>NC_043700.1:20230716-20276814 GCF_006229205.1 Suricata suricatta
GAGTTGAAGGGGAAGGGGGAGGGGGGAAAAGAGGTGGTGGTGATGGTGGAGGGCACTTAAGGGGAAGAGCACTGGGTGTTATATGGAAAACAATTTGACAATAAAATAGTATGGAAAAAAAATATTTCCAGACCTCTGGCTTAGCACATTACTGGTACTAACCTATGTCTTATGAAAAATCCTAGGCCCTCTGTCTCCTTGTAGTATTTATTAATCCACCCACATACAGTAAGCAGTAAATGGTAAATATAAGTAAAAACAGTATGCTTACTATTTAAATTCAGCTTCTGGAGAAGCCCACTCTCCCTCTACCCCCTAAATCACTTTTTTTGGTCTTAGTGCCTTACAGATAGGAAACTTATGGCACTAACATGATCAATAAAACAAGAAACTAAGCAATTACATCCCCAATGGGTGGAGATAAGTATTAGGTGTGTTGGCAGCACACTGAGGGCGGGTGAACGTGAGCCAGTTCTCAGGATTAGGAGACACTTACATAGAAATGTGATAGCAGAGAGTAGGCAAAGCCTCTGGGGGAGACTCATGAGCACCGAAGCATCCCAGGATCAAGAGAGAGTATGTGTATTGGGACGAATTAAACCTGCAGCACAAGTGTGGTGCATAAAGGTAATGGGGCTAGAGACACGCATGAAAGCCAAGCAGGACTAGACCATGAAGAGCCTCGTTAAGAAGTTTGGCTTACTTCCTGAAGGCCCTGGGGAGCCATGGATACCTTGTAGGCAGAGACATGACATGGTGAAGGGTATGTTTTACAAAGACATCTCTCTAACTACAGTCTGATAGTATGACCACATGTGCTAGCTTTCCAGGATAGATCTAATATCTGTTTACTGTTCTACTATAAAAGTCAATAGTGCCTGCTTTTAATCATAAAGTTTTATTTTGATGATGTCTGGTTTTCCCAAGAATAGATTGAAAGAGACAGCATAGCAAGAGGAGCATGGCTGCACTTGGTTTGCAGTCTTTGGAGGAGACATGACATCTTGCACTGAGTGAGGATTCACACAGTAGAGAACAGATAGTAGTCATAGTGATATTTAAGAAGCACACACAGAGCAGGTGATGGTCGATTTGATATGAAGGATGAGAAAGAAAGACAAAGGCTGGGATACCCAGCTTTCTCCTCTGGTAGTTGTGTGCGTGGTGTACTGTTTACAGAGATACAGAATACCAGAGGATGGCTAAGTTTTGGGAATAGGGAATTAATCACCAAATTTTGGGAACTGTGGAATAAAATGTCTGATGAATGTCTAAGAGATCTGGTAGACATTTTTCTTTATGGAACCTGACTTCTGGATAGAATTCTGAGCTTAAGTTAGAGATGTCAGGGTTGTTTGCATAAATATGGCAACCCAAACAACATGAATGGATGAGATGGCTCAGTCTGGGTACACACAGAAGAGAAGGGGCCTGAGAAAATTCAATGTTTGGTGGATGAACCAAAGAGCAGTAGTTCACAGAAGAAATGGTGTGACTGAGGCAGAGAAATAGGAAACAAGGAGATGTGGGGTCCTGGTACCAAAGAAAGGGGCTATTCCAAATGGAGGAAGATGTCAACAGTGTTGAAGGCTTCAGAGAGTAAGGACTGAAGATAACCAGTGGGTCTGACAATAGGGTGACCTTGCAAGAAAGTTTTAGTAGAAAGATGAGGCACATGTGGGACTTGAAAAAGTCAAGTGTGCACACTTCTTTCGAGAAATCTTAATACCTAGATTAAGGTTTAAGTATCTCTGTTAATCAAAAAGAGAGTAGTGGATGAATTAATTCCTTAATTTTATTAGCTAATGCATTCCGTTTTCTAGAAAACAGAACAATTGACCCAGTTAAGATACATATGTCCTTATAAAAAAGCCCTCAAGGATGTTAAGAATGTCTGGCTCTAAAGAAACCTGGCCAGAAAGATCTTTACTATCTGTGTGAAGTTTTAAGGTCTCCGTAAATGTCATTACAGAATCTTTTACAAGGCCTGCTTTTCCTATAGAGAAGGCTAGAACTTGCTGTAATTTTCCTTTTCCTTTTTCTTATAGCCTAAATGCAATCAATTACCTGCTGGCATTTGCCCTGCACTACTTTTGGTACTGCTTTTTAAAATTATCAGTAATTGTCAAATGCCTGGTCAGTTAAATGGTGGAAGCCTGATGGAAGAAACGCGTAGTATGGGGGTACAAACTCAGATAGGCAAGGGGTTCAGGCCCTGATGATAGCAGACAGACCTGATTCTGCACCAAACTTCAGTTTCCCCATCTGTATGTGGATGTTAATAGTTCTCATCATGTCGTTCTAAGGATTAAGTGACACAAGATATAGATAGAGCACTTACTTGCGTGGTCCACAGCAAACACCCAAATAAAAGTTCATCACTCGATCAATTACTGTTTCTTTTTTTTCTTTTTTCTCTTTTGGTAAAATGTCATTTCAAAAAAGCTTTGTGTGTAGGGGAAGCCATTTCAAGGTCAGGATTAGAGTCACCATCAGAACTGTAAGAATAAGGTTGATAGGGCATTTATCAGCAATATTCATTTGCCTGCTATATTGAAAAACCAGGGATAATCTTCTTAATGTCAGTCAAACCCTCACCTGCTTCTCCCGTGCGTTAGCCAAAACTCAACTGTCCTTTCCTGCCATATGTTGTTAACTGATGATTGTTGGCATTCCCCCTTCATTTAGAGGAATTTTGGCTTTTGGGGCTATCAGTGAAAGGTTATAAAGTTTACCTGAATTTGCCAAAAAATTTCCCAAGTCACTGGGCACAGGATTTCTTTCTTTCTTTCTTTTTTTTAAGTTTATGTTATTTATTTATTTTTTTTTTGAGAGAGATAGAGAGCATAAGAGGGAGAGAGGATCCCAAGCAGACTCTGCACTACCAGCATTGAGCCCAGCATGGGGCTTGAACCCACAAACCATGAGGTCATGATCTGAGCCGAAATCAAACGCATGCTTAACCAGTTGAGCCCCCCAGGTGCCCCAAGGGCATAGGATTTCTTAATCTCGTGACGATGTTTGCAGCATCGTTGGCCATAGGTGTCAGAGGCTGTGGGTACATCCTCTACACTTAACCATGCTGGAAGGTCAGCTCATGTGATTTTTTTTTAATGTTTGATTATTTTTGAGAGAGAGAGAGAGTGTGAGCTGTAGGGCAGAGAGAGAGGGAGACACAGACTCTGAAGCAGGCTCCAGCCTCTCCGCTGCCAGCACAGAGCCTGATGCGGGGCTCAAACCCATGGACTGTGAGATCATGACCTGAGCCGAAGTCAGACACTTAATTGACTGAGCCACCCAGGTGCCCCAGACCCAGCTCATGGTGTTTTAAGGATTCTTAGATGTATGTATTTTAAGATTTTTAGCATTATGAACTTGTTAGCCACAATATCAAATGAATAAGGTCATCAGGGCTCAGGAAGTGAAGGAAATATACTTTACTCAGCAGCCAACCATAGCTAACAGTGATAGAAAGTAAACGCACATGTAGTATAGTTTTACTTTGCAGAAAAATGGAAAATTCTGGAAATAGCTAAAATGTACTCTACACAGGGACTATGGAAGAATTTGACACAAATGGAATTTTCACATGTTAAGTGGCTACTAGCCTGATTTTAGTGTCTCTCATTAATTTATTAATGACTACAATTTGTAAGGAAGAACAATGACCCAAGGGATTTGGGGCTTTTGACGGAGTGTGAAAAAAGGTGCCAGATGATAGAATATAGATAATTAGTAGAGAAATGAAGGCTGGATGGGTGTGAAAAGGTTTCAAGAAAGAGAAGGGACAGTGGATTTCAGAAATAAAAGGGTGGGAATTCAATGCATCAAAGTCAGACCAGTTCTAGATAATGCCCAACAAGGTATGAGCCCCTGGTCTTGTCCAGCTGTTCCATTTTTGCTCATCAGCAGCAGCTTCTATAACTGCAGCTTTTGGAGACACCTGGGACTGGAAGTAAGTTAACTTTATAGCATTTGAAAAATGTAGCAGGATGCTAGCTTACCCTTGGGGGAAATGAGTCATTTTCCCTTTTATAGTGAGGAGATACCAATCTGTCTTTCTACATAAATTTCCAGACTCATTTAACTATGTTATGATGTGCTTTGGGATCATTTGGTTTCAGAGAATACTGCACATGAGTCAGTGTCTTCCTAATTTACATTTTTTTACCTTCTTAAAGTGTGGTTTCTAGAATTACCTTAAGAAGAGGGGCTCAGTACCATGTTCCACAACACCGTGTATTAAAAATATTCTCACTGCACACTCAACTGCATACTAATTCTTAGAATTTTTAATGGCAGGAGTTTGTGAGCTATCGCCCAAAAAATGATCAAAGAGCTATTAGAGCCAACGTTATCTCTATTAATAGTCCTCATAATGGCCCCCAGCCCCCACCGTTCCTCTTGTTCAACTTCAGGCACTGTGAACCCATCACCGAGTTTTCAATAGATGGGCTTATTCTCTTACTTAAAGTTTCACTGATGAATGTTTTTCCCTATTTGGTGCCTGCCTTTGGAAAGATAGCTGCAAGCAAAGAACACTCATTAACTCAGTTATATGTGGGGGAAACGCTGAAGAAAGGCAAACTTTTCTTACTGATGTAAAGTCATTTTTGGAACTATTAAACCTCTAGAGGAGAAAATGATTTTTTAGTGCATAGTCCATGCCGTGTAGAATCTGCCACAAACACAGCCACTGACTTTTAAAGATATGATTTTTTAAAAAAAACCACAGCTGTAAGTATAATATTTAAATATTGCCCCAACATGATGTCCAGCAGCATTTGCTGAATAGCATGTGAGCGCATAATGGCATGAACACAGTCTTTGGGGGGGGCGGGGTTCAGAGAGCGTGAACTGAGACTTCTTCACTGGTCATTTTCTCCCTGATGGGGGACAATGGAGGTAGGAGGAAGAGGGCAGTACAGAAGAGACAAGACAAGGTAGATGCTTCTGTGGAGGTGAGTGGATGAGATAATGAAGTAAGTTCATTTGGGCTCCACTGACTTATTTATCTGTTCCTGGCACTTTTCTCTGCAAAAACACAGGAAGCCGCCTCCTTCATGAGGTTTGTAATGAAACAATTTACTTGAAATGATTAAAAAAAAAAAAAAAGAAAAAGAAAAAGCTTCACATGCTGTTTGCATTTAAATGAGAGTCCCTTGGGTCTCTGTAATTGATTGGTAACAATGGGATGAAAATATCTCAACTGTCTCTGGGAAAGCTGGATTAATTCACCTGTGGTCCACCAAATGATGTGGATTGTTTTACCCTCTCACTTAAAATGTGACCATGTTTGTACTTCAAAAAAGAAAAGCAATTTAAAAGAAAGACCAAAGAGAAAAATGCTATTAGTCTTATCAAACTGTGAGCGTTTCTTTCAAAAGTTTTATAATTCCAACTTTAAAAGTGATTTATAGGTGCACTTGGATGGCTCAGTCAGTTGAGCATCTGACTCTTGGCTTTTGGCTAAGGTCATGATCTCATGATTCATGAGTTTGAGCCCAATGTTGGGCTGACAGTGTGGAGCCTGTTTGGGATTCTCCCTCTCCCTCTCTCTATGGCCCTCCCCTGCTTGCTCTAAATAAATAAATAAACTTAAAAAATAAAAATGATTTATAACTCAAATTTTAAAATGAATATAGGTCAAGTTTTTGAAATATTCAGATTGCACCGTTCTGTATAGAATGTGGACCCAGAAAGGGCAAGCGCCTCAGTTGGGGACTGTTTGCTTAGTGTCACGTGTTCTGTGAATACAGAGTGTTAATTGGTGGTGTTGACTCCAGGGGGATTTGTGTAGGGTTGTATTTTAGAACACTAAGTTTGTTTTAAAAACCATTTTGGATTGAACCACACATCTTTTTTCTGTTTAAACTTCCAGGAGGTTATTCTTCATCTGTCCCATGCCCCTGGGAAAATCCCCAGCGTTAGGAAACTAGTATATTTAAGTATGATTAGAGATTCCAGAACTCCTCTTTAAGAGGTTATTTGTGTCTGGGTAGCCCCTCAAGGGCCCATGTCAATATTTAAAAACCTAGGATCCCATAAGAGACTCTTAAATACTGAGAACAAACTGAGGGTTGATGAGGGGGGTGGGGGAGAGAGGAAAATGGGTGATGGCCATTGAGGAAGGTACTTATTGGGATGAGCACTGGGTGTTATATGGAAACCAACTTGACAACAAACTATATTAAAAAATAAATATATAAAATTAATTTTAAAACCCCCTAAAATCCTGTGGATTCAACCTTGCCATTTTCCTCTAGATTATATTCTAGTCAAATAACATCTACAGTTGAGAGCTTTTTCCCACCCAAAACTAAATTCCTCCCTTTCAATTCTAAGCCTGTATATCAGAATCTAGAACTAGGCACTTCTACCCACTTTGTACAAAGCTTTCATTCTCTTTTTCTCCCAGAATGATGGGATTGAAGAAAAAGCTTTTGGGTTTTGTGTGAGGCCCTGATTTCCCCCTTGACCAACTCATGAGATTACTGTATTTACTGCATAATTCCATGACCAATGTTTGAGTCATCTGTTCAGAGATTTTACCACTTTGACTGCAAGGGAAAGAGAAAGGTATGTGGACCTATTGCTCCAAGAGCATTGAGTACTTGGAGAATAAAAACTGTGGGATAATAATTTCACCCAGCAGGCTCTAGGATACCAACAACAGCTTTCTAGGTGATTAAAATTTCAAAGAACACAGATAGCCATTTAAATGTAATGGGATTGAAGATGAAAGTGCTCAGGGTATTTAGTTATTTTCTTAGGATCTAGCCTAGACTTGTTACAACTAATGTCCAATAATGGGACAATGTCCCTTATTAGTCTAAAGCTTTTTCTCAATTTCCATTTTCAATGCAAATCTAATTATCACATTATCACAAGCATATTAAACTATTGAGGATGAATAGAACAAACAGGAGGACATAATTGTAGTATATTAACCCTTGCTTTCATTTATATAGTTAGTGCCCTGTTGGAGATCAAAAGATATATATATAGTGTTCTTGTTTTTAAAGAACTAAGGCTCTAGAAGGGACAAGAGGTAAATACAAAACACAGTTTTCACAATGTGAGAAGGGAAGAAACACAGAGATGGAAGAAAACTCATAATTATTGGGGGTAAGACCAGTAAATCCAATGATGAGTATTCATCACAGTGCTGAGTTGCTGGGATAAGGAAGGAGTATATAGAATTGAGGAAGGAAAGATATTACTTCTCCTAGAGATCTAACCATTTCAAAAAGCAGCAAGATCTGAACAAATAACTCTTTTTTTTAATAGTTTATTGTCAAGTTGGTTTCCATATAACACCCTGTGCTCTCTTCCCCACAAGTGCCCTCCTCCGTGTCTCTTTAAGTGACATGAATGAGAAGACATAGTCAGATCTTTATAAGAAATATTTCAAGTTTTTACTTAAATTTATAATAACTGTTTTTATTGCTTCAAGATTTAAGACTACTGCCATATTAAAAAAATGAGAACAAAAACTTTTCAGTGTTTCCAGAAAATCACCTGGAAGGAGAAAAAGAAGCAATAAGTGAAAATGACAAATAAATGAGTCAAAGCGTTATTAGGATTTTCCCATTATTTTAAAGCTAAGGCTGGTTTTACATCTTTTGTATTGCGTGGTTGTCTTAAGAACAAATTATGTAATTTACTTCTCAACTAAAGAAAAAATGATCATAAGAAATGTATATTTTGGGGGCACCTGGGTTGCTTAGTCAATTAAGCATCTGACTCTTGGTTTTATCTCAGGTTTTATCACTATTTGTGGGTTCTAGCCCCATGTCAGGCTCTGTGCTGGCCGTGCAGAACCTACATGGGATTCTCTCTCTTCCTCTCTCTCTCTCTGCCCCTTCCCTGCTTGCTATTTTTCTCTTTCTCAAAATAAATAAATAAACTAAAAAAGAAAAGAAGAAATGTATATTTTTACAGTCAGCTTCTTTAAAACTTGAGTTTCATTTTTTATATTCTCATTGAGGCAAGGGATTAAAGCATGGTACAGGAGGGAAGACAATGCCTTCTAGTTGGGAGACCTGATTGGCATTCTGTCTTATTACCACTCTGAGTGTCAGGATCTCATCTATAGCCTTTTATGCTATTAGAGAAGAGCTAGCTTGAGTCTTCCAAATCATGATTCTTTTTCTTGGATTTACCATAATCTTGCTAGGTCTCCTAAGGGCTACTCACCAACGCATGAAGGAAGTAACTCAAATTACAGGGGAAGAGAGAGAAGGAAAGCAAAGCAGCACACATATAGCACATACAAACTAAAACAGACAAAACAGTTGCACTACCCAAGTAATGTAGACTAAAGAGAGAGAACAATTGAAAAAAGGGTAACCCATTTAGCCATTTCAGGTAGATGGTGGATTAGTTGATTCATTTATTCATTCAAATATTCTAGAATATCTACTATGGGGTCAGACACTTCTTTAAGGACTAAGACAGATAAGGACACTTTGTTCATGGAGTTTACATTTTAGAGGGATGAGAGAAACAATAAACAAGTAAATGCATAGCTGAATGATTTAATTATGTATTATCTTAAGAAGTATGAAGAAAGTGAAATCTGCTACTGTGATAGTAAATGGAGGGGGGCTAAGTTAAGTCAGCCTGTATCTTTAGCTTCACCATTCAGTGAATATTTATTTGGTATCTATGAGGTACTGGCATTGGTACCTATTGATGACTGTGCCTGTTACCCAAAGTTCTTGCCCTGGTTTCCTGGTGGAGTCCCAATTCTATACTACCTGAGGTGCTGTCCTTTATTAGCTTCCACCTACAGGCTAAAGCGTGTGACCCATATCTATTCCTCCACACTTCGAGGTCAGGTGAGCTCACATGAGATCATATACAGGATGTTGTTTTATAAACTTATTTGGCAAATATTTATTATACACTTTTTACATGTCAGCCTTGTATCAGTGAATAACACACACACACACACACACACACACACACACACACAGCCCTTATGGAGTTACATTCTGCTCACAGATATATTATGATTCTTCAGTTTCTTTTTTTAACAAAAGGCAACTTTAAGGCCAGAATTTCTATAATAAAACCTTTTTTTTTGGTGCCCTATTAATTTGAGATTTCAAAAATTTGCAAAGAAAATACTCATTGTATTTATTCAGAGGCATTTTTACTCAACATTTTGGCACCTTTCATATTTGCTTTACTCTTAATCAGGATTGGTCAGTAAGGAAAGTGAGGTATCTCTGTTTTAACTTGATCAGTTAGTGTTTTATATTCCTTGCCTTCTGGCTTATTTCAAGATTTTATTTACCCAGAATCTGTGTATTTCTTAAGTTATTTATTAGGCCATAAGCGGGCATGAAGCTATCTCTTCCACATTCCTTATAGTTCAATCCACTACCTAAAAACAGTTAGGTGGGTCTATTTATCTTTCCTACTTTTTAATGCATTTCAGCAGACTAAGGAATATTGGTTGAAGATGCAGAAACATACATCTTATAAGAAAATGGGTCGACTTAACATTTCCACTTTGAGATGGGCATTCTGCCCAAAACATTCACAGCAATAAAATTATTTCTTAGTTTACAATGATTAATGAGAAAAAAGTGCCTTTTTACCTCAGCTAAATTCTACAGATGACAGAGCAAATAGAAGAGAAGAAATAAAAGTTGTTCACGGTTTTTTCAGGACTCAGTAGAGGTTAGAATAACCAGAAACTGATGGGTCATACAATTTCCTCTTTCTAGTAGGTGAAAGAACTTCACGCCACTACCGACATGGAAACTGCCCATAGTGAGTGAACAATATTGAAGCTTTCCTCAGTACGTGATAGTCAAGGAGGAAATGGAATCCATTTTGTAAACACTCCATGATCTGTGCTCATGATTTTCTTCAGTGGAAATGACTTACGGAAAATAAAATTAACACTACATTTTAGGATTCCCTTGAAAAGTATTTTGCTCATTTAATCAAAAGAGAGCACATAGTTTCAAATTAGAAAAGCAAAACAGATCAGAGCTAAAAACATATCAGATGCAATAGTTAAAAATAGTTTATTTTAAAAATAAGAAGACAATTAGAGTATCTCACATTGATTCAAAACCCCTATATTTCCCCCCAATTATAATGAAGTAAGCTATGAAAAATGGTGAAATTCTCCCTAATTTATATATATTTTTATTGGGTAATACATTTGTAGTTATTTGTGACTGGAAAGAAGATCCCTTTTGGAGGTTACAGTGTGATCAGGCACTTTCAGATTGTGGCTATGAGGTTGTATAGCTTCTAGATAAGTCCAAACAGGTGCCTGACAAGAAGAAACAGTGGGTAAGGACAGGGGTGGTAGGCACACAGGAGAAGGGTGAAGTGAAAATAAATAATTTAGGTAGGGATCTTTTATTTCAGACAATGGTACTTTTTTGTAGTGTATTTCTTTTTGAAATGTCACTTCCTAATTTTATGTTCCAAGCTAGGCTGCCATGAGCTTATCTAGAACAATCAGGCAGGTGCATGCAAGTTTTTCCCTTTATTTATTTATTTATTTATTTATTTATTTATTTGCCATCTAATCTACTTTCTATCTAAAGATTGTTTGACTAGACAATGAACCCATGACAGACAGATACATGATTACAAAACATCATGGTGTTTTAGCCATCATAGTGTTGGTTTTGCTGGTTTTACTCAACATTTTTTAGTTTTAGTTTTACTTCTGTGATAACCACTGCATTGAAAGGCTACAGATTATGCCCAAGGACAGAGTTGTTGCTGAATGAGTTAGAAATTAATCAGTCTGAGGCTCTGCAAAATTTAATTCAGAAACTTCTGGCTTTAAGTTAGAATTCTTTTTTTTCTCTTGCAGGGGGCTTTGAGCAAATTTTTCATACTCAAGGACAATAATTAGCCCTTGCCTGTCAAAGACAGAAAATTCTGCTTCATTTAGTAGGCCCAGGAGAGGAGGTGCTCTAAACTTACTTTAGAATCCAGCTGGAGAGAGCCAGGATTCAGTAGAGCAACATCTGGGCTGCTAAGGGAGTGGGAGCACTTGGGGAGTTTCCTCCTAAGGACTAAAATACTGCTTGCAGTAAAGATTTCTATGATAGCAGGGTCAGGGGGGGAAAGCAGACTGAGGGTAAGGAATCAATTCTCTGCAACCAGAATCTTATTTCTCCTGCTGACAAATGCAGTGCTTGGGAATTACTGTTAAGCATGGCTTGATAAATGTTATCTCCGTTTCCTGCCATTATAATTAAATATGAAAGAAGGAGTTGTAATATTCGCTTAAGGATATTGAGTTCCAGATTAAGATGCTCCTAACATCTGACTGTTCAAAAGATGCTTCTGGACCAAAGTAATTTCTTTGAGAATGTAGCAAGACGTTAAAGCAAAGGGCAATTTCTGATTTTTTCTTTTCACTTCATTTTCTGGTGTGCTGGTATAATGAGGCCAGAGTATGTTAGTCAATGCCATCCAATAGAACTTTCTGTGGTAATGGAAAAGTTTTATATCTTCACTGTACAATATGGTAGCCACTAACCATATGTGTTGATTAAATGCTTCAAGGTGGATAATGTGACTGGGAAATAAATTCTATTTTTAAAAAAATTTTAGCTATTTTAAATTTAAATAGCTACATCTTGCTAGTAGCTACCACTGTGACAGGGAGATCTGAGGGACAGAATAAAGCCACAGGTGTGCATTTATCTTCATTGACTAGAATCCTTAAATGCGAGAATTAGAATTAAAATGTCACATAGTGTTGCCACGCCCCCAAATGAATATACTTTGCCTTTTACTTTTAAACCAAGGGAGAAGTGTACACTTTCAGATAGGGTAGGCAATTTAGGGAATATGCTTTCACGAATGATTTTCCTTCTCCTCTTCTGTGTAGGCAACAGAGCTCCAAACCATGTGAAGGGAAGTACTTGCTTCTGAGGAGGCATCATGACACTCAGTACTAACTGAACATGAATTGGCAGAAAGTTGCCATATCACAGCTTTGTTCCAGATTCAACTTGCGTTCTCCAGTAGGCCAGGAGGACTGTCAAGGTGTTAGATGAGAAGTGTTAAGGGAAGATTTGAGGTCTGGTCAGTTCTTTGCATTACAGTTGTATTTGTAATCAAATGTCAAATAACAGACCTTTAATGTTTTTCTCTGATCATTTTATTACTCCAGGGGGTTCTATTACATGACCTTTTGTGTTCATGTTTTAACTATCTTCTGGCAAACCAAAGTGTCACTACAGACAGCAATGTCACTCTTTCAGGATGAAAGGGAGAACATAGCCTCTCTGAGTCTCGTAAAGATACCAACATTTTTTTCATAGCACTTCATTTATACTACGACAAGGAAAAAAATGCAAAAATGTGCAAATATAAATATGAGTTATTGAAATGAGTTGCTATTCCTATGAACATTTTTAGTTATGTATGCACTTTTGTAGCTATTCACAGCATCCTGGCATTATCCGGTGATTCAAGCATGTGTTCCGTAAGACAGAAATGTGGCTTTTACAAAACAATGATAGCAATTCAGAATGGCAGGCATCATGGTAGCTAAAAATTTGGCTTTTCATCCTTGTCCTTGCTGCCATCCTCATTGTCTCTGTTGGGATGCAGAGACAATCCTGTTAGGCGTGTTGGACCACTCACAGTCATTCTCCAGGGCTGACTGTGCATCATCTCCCGACTCTGTTCAGTGTCACCATGTGGGAAGCTTGAAATTGGCCACATGACAGGTATTTGTACCAAACAATTATAAAGCTCAACAAATCAAGGTTGTTGTAGTTTTAGAGAGCTGATTGTTATACATCGATGAGCATACCACTAGACATGGAGGTGACCGGCATGATTTCTTATAATTATAATTTTATTTTTATATTATTATTAATTATATAGTATTAATATTATGTATAACATATAATAAATATATATACTTAATAATAAATATATTATTAATTATAATGGTGGAGAGAAGTCGTGGGAATAGGAGATAAGAGCACTGTGTCCCCTTTCTAATCCTGTCTCCTCTTTTTCACCATTTTCTATACACCAATGAGGGGGAAATAATGTGCAAGTCAAAATGTGCCACACTCTAGACAGCCTTTATGGTAAGCCTTGGATAATTATTTAAGAGGCTCTTACATAAGTAGAGCCCCCAGTGGGAAGTGTTGAAAGAAATTCATAGCTGAAATGAAAGCATCACAAACCTGCAGATAAGTCTTGTCACTGACCCATCTCATTTGGGATCCTCCAAATCCTGCAAATCCTACCACATTCCTGAAGAACATTGAGATGAATAACTTAAAAATGACTTTGTACTAGAGCCATACAAATTAAACCCTGTAGGGTTTTAGGGTGGAGTTCAATAGCACCTGGAAGCAAATAAGCCCATTTCCCACTAATAAAGTTAGGGAGAGTCCATTATACCATATGCAGGGCTAAGTGTACCTTCCCTGTTGCTAGGTGTGGCTCCCTCCTGCCCATAATTTTTGTCTCAATGCTGGTTGCAAGTTTTTCTACAGTTGCATTTTTCCACATTGACACAGACTACAATCTCCTCTTGACTCAGAAAATAAAGAGAAGAGGAAACTGGGAAAGTGAGAGACTCTGGAAAAGTTAATAGATTCATAGGTTGTGAATATCTATAAAATCTTCACACCCTCTGTTCTGGGTCCTTCTTGTCATCTTCCTTCTACAAACGCCCTACTAAGTTAGGAAGGCCAGTCAGTTTAGATATACAAAATATGTGAAACATTGCCAGCCTGAAAAATTGCCCTCTAAGCTGTACATTTTAGACAGATGATAGCTACCTGCAAGCCGCCACATGGAGTATAGCGTATAGAGCTGTTGAATCACTATGGCGGACGCCTAAAACTAATGTAACACTGGGTGTCAACTACACTTCAGTAAAAACAGCAGCATTACTCCGGAGATATTTTTTATAAGAAGGGGGTGAAATCACACCCAAGATGTCTGAGAGAGTTATTGCCACAATTTTTACGAAAGAGAACTTGATCGTTTCCCCCCTCTCCTGTCTTCATTTTGAGCTTTACATAACTCAGCAAACTCTCCCATTTGTATACCATAGTTTTCCTTTCAATTAAAAAATATCTTCAGACTCAGGTTTTCCACAACATCCAGGCAAAGTTGCCTACCTTCCCTAAATATATTTCAGAAAACATTTTTCTCCCAGTGCTGACCACAGAGAATCTTCCTAATGTCCGTCAGTACTTCCCATCATGAACTTCTACCACTGAGGGCGATCACACAGGTCAAAAGATTTTTGGGTAAGAGTGTGTCGGGGAAGGGGCGGTGCCAAATTCTGAAAGCTGACTGGTGGATAGACTAGGAACGCAGGCGGCACTGAAAGAAATTCTCTTTGGAAGATTTTTTCTTTGCAACAAGAATTCTGCTGCAGGTGAAGATCAGCATATGGCAAAATAATACTCCTGTAATTCTGATTCTCCCATGTGGGTAAGCAGGGTTAGAAATAAATACGATTCCAAGTTCCCCTTCTCAATCAGAAGTTCACACAGTTCAGAAAGCATTCTACCTTTTTGGGAGCATGCCAATGTAAAAAGTCTCACTTCAAATCAGATCCAAATGGTAACGAATTATCCTTCCGTGCTTTGTTTCAGAGCACATCTTAGAGACTACAGGAAAGGCAGAAAGAAAGAAAAGAACATAAAACCTCTCTCCAACTCTGACAACTTACAAGACTTAAATAAAACAAAACCAGAACTGATCCATCTAGCAAATACACAGTAGATGCATCCTTACAAAATATTGTATAGTGTTCAGTTTGGTTCTGAACTGGCTGGCTCAGGAAGTGTTAAAGTGAGGATTATTTTCCCCCCACAAACTACATCTTAACATGTAAACTGGCAGAGTCAGGAATCCTGGTGCTTGAACCCCAGCTTCTCTTTGGCTATGTTTTAATTTCCACAAGCCTTAGTTTCTTTATCTACCAAATTAGGATGACAGTCCTACCCATCCCACAGGTTTATTGTGGCTATTAATTTCTCTTTTTACCTCCAGTCATCTTGTGATTGACCAGACTTGTCTGTACATCTGTCGTCATTAACCTGACTAATTGCCAGGCATCTTTCTCTTGGGACAGTGCTTTGATATCCTCTTGGTCTTTCTCTTTCCTGTCTTGATTTTCTCTGCTTCCCATCCTGTCACACAGCAGCCAGTTGATTGAGAAAATGGAAATACCTGGATCAGACTGTGTTACTCTCTCACCTAAAATCATTCCACATCTTCCTTGTGCTTGTAGAATAAAACCTAAACTCCTTTCCATGACCAGCAGGGATTTCAGAGATCTGGCTCCACGTCTACTTCATCTCCTTTGGGCGGTTGCACTCATTGCCTCTTCTGCCTGGAAGGTTCTTTCCCCTGGTTCTGGGTACAGGCGGCTCATTGTCATTTCTCAGGTCCATCTTGAATGATCCCTCTACCTTCTTTCCTCCTTCATCTCAGTTGATTTCCCCTAGCTATTGCCAATCCAATCACCATGTTTATTTTCTTATCACAATAGAGTGTTATTTTTTTTTGCAAAATTACTGTTTTCTAGTTTGTGTTTTTTCCTCCATTGGAACGTAAACTTCTTGAGGTAAAAACGTTGGGTGTCTTGTTCGCCATCCTATCTCCAGGGCCAGTAATCACGTGGAATAGAGTTGTCACGCACAGTAACAGCTACATTCATTGAGAGCTGTGGTAGGCAGGCGCCCATTCAAGGGCTGTATGTGCACACATTCTTTGTATATGTATACATATACAAAGTGTTTATTTATTTTTGGGAGTGTGAGCGGGAGAGAAACAGAGAGAGAGAGAGGGACAGAGGATCTCAAGTGGGCTCTGCACTGAAAGCAGAGAGCCTGACATGGGGCTGGAACTCACGAACCATGAGATTATGACCTGAGCTGAAGTCAGACCCTCAACTGACTGAGCCAACCAGGTACCCGCATTTTTAAAACTTGAAATATAATTGACATCCAAGGTCTTATTTTAGGTGTGCAAAATAGTGATGTGATATTTTTATACATCATGAAATGATCTCCATAGTCTGTAAGTTACCATCTGTCAACACACAGTTATTACAATATTATTGACCATTTTTCCTACTGTCCATTATATCCCCATGACTTACTGATTTTATAACTGCCAGTTTGTGCCTCTTAATCTCACTTCACCTATTTCACCCATCCTCCTAACCCTTTCCCCTTCAGGTAACCTACAGTTAGCTTCTTGTATCTAGGAGTGGATTTCTTTTTTGTTCTGTTTGTTCATTTGTTTCATTTTTTAGATTCCACATATAAATGAAACCACACAGTATTTGTCTTTCTTTGTCTGGCTTATTTCACTTAGTATAATACCCTCTATCCATGTTGTCACAAATGACAAGATTGCATTTTTAATGGCTGAGTAGTATTCTATTATTATTGCTAATAATAGTCTAATATGTATCTTCTATTATATACTATATTCTATAATATTCTATTATAGATTAATATATATATCTATTATACATAAGGAAGATGTAGGCTATATGCCTATGTGTATTTATGCACATGTATATGTGTATCTTTCATCTATCAGTTGATATGGAGGTTGCTTCCATACCTTAACTATTATAAATAATGCTGAATAGAAGGGTGCATTTTTTCCCTCCAAATTGGTGTTTTCATTTTCTTCAGATAAATATTCACTAGTGAAATTGCTGAATCATATAGTAGTTCTATTTTTAACTTTTGTGAAGAACCTCTATATTGTTTTCCATAGTAGCTGTACCAGTTTACATTTCCCTCAACAGAGTATGAGGGTTTCCTTTTCTCCTCATCTTTGCCAGGATGTTATTTTTGTCTTTTTGATAATAGCCTGTCTAGTAGGTATGAGGTGGTACTCCACTGCAGTTTTGATATACATTTCCCTGAGCCTTAATGTCCATCACCTGATGAATGGATCAAGAAGATGTGGTATATATACACAATGGAGTACTATATGGCAATGAGAAAGAATGAAATATGGCCATTTGTAGGAAAGTGGATGGACCTCGAGGGTGTCATGCTAAGCGAAATAAGTCAGACAGAGAAGGACAGATACCATATGTTTGCACTCATAGGTCTAACAGGAGAACAGGAGAAACCTAATGGAGAACCAGGGGGAGGGGAAGAGGGAAAGAGAGTTGGGGAGAGAGAGGGATGCAAAACTTGAGAGACTACTGAATACTGAAAACGAACTGAGGGTTGAAGGGGAAGGGGGAGCGGGGAAGGGAGGTGGAGGTGATGGAGGAGGGCACTTGTGGGGAAGAGCACTGGGTGTTGTATGGAAACCAATTTGACAATAAACTATTTAAAAAAAAAGATATACATTTCCCTGATTAGTGATGTTCAACACATTTTCATGTGCCTTTTGGCCATCTGTATGTCTTCTTTGGAAAAATGTAAGTTTTCTGCCCATTTTTAAATCAGGTTGGTTTTTTGAAATTAAACTGTATAAGTTCTTTATATATTTTGGGTCTTAACCAAAATTAAATGTTTGATTTGCAGTGAACTTCTCCCATTCAATGGGTTGTATTTTCATTTTGGTGATGGCTTACTTCACTTTACAAAAGCTTTTTAGTTTCATGTGATCCCATTTGTTTATTTTAACTTTTGTTGTCCTTGCCTGAAAAGAATTGGTCCAAAAAATATTTTACAAACAGGTCAATGTCAAAAAGCTTACTGTTTATGTCTTCTGTAATTTTTATGGTTTGAGATCTTATACTTAAGTCTTTGATAAATTTTGAATTTATTTTCTGTATATGGTGTAAGTAAATGGCCCAAATTTATTCTTTTTCATGTAACTGTCCAGTTTCCTCAACATCAAACATTGAAGAGGCTGTTTCTCCCCATTGTATTTTGTTGCCTCCTTTGTCATAGACTAGCTGGCCGTGTATATGTAGGTTTACTTCTGAGCTCCCTCTTGTGTTCCATTGATCAGTATGTTTGTTTTTATGCCAACATTATAGCTTTGACTACTATAGTTTTGTAATATGGGTTGAAATCAGGGAACTTGATACCTACAGCTTTGCTCTTTCTCAAGATTGCTTTGGCTGTTTGGGGTCTTGTTTGGTCTGCACAAATTTTAGAAATATTTATTCTAGTTTTATGGAAAATGCCATGTATATTTTGATGGGTATTGAATTGAATTCATAGATTGTTTGAGTAATATGAACATTTTAATTTTTATTTATTTTTTAACTAAAAAAAGTTTTTTTAAATGTTTGTTTATTTTTGAGAGAGAGAGAGAGACAGAACACGAGCAAGGGAGGAGTAGAGAGAGAGAGAGAGAGACAGAATCTGAAGCAGGCTCCAGGCTTTGACCTGTCAGCACAAAGTCTGATTTGGGGCTTGAACCCACAAACTATGAGATCATGACCTGAGCTCAACTGACTGAGCCACCTAGGCACCCTGAACATTTTAACAATATTAAGTCTTCATAGGGTACGTGGGTGGCTCAGTCAGTTGAGTGTCCAACTTTGGCTCCGGTCATGATATTCCAGCTCATGAGTTCAAGCCCCACATCTGGCTCACCCCCTTCCCTTTTTGCTCCTCCTCTGCTTGCACTCCCTCTCTCAAAAATAAATTAACCTTAAAAAAAATTAACTCTAACAGTCTATGAACACATCTTTAATTTCTTTAATATAATTTTCAGAGTACTGATCTCTCATTTCCTTGATAAAATTTTTTCCTAGGTACTTTGTTCTTATGATGCAATTATAAGTAGGATTATTTTTTAAATTTCTATTTCTGATAGCTCATTATTAGTGTATAGAAATGCCACAGATTACTGTGTATTAATTTTGTGTGCCGAAATTTTACTAAACTCATTTATTAAGTTCTAATAGTTTTTGGTGGCATGTTTAGGGTTTTCCATATATAGTATCATGTTATCTGCAAATGGAAATAGCTTTAATTCTTCCTTTCCAATCTTGGATGCTTTCATTTCAATTTCTGGCCCATTGCTGTGGCTTGGACTTCCGAAGCCATTTTGAATTAAAGTGTTGAGAGTGGGCTTCCTTGTCTTCTTCCTGATCTTAGAGGAAAAGCTTTCAGTTTTCCACCACTGAGTTTGATATTAGCTGTGGGCTTGTCATATATGGCCTTTATTGTTTTCAGGTATATTCCCTATAAATGCATTGTATTGACTTTTTATCATAAATGGATGTTAAATTTTGTCAATGCTTTTTCTGCATCTATTGGAATGATATGATTTTTGTTCTTTATTTTGGTAATGTACTGTATCATTTTGATTGATTTGTGAATACTGAACCAGCCTTAGATCCCTGGAATAAATCCCACTTGATTATTGGTGTATGATCCTTTCAACACATTACTGGATTTGGTTTGCTAATGTTTTGTTGAGGGTTTTTGATTTAAATTATGTTTAGGGATACTGGCCTATAATTTCCTTTTTCTATGGTATCTTTGTGGTTTTAATATCAGGGTAATTCTGGCTTTGTAAAATAAGTTTGGAAGCATTTTTTCCTCATCAATTTCTTGAAATAATTTGTGAAAGATAATTACTATCTTCTTTAAGTTTGGTAGAATTCGCCAATGAAGCCATCTGGTCCTAAACTCTAGTTTTTGAGAGTTCTAAAATTACTAATTCGGTTTCATCACTTGTAATCAGCTTATTCAAATTTTCTATTTCTTTTATTTATTTTTTTAATTAAAAAATTTTTAACGTTTATTTATTTTTGAGAGAGAGACACACACAGAGTATGAGTGGGGGAGGGTCAGAGAGAGAGAGAGAGACACAGAGTCAGAAGCAGGTTCTAGGCTCTTAGCTGTCAGCACAGAGCCTGACACAGGGCTTGAACCCACGAACCATGAGATAATGACCAGAGCTGAAGTTGGCCGCTTAACTGACGGAGCCACCCAGGTGCCCCCAGATTTTCTCTTTCTTTATGATTCAGTATTGGAAGGTTATGCTTCACTCTTGGAAAGTTGTGTCTTTCCAGAAATTTATGCATTTCTTCCAGGTTTTCCAATGTGTTGGCATGTAGTGTGTAGTAGTCTCTTATGATCCTTCGTATTTCTGTGGTGTCAATTGTAACTTACGCCCTTTCATTTCTGATTTTCTTTAGTTGAGTCTTCCCTCACTTTTTTCTGTTAAGTCAGGCTAGAAGTTTAGCAAATTTGTTTAGCTATTCAAAGAGCCAATTTTTAGTTTCATTGATCTTTTCTATTATTCTTTAAGTCTCTATTTCATTTATTTCCACACTGATATTTATTATTTCCGTCCTTCTGCTAATTTTGGGTTTTGTTTGTGTTTTTCTTTCTAGTTCCTTTAGGTGAAAATTTAGATTGTTTATTTGTGATTTTTTTCTTGTTTCTTGAGGTAGTCCTGTAAAGCTATGAGCTTCCCTCTTAGAACTTGTTTGACATTCTGTGTTTGTTCCTATGAATTAGGTGGAAAAACTACTTCTAGTCTGAAAGTACTGGCCTTGTGTAGGAGCATCCCCTGTGTAGACTGCATGTGCCCCAGCTGTGTGGTGGGTTGGGACGGGGTCCCAGAGTCTGCCCGATCAGGGCACGTTGGTTTGGATGGCTAGCCCTGGAGCAAGCGTGTGTGTGGGATCCTGGGCATGTTCACTGTGGCTGCCTTGGTGGCATGGCTAAGACTGGAGCAGATGTAGTCCGGGGCTGTCCTGAGGTGTGCTGTACAAGGCTTGCCTGGTTGGACGGCTGCAGATGAACTGAGCATCAGTGGCAGATCTGTCCCTGGATGTGCTGCACCAAGGTGGTCTTGGTGGTAGAGCCGCATTGGGTGCAGGCAAGTTGGTCTCAGAATGTGCCCTGCTGGGGCTACCTTGGCAGGATGGCTGGACCTGGGGTGGACACAGGAAGGTAGACCTGGGGCTCCTGGTGCTGGAGCCACCTTCTGGGGATGACTGGAGCTGGTGTCGGCCAGGCCTGGGGTGCACTGGGGCAGCCCTAGCAGGCTGGAAAAGGCATTTGGACCCTGTTCCCACCTGCACTCAGGGCAGAGGGGAATGTAAAAAATTGAACTCACCAGTGCCTTGAACTCTAGAAAGAGTTCCAACAGTTTCCTCCCTCCCAGTTTGGTAGATGCCCTAGGATTTGTAAGTGGTTTTCCTTACTTGAAAGTCTGGTTTCCCTTTAAACAGGCATCTTTTTTTCCCATTGTGCCCCAGTGTGGGTGCCTCTGCCCGACAAAATCGCTGCTCAGTGTTATTCCTCCCTCTGCATTCGCCACACCGTGGGTGGGTTTCCCATCATTACTTGTCTCCATCTCTTCTACCCTGTCTGTGTGGTCCCTCTATCGTTTGTCATACAAAAGCTGCTCCTTCAGCCCTCAGTTCTTCTTCAGAAGGACGTTGTCTACATTTGCTATAGATTCAGTGTGTCGGTGAAAGGAGGTGAGTTCAGTGTCTTTCTACCTTGCCACCTGGGACCTCCCTCTTGAACACACTCTTGTATTTCTCACAGTCTGTGAGGAAGGAGTTATTTTCTTATCCCATTTTACACATGAGAATTTAAATATCGTGGCCACGATTATTTAGCTAAAAGTGATAGATCTGAGACCACAACCAAGGGAGAGTAGCTGAAGACTCTAACTCTGTAATCGTTTTTCATTTTCCTGATTAATATTTGTTGAATGTTTAGTGCATAGTAAATGTCTAGAATCTAATGAGTGTTAAAAATAAAAGCTGTTATTAATATTGTTATTATTCACGGTGAAAACATTTTATTCTCCAGTTGGCTTGCTTCCTTGGAGGATAGTGGCCAGGGTCTGAGATAAAGCTGTTAGAAAGGTGAATGGGTGGTTAGGTTTGTGAGCTTCTCTGGAATTAGCTGTCTGTCTGTAATAATTCTGTGGCAGGTATGCCTTGAGTCACAGCCCCTGATTTGGCTTATGGCTATCTCAAAAAGTCTTGTAGGATAAGGATCCTCGTTTTAAATTTGAGGGTCCAATGCTCCTCGATGTTTCACAAATCTTACTTACAATCAGCGTTACACTTCTATGAAACCTATAAAATATATTTCAGTGACGAGAAGCCATTCAAAAGATTATCTAGAGATTTACTCCTTTTAAGTTGGAAGCAGAATAAGTACAGTGGCTGAGCAACAGAGGAGAAACTTCAGGGCTGAATCTTCACCTAATCCTTCCCACCGTTTGATGTTGGTCTTTCCTCATTTCAATCGAATTTGACCTTTAATAAAAGGTTTACAGTAATAAAAGGAGGGGAATACTCATTTAAATTTAAAATGGTTGTACTGATTTAGAGTAACAGCCCATCCAAAAAGATTAGGTAATATGCTAGGATATGTAAGCATGTTGGACAGAATTCTGTTCCCAGAGTAGTGAGTTCCCCGCCTTAACTCTGATGGTTAGATACGGGGTCCTCATGATCTCCTCTCACAAGTTATGCAGATTTGAAAATAATGATACAAGTAAAACACTTGTGCAGTGACAAACACATAGTAAATTGTATTATTTTTCCTAATCCAACTATTAATATAAAAATACCTTGAGGGCTTTTTAATTCCTTATTGGAGACTTCTAGATACCTAAAGGGATGTGTTGAGGATAACAGAACCTCTTTTTAAAAAAGAGAATAATATGCAAATTACTGATTTTGTATGTGTTTATAGCACTATCTGAAATTATGGGTAGAGAGGAAGCATTATTTTCTTGTTAAAAATCTCTGAGGAACTGGCAATGTCCATTAACTTCTATGGCTAAAGTAAGCGCCTAAAAAAGCAAAAAAAAAAAAAACCACAAAAGAGTGGTCTTGAATCTCTTATGTTAATGTGGAGGCTGGCCTTGACCAAAGAACTGCTTATTACATTAGGTCCTTTATTATTGAACACAGCTGTTCTAATTCAGTTATTAATCTGTCAGTTGTATCTGGCTAACTTGATTCCTGCAAATGTGCTCGTTTGTTTTGGTTTTCATTTTATAGACAGTGCAAGATGGAAGAGGGTCTTTTATTGAGACTAAGCTTTCTTCTCTCTTCTTGGAGTTCATGCCCTGTTCTTCTCAGTGCTGTGACACTTCCTTCTTAAGAATATTAGATACAGCATTGGCACTAACAATAAATAGGAGTTTCTGGGGGAAATATTAAAAAAATTCTTTTCCTTCAGTATCTTTTCACACCCACAGAAGTAGTCTACTCGTTATTCATTCACTCACAGTAGAAGTACAGTAGGGAGGGAAATTGGTTTCTGAAGACTGAATTCATTAAGGAGTTTGGACTTGGGTCCAGCTGTGGGGAGCATCGAAAGCAAGGGTAAATAAATTCTGAAGACCTAATGTATAGCATGCTGAGGATAGTTAACAATAATGTATTGTAGACCTGTAATTTGGTTCCAGACATTGTTTCTCTGCTTCTGGAGGTCACCTACATTCCTTGGCTAATGGGTCCCTGTGTCTTCACAGCCAACAACTATGACTTGGGTTCTTCTCATGCCTCATTACTCTGCCTTCCTTTTTGTATTCTCTCTCCTTCTGTACAGACACATAAGGTCCTCGTCTTTTAAAGCTCTATGTGATAAGCTTAAATTCACCTGCATGATCTAGGATAAGCTCCCTATTTCACTTTAATCACATATGCCAAGCCCCTCTTGGCCTGTAATATTATATACAGGTTCTTATGTTTAGGATATAATCACTATTCATGGTGATTTGGGGAAATCATTCTTCTACCCACAGAGCTGCTTTATTTTCACACTTGGTTAGTCATTTGGGATTAAAGAGATTACAGGGCTCATTTCCATTCTATATTCAACTGCAATGCACAGATTCTTAAATTCTATCTTTATTTACAGTAATCTATCTAGACCAGGGCTTCTGAACTTCTGCATTATTGACATTTTGGACTCGATAGTCTTTGCTGTGTAGATCTGACCTGTGCGTGGATGTTGAACAGCATTCCTGGCTTTTACCACTAGATGTCAGGAGTTCCTCTTTCAGTGTGACAATCAGGAAACCCCAGCCCCAGACCACTGCTAAATGTCCTTGGGGACATTATCACTCCTCTTGGGAGTGACCAGGTATATCTGACTAAAAACAAAACAAAATAAAACAAAACAAAAACACCTACATTTGTTTTTGTTTTAATAAGAGCTCCCATCTTTCTTCATGTCAGTAAAATTCCACTGGCACATGTACAAGGAGATTGAATCAAAATACGTTTTTCTTCTTGTGGGATGCACCCCCCACCAGGAGAAACAAGTTACATCCTTCCTTCCTTCCTTCCTTCCTTCCTTCCTTCCTTCCTTCCTTCCTTCCTTCCTTCCTTGACTTCATGCCCAGAGTGCAGAGCCCACTGTGGGGCTTGAACTCACAACCTGAGATCAAGACCAGAGTCAGGACTAAGAGTTGGATGTTTAACCAACTGACCACCCAGGAGCTCCATGTAGTTACCTTCTATCAAGCCATTAACTTCTTCCTTCCTAGTTTGATAGATAAACCCTATACATTATTTCTTCTTTTCAACTTACTTCTTAGTAACTTGATTAGTATTTTTGTAAAACAACCATAATACTTTCACGCATTATCTATTGATATCTTTTACACATTTTTCTATTCCAATGATTATATTTTGCTTATTAATTCAATAGTTCTTTCTATATTTAGTATATTAACTTACTCTGAAATATACAATGTAAAATTTTTCCAATTTTTGGCATTATAATGTATTATGATGACCATGATATCAGAACAGAAAATGAAGATCTAACCTATAGAGATATTTTGAAAGAAAATATCAAAATAAAAGAATGTAAGCAACAATATAAGATAAACGGAAACAATTCTAAGTTAAATTCCATGAAAGTATTAAGAATTCATTCATTTGGCAATTACTAGTTACAGAGTGCTTTTTCTGTCCCAGGCACTGTTTTAGGCACTTTGGATAAACAGTGAACACAGTAGAAAATGCTTTCTGCCTTTTTGGAGTTTATACACTAGTGGGTGGGAACAGATAATAATAAAAATAGTGACTAAGTAAATTAAATGGCATGGTAGAAGGTGAAAAGTACTATGGAAAAATAAGACAAAATAGAGCAAAGTAGGTAATCAGAAATTCTGGGGACAGAGTGGGGAGTTTCAGTTTACAAGACCGAATAGCATTGTCAGGTATCACTGTGAAGGCGAGATCAGACAGGACTTGAGGGCCACCTGGCTGGCTCAGCTGGTAGAGCGTGGGATTCTTGATCTTTGGGTTGTGAGTTCAAGACCCATATTGGGTATAGAAGTTACTTAAAAATAAAGTCTTAAATAAACAAAAAAAGAAACAAGACTTGGAAGAGGTAAAGGAATTAGCCATGTGGGTATCTTGGGGAAATACATTCCAGAAAGAGGAAACACCAGCGAAAGCCTCTAAGGTGGGAGCTTGTCTGTCTTGTTTAAGGGACAGCAGGAGAGAACAGTGCAGAGCAGAGAGGATAATGAGTGATGAGCTCAGCTAGCTTTATGTCTGAGGAGAGCTAGAAGCCATTATAGGGTTTTGGGCAGAGAAGCAGCATGACGTAATTTACATTTTCATCTAATAATTTATTTTGAATGAACTTCACTCTTACAAAAGTTACAAAAAATACTACAGAGAGTCACTGGATACCCTTTACCCAGATTCCTTCAATGTTAATACATTATATAGCCACAGTGTAACTACTGAAACAAGGAAATTGATATTGATGCAATCCTTACTTTACAGACATTTTTAAAATTTCCAAATATTAGAACTAATGGCCCCTTTCTAGATTCTTTTCTGTGTAGATCCTTTTCTCTTCTCTCACACAATTTCATTTATTTGTTTCCAGTTTTGAAGTCTGCCAGCCATTTATTTTATAAGATGGGTCTCAAATTTTGTCTGATGTTTTGCCACGATCAGATTGATGTGTAATTTTTGGCAAGATTAACATAGAGGTGATGTTTCCTTCTGGGTGGATCTTGCCAGGGTGTCCATGATGTTGATAAGCCTCATTACTGTGTCGATCACTTGATTAAGGTGGTATCTGCCAGATTTCTTTGCTATGAAGTTACAATTGTCAATTTTTAAATCACAGGTATGTTGCGGGGAGATCCTTGGAGACTGTGTTTCTTATATTATTTTCACCAACTAGATTTATTTATTTATTATATTTTAAAAATATAATTTACTGTCAAGTTGGGTAACATACATTGTATACAGTGTGCTCTTGGTTTCATGGATAGATTCCCCTGACTCACCGCTTACATACAACACCCAGTGCTCATCCCAAGAAATCCCCTCCTCAATGCCCATCACCCATTTTCCTCTCTCCCCTGCCCCCCCCATTAACCCTCAGTTTGCCTCCCTCTCTCTTTGAAACTATTTTTCCTCTCCCTCTCCCCCATGGTCTTCAGTTAAATTTCTGAAATCCCACAAATGAGTGAAAGCATCTGATATCTGTCTGTCTCTGACTAACTTATTTCACTCAGCATAATGTCCTCCATTTCCATCCATGTTGTTGCAAATGGCAGGATTTCATTCTTTCTTGTTGACAAGTCGTATTCCATTGTATATTTAAACCAGATCTTGATCCATTCATCAGGTGATGGACATTTAGGCTCTTTCCATGATTTGGCTATTGTAGAAAGTGCTGCTATGAACATTGAGGTACATGTGCCCCTATGTATCAGCACTTCTGTATCCCTTGGGTAAATCCCTAGCAGTGCTATTGCTGGGTCATAGGAGAATTCTGTTGTTAATTTTTTGAGGAACCTCCACACTGTTTTCCAGAGTGGCTGCACCAGTTTACATTCCCTCCAGCAGTGCAAGAGGGTACCTATTTCTCCACATCCTCACAACATCTGTTGTTTCCTAATTTTCTAATTTTAGCTACTCTGACCTCACCAACTAGATTTAGTATTTATTGATGATTCATGTCTGCAACAGATATAATGTGGTGTTTACCAAATAATGTTTCTAGTTCCTTTACTATTTTTACCTTCCTTGACCAGAAGTCTATGATAAGGAGAAACTGTCCCATGTCCTCTGTTTACTTAGGCATTTATCACTTGTTTATGTAGTGTGGACTCATAGATTATGATCATCTTATTTCTCATTTGTCCCAGATTTGTCCCAGCCAGTTTAAATTGGTGTGTTTTGACATGCCCCATTATTATTATTTTTTTTTACAATTTTCTTAATGTACTGGCACTATAAGATAGAATATAAAGATCTGGGGATATCAGGTGTGAAGGTATTGCAGTAATTTAGGTGAGATGAGTGGCTTGGTCCATGGAAGTAGCAAAAATAGTAAAGACAAGAGGTTGAATTCTATGTATATCTGGGTGATATAACTAAAGATTTCTGGCTGGAAAGGATATGGAATATGACAAACAGAGAGGGACTGGAGATTGCTACAATTTGGCTGTGACCCAGGAAGGTGGGAGAGCAGGTTTTGGGGGAAAGTGTTAGGAGTTTAGTTTTGAGAGCTTGAGGTGTACTCAAAACATCCAAGTGGGATTTATTGGTCTGTTCAGGTTGCTGTAACAAAGTGCCACAGACTAGCTGGCTGAAGCAATAGAAAGTTATTTCTTATAGTTCTAGAGATTAAACATCCATGATCAAGATGCTGGCAATTGTGGTTTCTGATGAGGAAAATGGTCTGCAGGTGGCTGTCTTTTAGCTGTATCCAATCGGCCTTCCCTTCTGTGATTTTGATGAGAGAACAATCTCTCTGGTACCTCTCCTTTTTAAAAAAAATTTTTAAACATTTATTTATTACTGAGAAACAAAGAAAGACAGAGCATGAGCATGAGAGGGGCAGAGAGAGGGGAAGACACAGAAACCGAAGAAGGCTCCAGGCTCCGAGCTGTCAGCACAGAGTCCAATGCAGGGCTCGAACCCATAAGTGGTGAGATCATGACCTGAGTCGGATGCTCAACCAACTGAGCCACCCAGGCATCCCTGGTATCTCTTCTTAAAAGGACAATAATCCTATTGGATCAAGGGTCCACCCTTATGACTTCACTTAACTTTAATTACTTCCATAGTGGTCTCATCTCACCTATAGCCAAGCTGAGGGTTAGGGCTTCACTGTATCAATTCTGGGGTGGAGAAACATGGACATTTAGTCCATTACAGGAATTTTGAGTAGCCAGTGGAAAAATAAATTTTGGATTTGGGAGAGATGCTTTAACTGAAGATCTAAATTATAGTTTTGGGAGGTATCTGCATGTAGATGTGAGTTGTGACCATTAGACTGATGAGACCATCAAAGCACAGAATGCAGATTGAGAAGATGCAGGATCAAAGACTGAATCTTGAGCTTTTAGAATGAGTTTAAGAGAGAAATTCAAGATCAAGTAAAAAGGCAGAACTTTTGAAGAACTTTGGTGTGGAGGAAAACAAAGATATGTGGACTATCCAGAAAAAGAATGGCATCAACTTTTTTACTTTAAGATTGAGCCTCAACAGAATATAAATTGATAGAAATAACCCAGTAGAAAGAGGGAGTTGATAATATAGCAAAGGGAGGAAGGAATCACTGGACAGATATCCTTGGATAGGTTAAAGGGAATGGGTTATAGTCTACAAGTTAAATAAGTATCTTTATTAAAGAGAAAAATAGGTTATCTTAGGGAAAAGTTGGGACAAAAGAGTGAGTGAAAATGCTGGTTGGAGGGTCGATATTATTGTGAGAATCTGTGAGGTTTTTTTTTTTTTCAGATTATTTGAATAGTGTAGGAAACAAGATCATCTGCTGAGGATGAAGAAGGGGAGGACAGGTTGGAGGTTTGAGGGTGGAGTGAAGAAGATGGAAAAGAGTCATCTAAGTAAGTGGAGTATAACATGGACTGGATAAAATATAACATGACTTCCAGAAAGCATTAAGAGATGAATTGGTTCATGCTCATGAATATAAAACAAGGAAGACCAGCTAACCTGACTGTGTTTTTTTCTTCATCTATATTTACTCACCTATGGAGGAGGGCACTTGTGGGGAAGAGCACTGGGTGTTGTATGGAAACTAATTTGACAATAAACTACTTAAAAAAATAAAAAATAAAACTTATAACAAAAAAAAAATTTACTCACCTAATTTCGGGGGGGGGGGCGAGTAGGGAGAGAGTTGGATTTGTCCCATATATGATTTTGTCAGAAGAAGACAAGGAGGAAGAGACCGTTGAAGTCATATGCAGGGATGTGATTATAATAAATTATCATGGAATCCCTAAAGAAAGAAGTAGGATGCAGGGGGTGTTCAAAAGTAAATGGTGGAGGTGATAATGGATTGGCAATTCTGTGAGGACCAAAGATTGTTTGAAATGGGTGCTACAGGAAGTGAGCAAAAAAGATAAAGGTGATAATCAAAGAATGGGAATCTTGAAATTGAGATTATGAAGAAAATGTTGTTATTGCTAGTGACAAAGTCTAGTATGGCCATAAGAGTGTAAATTCATAAGTTGTGTGTGCATCTGTGTGTTTTAATATACTCTGTGGAAAAAAGGAATAATACTGTATTACCATATCAGGGAATATTTGAACCATGCAGAACTCCTAGAATTTTCAGAAGAAGGTAAGTAGAAAAAGAAAAAAAATAGTACATGATTTTATCTCATCTATTAAAGCTTAGTTTTGATGACTAGTAATGATTATTTAAGAGTTTACTGTCGGGGCGCCTGGGTGGCTCAGTTGGTTAAGCGTCCGGCTTTGGCTCAGGTCATGATCTTACAGTTCCTGGGTTCGAGCCCCGCGTCGGGCTCTGTGCTTACAGCTCAGAGCCTGGAGCCTGCTTCAGATTCTGTGTCTCCCTCTCTCTCTGACCCTCCACTGCTCGCACTGTCTCTCTCTGTCTCTCAAAAATAAATAAAAAACATAAAAAAGTTTAATGTCATAAAGAGATCCGCGGGTGATGAAAGCAGTTCTAAATCTATAAAAAGGTAGAACTTTGAAAAGTGTCTTAATTTCAACAAACTTTGACACACACACAATTTTTTTCTAAGTTCTGAAATGTATGGTCACTGTGCAGATCGCTGACCATCTGGAACCCACTCAATTCATAGACATTTTCAATCTGGTTTCTAGACAGTTCTCCTGGCAATGAAGCACTACCTCCATGAATACGAAATGATTTATGGATAAACTGAAACCGTGGCTTTCCTGCTATTCTTCTGACCTTTGAGAGTCAAATGCAAAATCCAATATCACAGATGACAGAGTTTTATAGGATCAAGACATGACCTGGAATTATTTTCATTGCACTTAAGTAGCTGCACTCTGATCTAGAAAATCATTGTTTGTTCAGATCAATGGGTTTCCATTATTTCTTGCTTGGTTTAACTGGCTTAAGTTCAAATTTAACTACAACTCATTCGTTAGAAAGATGTAGATTTTTAATGTGTATCCTAATAATTTTTTGATGTCAGTGAAATATGCATATAGTGATCATATTCAGATTAGAGAACGAAGCCAAAGGTAAAATTTGATTGAATTACCTCCCATCTCTTGTTCATGGCATTTTATTTTTTTATTTTTTAAATGTTTTATTTATTTTTGATACAGAGAGAGACAGGCATGAGAGGGGGAGGGGCAGAGAGAGAAGGAGACACAGAACCGGAAGCAGGCTCCAGGCTCTGAGCTAACTGTCAGCACAGAGCCCGACGCGGGGCTGGAACCCATGAACGTGAGATCTGACCTGAGCTGAAGCCGGAGGCTCAACTGACTGAGCCACCCAGGCGCCCCCATGGCATTTTATTTTTTAAAAAGATTATCTACCTACTTACTCACCCACCTATCTACCTATTTGTTTATATTCCTCTGAATCTATGATAATGCAGAACTTTGGAAACTGTCTTATCTCAACTAACCATATTACAGAAAAGAATTAAGGCAGCCTATGGCAGTCGGTACTTATTATACAAACTTACTTAACTCTCTTTGGACACAAAATCCACTAACAGAGCTTCTTTTCCACTTAGGTTTAGATAGTCTTCTCCACTACATACTTTTACTTCCGGATATAATATCTTGCTTCCTAAGGCTTTCGCAAGACATCTGGGTCTATGACGTCAACTCTCTTTCTGGTCCAGATTCAGTAACAGGTTAAGCTTGGCAACAATACTCCTTAGGTAAAGGCAACATAGCATTTGTATTCATTTATGCCTTCCTGTGATCTGTGAGACTGAAGATCAGTATGTACTGGAATGAGAAATCCAGGTAAGTCAAAGTGGTGCAGGACTTTAGTAGAAAATTAAAATCTGGCTTTTGCATTACTTTATTTTGAGAGGGTAGTTAATTTTCAGAGTCTTCTACAATCCTAAGGACCAGAGGATAGAAAGTCTTTCTCTTTTTTTCTTAAAATTTTTTTTGCTTAGTTTATTTAGTTTTGAGACAGAGAGAGACAGAGCATGAGAGGGGGAGGGGCAGAGAGAGAGGGAGACACAGAATCTGAAACAGGCTCCAGGTTGTCAGCACAGGACCCAATGCGGGGCTCAAACCCACGAACTGTGAGATCATGACCTGAGCCAAAGTCGGACACTCAACCGACCGAGCTACCCAGGCTCCCCGAAAGTCTTTTCATTATACTCGGAAACTTCAAAAGCTTCTCCTTGATCATAGTTGTAATGCCTTTGACCCTTTTGACCAAATTTCTGGTTCTTTTCAAAAAGTAGATGGAAAGGAAAGGGCAGAATACATATATATTTTTTTTTTTACTTAATTTTTCTTTTAAGAAGGATTAGTGTTTGCTATCTACTTGGTGTGATTTCAGAGTTCTCAGATCTCTGAAATACATTCTCTGCTATCTCCTTGTTGTATGATTAACTTTCCTTTTCATCGTTTTAAAGCTTTATTCACAATTAAAAATATAAATGCCTGAGGGCGCCTGGGTGGCTCAGTCAGTTAAGTGACCGACTTCAGCTCAGGTCATGATCTCACGGTCCGTGCATTGGAGCCCAGAGTCAGGCTCTGTGCTGAGGGCTCAGAGCCTGGAGCCTGCTTCTGATTCTGTGTCTCCCTCTCTGTCTGCCCCTGCCCCACTCACTCTCTGTGTCTGTCTCTCAAAATAAAAATAAAGACATAAAAAATATACAAATGTCTGTATTTCATCTAAGTAATCATTTCAAGCAAGTTTGACAAGCTTTGCGGTCACTGCTCTCTGCGTGGGTTTTGAAAGAGCTAACAAAAAAGGTGAAACCACCAGCTCTCATGTTTTTTTTTTTTAAAGTTTATTTATTTATTTTGAGAGAAACAGAGAAAGTATGAGTCGGGGAGGGGCCGAGAAGGACAGGAAGAGAGAATCCCAAGCAGGTCTGCACTGTCAGTGCAGAACTTTATGTGGTGCTGGATCTCACAACTGTGAGATCATGACCTGAGCAAAAATAGTCAGATGTTTAACCTACTAAGCCACCCAGGTGCCCCTCATGTTCTTCTTATCAAACTTTCTCAATTTAATTATCATATTCAAGCCTGTTTTTCTCCCTGCCTCTTTTTTTTCTCCTTCCTTCCTTGTTTCCTCCTGCCTTCCCTCTCTCTTCTTCCTCTGTTTTTACTTTTGCTTTTCCTGGCTCTTTTCCTGTTGATCTACCTTTTCATGTATAGGTTTCAGATAAATCTCCAGTATGTATGTCAGTTTTGATGATTCTGTTTAATATTTATTTATTTTTTATTTATAGACATGGTAGCCTCCTTTAATTAGCAAACCCACTTTTTCCCCCCTCTTGCATCTCATGAAAATTTTCTTTAATATATAAATATACTGTTTTCCCTTCTTCCATGGATAGGACAGAATATAAGATTTTCCCAGAATGAAGAACAATTGATTTTCTTTTGCTGGATCATCATTATCTGTCTGAGGTATCCATTAACTTTCTCCACAGAGATTCACCATCTCTGTGTTTATTCTCTGTGTTCTTTTGGCTTCTGATTGGGTATTTGGCCTCACATATTCTGTTTTGTCTGATTTCAAATTTATTATTTCCATAATAGTTTTGCTTTGATCCCCAGTTTATCTTTTTAGCTTTCTCATCTCATTTTTCACTTTATCCTGTTGTCTTATCCTTTCATCTTGAATGTCTTGTTTCATTGATTTCATGTTGTTCGGGAGTCCTAAAGTACAAATGACTCATTGTGGAAATTTTTTTTTCTCTTAGTCTTTAGGTAGTGTTTAACTTGGTAGTTGAATCTTTTTGCTATCATTCCTTCTCTGTCTCTCACTCCTTTCATTTCACTGAACTTTTCCTCCTTATTTTGTTTGGAATTTTAAACAAGAATTGCATTTTTCTTATAATTAGAAAACATTCTGGAGGTGTATAATGGAGACTTTTTCTTTGCTCTGCACTCCCCCACCATGATCCTCTGAGGTTGCTGTTGCTAATAGTTATATTATATCTATACTGTTACTAATAGTATATATTATATGCTATATCCATAGTTTTCTTTCTGCTATTAATATAAACATTTGAATATGTTTTTTATTTGTTTTAAAAATAGCATCCTACTCCATATACTCCTTGGAATTTGCTCTTTAAAAATTTGCTTTTGTTTCAAAGATTTTATTTTTAATAATTTCTACACCCAATGTGGGGCTTGAACTCACAACCCTGAGATGAAGAGTCGTGTGCTCCACTGACTAAACCAGCCAGGCACTCCAAAAATTTGCTTTTTTAAACTTACTAATCCACAGTAAATCTCTTCCCAAAGCACTGATCTAACTCATTTTTAAACAGAGCTGCCTGGTAGTCTGTTTTATGGCTGTGCTAAATCTTATTCAATTATATGACTATCAGGAGCATTTTCTTTTTTGTTACTGTAAACAATACTTCAGTAGATACTAAAGTGTATACTAATGCTTTTATATTTGTTGAATTGATTTCAAAAGGAATATTACTGGGGCAAAAGGTATGTGCATTTAGTTATTGACAAACACTATTGGATTACTTTCCAGAATGCTCCCCAAAGTTCCTACTTACTTTAGCATTACATGTGAGTGGCTATTGTAGATATTAAAAAAATAATCTTTCTCATGTCTATGAACTCTTATTTTCAAGTTGTTACATTTATTCTCAAATTACCCTGAGTTAATAATTAAATTACTTTACTTATTAGTTATTTACTTACCACATAAGTTCTGTGTTTTTTTTTTCTCTTTCCTGGAGTTGATTTTATTTTGGTTGATATTAGGCTTTTTTGGCCTTTCATGTTTCATACATGTTTGGACAATTATTCAAAAAAGTCTTTTGAGCACTTTTTGTGCTCCAGGCACTCTTCTAGGCACTATGGACACTGTCAGAAACAACGCTGACAACTGTGCCCCATGGAGCTTTCATCCTAGTGTGTGAAAAATATATGAGTAGACAAAAAATAAATATAATAACTTGACATACCAGTCAGCTGCGAAAACTTATTCATATGATAGAGAGTGACGAAGTGATCAGGGAAAACCTAAGAAACCTGGGGCTTTAAAGAAAAAAATAGTAACTATCATGGGAAGGTCTGGGGGAAGAGTATTCCAGGCAGAGGGAGAGCAAGGATGAGGGTTTTGAGGTTGGGGCAGTCTTCAGTAATCTCCAAAGAGCCCAAGATCAGAGTATTTACAGCAGAGTGAGAAAAAAGGAGGTGTACATGAGATGAAGTAAGGAAAAGTGGCAGAGGCAATGTCACCTGTGGTCTCCCTGCTGTGGTAAAGGGTTTGAATTTCATTTGTGAATGTGGAAGGAGTCCTTTGGGTAGATTCTGGGGGGGATATCACTTTTGATTTACATTCTGAAAAAATCACTCTGGCTTCTCAGTGAAGAATGCATTGTAGGAAATCAGAAAACATCTGAATGCTTTTTAGGAAATCCAGGGCAGGCATGGAGGTAGGGTAGTTAAAATGCTATTGTGGACATTCCTAATTAAAACATGATATTGGCTGGGACTTCATGGTATCAGGGAAGCAAGGGAAAGTAGACTAGTTTGAGGTAGCTTTTGGAGTAGAAATTGACTGAACTTGCAAATGGACCTAAGGAATAAGAAGTATCAACAGTGACTCAGTAGGTTTTGGCTTGAGCCATTTAGTGGCTTGGTGTGCCATCTACCAAGATAAAAATAGAGCAGCAAGGGGGTTCTGGGTAAGTTGGTTGCTTAAGCACAGGACTCTTGATTTCAGCCCAGGTCATAATCCCAAGGTGGGTGAGATTGAGCCCCATGTTGGGCTCTATGCTGACAGTGTGAGGCCTTCTTGGGATTCTCTCTCTCTCTTTCCCCCCTCTCTCTATCCCTCCCATACTCATGCATGTGCATGTGTGCACACTCTCTCTTTCTCTCTCAAAAATAAATAAAAAACCTTTTAAATAGTCAAGAATTATCATTTTTTTAAAAAAGAATAGACCAGCAAAGAGATTGGAGAGATGGTAGATTAAGAGTTCTTTGTCTTTTGAGATTTAAAAACACTGAGAAGTTGGTATTGTGGTATAGATCTCAGAGGTACCAGAGGTACTTGAAATAATGGAATTAATTTTTGTACACTTTAAAGGATAACTTAATAGCAAACTTGATGAGTAAGTTCTAAGTATGTGAATGGGGCTAGTGGGATTGAAGCTTTTTGTAAGGACAGCAAAATGGAAGCTGATTTTAATTCTGGAGCATAAAAGCTGAAATATTGAGAACGTTACTCTTGAGTATCAGCACTTAATTAGCTGTCCTAGTTCTCTGCAGGTAATTCATTTGAGTATTGTCTTATAACTAGCAGAGACATTTTATTTTTCTCTAGAGTCTTCATGTACAACAGATCTAAGTCAAAATGGGTTAAAAATTCCATCTACAGGGACACCTAGGTAGCTCAGTTGGTTAACTGTTGACTCTTCACATTGGTTCATATCATGATCTCAGTTTCTGAAATCAAGACTCACATTAGTCTTTGTACTGATAGCATGAAGTCTGCTTGGGATTCTCTCTCTCCTTCTCCCTCTGCTCCTCTATGCTCTCTTTCTCACTCTCTCAAAATAAATAAACTGTAAAAAAAAATTTAAACACAATATAGAAGCTTTTAACCCATCTCCTTCTGCTCAGTTTCTTACCATCATGTTCTATCAGACCATACAGATATCCAGACCACTCTAAGATTTTCGATGAGCATGCCGACACTCTCCACTGCCGTAGGACCCTTTGATTCCTTCTCTCCCACACTGTATACTTTCATTCTCATAGAACATTTTGGAGCTACCCCATTTTTGATTGGCTCCCACCTTTACTTTTTATTGTTGATAGCTTTGTGATGCTCTTATAGTTATTTTCTTTTTTTCTAGGTTCATTTCTTGGAGAGAAAAAGAGAGAGCAGGGGAGGGGTAGAGAGATAGAGAGACAGAGAGACAGAGGCAGAGACAGAGAATCCCAGCAGGCTCTACAGCGTCAGCACAGAGACTGATGTGGAGCCTAAGCCCACAAAGTGTGAGATCATGACTTGAGCTGAAACCAAGAGCTGGATGGATGCTCAACTGACTGAGACATCCATGTGCCCCTCTTATTATTTTCTAATGTTTAAAAATTTTCTTTTTCTTAAAATTTTTTAAATGTTTATTTTTTGAGAGACAGAGAGAGACAGAGCATGTGCAGGGGAAGGGCAGAGAGAGAGGCAGAGAGTCCAAAGCAGGGTCCACGGCTCTGAGCTATCAGCACAGAGCCAGACATGGGGCTCAAACTCACAAGTAGTGAGATCATGACCTGAGCCCATGTCAGACCCGTAACCAACTGAACGACTCAGGTGCCCTCTTACTATTATTTTCAAGATTACAAAATGAAGTGAGAAAGGCCACCCAGGCACCCTCTTATTGTTATTTCTAAGATGATAAAAGGAAGAGAGAAACACAGGTATGTAGTCTGCCATCTTGAAATGGAAAACTTTAATTATTTTAAAACGTTTATTCATTCATTCATTCATTCATTCATTTTTTGAGAAATAGAGATTGAGAGAGAAAGAGAATCCAAACAGGCTCTGTACTGTCAGTGTGGATCCCAACACAGGGCATGCACTCACGAACCATTAGATCATGACCTGAGCTGAAATCAAGAGTCAGACCTTTAACCAACTGAGCCACCCAGGTGCCTGAAACTTTAATTTTTATGTAGACAAAAACGTTTGTCCTTTACAAAATTATTTCTTCATCTTTATAAAACACATTATATTCATATTTATTTTTTGTGGGTTTTTTTTACAGTTGTCCTCACATTTTGGGCTCTATCACTCAACATAGGGCTTGAACTCATGACCCTAAGATCAAGACATCAGCTGAGATCAAGAGTCAGATACTTAACCAACTGAGCCAGCCAGGTGCCCTAGTTGTCATCCTATTTTATTTAATTGTGTTGACAATTATTGTGGGCATTATTTTATAGATCTCCCTTGAAGTATTTATCAATATTGTCAAACTTTCCCCCCATCTTACCTGAGACATGTTAGTCTTATTTTCCTGAATGATGTACTTGTTTTTTGTTCCCCTTTCTGTATAAAGTAAATACTCTTTGGCCCTGCAAATTTTCACTTCATTTAGAGATTATGGTCACCAAATATAAGGTTCTGAGGGCAGTGTTCCTTTTTTATCCGTTTTTGCATCCCCAAATGATCTGCTCCAAGACTGAAGCTTAGGGATTCAAGTAAGGCTTGATGAAGAAAAAGATGAATGGGGACACTTATCTTACTCACTTCTAACTATACTTGTTTACTCACTCATTCAACAAATATTTATTTTGTTATTTTATTTTTTATTTAAAATTTTTAACATTTTTATTTTTGAGAGAGAGAGAGAGAGAGGGCGAGCTTGAGTGAGAGAGGTGCAGAGACAGAGAGGGAGATACAGAATCTGAAGTGGGCTTCAGGGTCTGAGTTGTCAGCACAGAGCCACACACAGGGCTCGAACTCACGGATCATGAGATCATGACCTGAACCGAAGTCAGATGCTTAACTGACTGAGCCACCCAGGCACCCCTTTTCAACAAACATTTATGAAGAAGTTCCTATGTTTCAAGCTTTGAACACTGCTATACACTGGGGATCCAAAGCTGAATAAGGCTGCCATGCCTTCTAGAAAGTCACGAATGTTAACATGCAACATCTATCTACTTTAGCGATCTTGTTTAGTGAATGTTTCCCCCACTATAGGTGGTTGATGGTGGAAACTATTTTACATATTTCTTTGGAACTCATTCTCTTCCCATAGCAAAAACCATGTGAATACTACATTGAGGTCCATGGTTCCTCTTGGTCTGTGTTCTGCTGATGTCAAAGACTTTAACATGCTTACCCTGAGACAGAAAGCTTTTCTCATGGCTTCTTTTTAAAACCACATTTATGGCAGAGTTTCTGGGTATCTCAGTCAGTTAAGTGTCCAGCTCTTGGTTTCAGCTCAGGTCATGATCTCGTGTGCTGGGATCGAGCCCTGAGTTTGGCTGTCTGCTAACAGTACAGAGCCTGCTTGAGATTCAATCTCTCTCTCCATATATATATATATATACATACATACATACATACATACATACATATATATATGTATATATATGTATGTATATATATGTGTGTGTGTATATATACGTCTCTCTCAAAAGCAATAAATAGACTTTTTACAAATCACATTTATGGTTCTCTTATTTATACGCTTCCTCAACATTTTAAAAATAGTGTTCAAAAACATTATCCAGATCTACACCACACATTGGACCATATGGATTTGATAAATATATTTATATCTCTATATCCTGAGGCTATGGAATTCACTATCTTCTCTAGTGCACATGGTACATCTCCACGATAGACCACATACTGGGTCATAAAGCAGCCCTCCATAAATATAAATGAATTGAGATCATACTATGCACACTTTCAGATCATAATACTATGAAACTTGATATCTATCAACCACAGGAAAAATCTGAAAACCTCCAAAAACATGGAGGTTAAAAATACCCTACTAAAGAATGAATGGGCCAATCAGGCAATTAGAGAAGAAATTAAAACATATATGGAAACAAATGAAAACAAAAATACAACCATCCAAACTGTCTGGGATACAGCAAAGGCAGCCCTAAGAGGAAAGTACATTGCACTCCAGGCCTATTTCAAGAAACTAGAAAAAGCACAAATACAAAATCTAATGGCACACCTAAAGGAACTAGAAACAGAGAAGCAAGAGCACCCCAAACCCAGCAGAAGAAGAGAAATAATAAGGATCAGGGCAGAAATAAACAAGTAGAATCCAGAAAAACAGTTGAACAGATCAATAAAACCAAGAGTTGGTTTTTTGAAAAAAATAGACAAAATTGATAAACCGTTAGCCAGGCTTCTCAAAAAGATAAGAGAAAGCACCCAAATAGACAAAATCATGAATGAAAATAGATTTATTACAACCAATCCCTCAGATATACAAGCAGTAATCAGGGAATAAGATGAAAAATTATATGCCAAAAAACTCGACAACCTAGAAGAAATGGACAAGTTCCTAAATACCAAGGCACTATCAAAATTCAAATGGGAAGAGATAGAAAATCTGAACAGACCCATAACTCATGAAGAAATTGAATCAGTTATCAAAAATCTCCCAACAAATAAGAGCTCTGGGCCAGATGGCTTCCCAGGGGAATTTTACCAGACATTTCAATCAGAGTTAATACCCACTCACTTCAAGCTATTCCAAAAAATGGAAATAGAAGGAAAACTTCTGGACTCATTCTACTAAGCCAGCATCACTTTGATTCCCAAACAAGATAGAGACCCAGCAAAAAAAGAGAACTATAGGCCAATATCCATGATGAATACAGGTGCAAAAATACTCAACAAGATACTAGCAAATCGAATTCAACAGCATATAAAAAGAATTATCCACCATGATCAAGTGGGATTCATTCCTGGGTTACAGGGCTGGCTCAATATTTGCAAATCCATCAATGTGATCCATCACATTAACAAAAGAAAGGATAAAAACCATATGATTCTGTTGATAGATGCAGAAAAAGCACTTGACAAAATAAAGCATCCTTTCTTAATAAAAGTCCTTGAGAAAGTCGGGATAGAAGGAACTTACTTAAACATTATAAAAGCCATTTATGAAAAGCCCACAGCTAATATCATCCTCAATGGGGAACAACTGAGAGCTTTCCCCCTGAGATCAGGAACATGACAGGGGTGTCCACTCTCACCACTGTTGTTTAATATAGTGCTGGAAGTTCTAGCATCAGCAATCAGACAACAAAAGGAAATAAAAGGCATCAGAATTGGCAATGATGAAGTCAAACGTTCACTTTTTGCAGGTGACATGATACTCTACATGGAAACCCCAAATGACTCCACAAGAAACCTACTAGAACTGATCCATGAATTCAGCAAAGTCAAAGGGTACAAAATCAATGTGCAGAAATTGGTTACATTTTTATACACCAATAATGAAGCAACAGAAAGAGAAAGCAAGAAACGGATCCCATTCACAATTGCACAAAAACCCATAAAATACCTAGGAATAAACCTAACCAAAGATGTAAAAGATCTGTATGATGAAAAGTATAGAAAACATATGAAGGACATTAAAGAAGACACAAAGAAATGGAAAAACATTCCATGCTCATGGATCGAAAGAATAAATATTGTTAAAATGTCAATACCATCCAAAGCAATCGACACATTCAATGCAATCCCAATCAAAATTGCACCAGCATTCTTCTCAAAGCCAGAATAAACTATCCTAAAATTTGTATGGAACCCCAAAAGACCCCGAATAGCCAAAGTAATATTGAAGAAGAAAACCAAAACAGGAGGCATCATAATCCCAGACTTTGGCCTCTACTACAAAACTATAATCAAGAGAGTATGGTATTGGCACAAAAATAGACACATAGGCCAGTGGAATAGAACAGAGAACTCAGAATTGGATCCACAAATGTATAATCTTTGACAAAGCAGGAAAGGACCAATGGAAAAAAGACAGTCTCTTTAACAGATGGTGCTGGAAGAACTTGTCAGCAACATGCAAAAGAATGAAACTAGACCACTTTCTTACACCGTATACAAAAATAAACTCAAAGTGGATGAAGGATCTGAATGTGAGACAGGAAACCATCAAAACCCTAGAGGAGAAAGCAGGAAACAATCTTCTTGACCTCAACCATAGCAATTTCTTACTTGACACATCCCCAAAGGCAAGGGAATTAAAACAAAAATGAACTGTTGGGACCTCATCAAGATAAAAACTTCTGCATGGCAAAGGAATCAATCAATAAAACTAATAGGCAACTGACAGAATCTGAAAAGATAGTTGCAAATGACATATCGGATTAAGGGCTAGTATCCAGAATCTATAAGGAACTCACCAAACTCCACACTTGTAAAATGAATAATCCAGTGAAGAAATGGGCAAAAGACATGAACAGACACTTCTCCAAAGAGGACATCAAGATGGCCAACAGACACATGAAACGATGATCAGCGTCACTCCATCATCAGGTAAATACAAATCAAAACCACACTGAGATACCACCTCACTCCAGTTAGAGTGGCTAAAATGAACAAATCAGAAGACTATAGATGCTGGCGATGATGTGGAGAAATGGGCACCCTCTTGCACTGCTGGTGCACTGCTCTGGAAAACAGTATGGAGGTTCCTCAAAAGACTACCAATAGAACTCCCCTATGACCCAGCAATAGCACTGCTAAGTGCTGTATCCAAGGGATACAGGAGTGCTGATGCATAGGGGCACATGTACTTCAATGTTCATAGCAGCACTGTCAACAATAGCCAAAACATGGAAAGAGCCTAAATGTCCATCACCTGATGAATGGATCAAAAAGATGTGGTTTATCTGTACAATGCGATACTATATTGCAATGAGAAAGAATGAAATCTCGCCATTTGTAGCAATATGGATGGATCTCGAGGGTGTTATGATAAGTGAAATAAGTCAGGTAAAGAAGGACAGAAACCATATATTTTCACTCGTAAGTGGAACAGTAGAAACATAACAGAGGACTATGGTGGAAGGGAAGGGGGAAAATTTTTTTAGGGAGAGGGAGGGAGGCAAATCATGAGAGACTCTTGAATACTGAGAAACAACTGAGGGCTGAAGGGGGAGGGGGAAAGAGGAAGGTGGGTGATAGGTATGGAGGAGGGCACTTGTTGGGATGAGCACTGGATGCTATATGTAAACCAACTTGACAATAAACTATACAAGAAAAAACATTATTCAATTAAATATCACAGTAGGGATGGTGCAAGCTGTGTTAGGTAGCGTCTAGAATAGAATTGTTCATTTGGACAGTGTTGAGGTGGAACAAGACAAGTTTAAGGTTTAAGGAAGTGGTAGTCAGGGATGGCAGAAATGAAGGTTTGGGTTTGGGAGTTACCTTCCAGCATTTTTGAGAGGCTCTTTCCATTTCCCTAAGCACAGAAGACCAAGGCAAGAAAACACAGGGCACGTGACAGAAAGTAGGTAAGTTCTATTGCCAGTTTGGTTGTCTTCTCTTTGTTGGCACCTTGCTGTGCCCTAGATTTTTGTCTTTCTTCTCTAGTGAGACTCATGTAAGATCTATTTGTTATTTCACTGTTTTTGGCCTTTTTCTCTCTGATGAGAATTTGGGTGTGTTCTGTCTTAAGTTTTCATGTATGTATTTTGAATTTTAAAAGTAGATGGTGGTAAGGATGGGTAGAGGTCTTGAGGTGATTATTTCACTATGATGTGTATATCTGATATGTATGTATCTATATACATACATATATATACATATAAATATATATGCACATAAACACAATATAATACAACACAGTGTAGTATAGCACACAACAATGCAAAGAATCCTTCCTACTTATTAATTTGGGTAGAGCAAAATTTAAGTCGGCTGCAGTTTTGATTAACTATCCAGAAGTCATCTCATATATCTGTAACTTAGCTGACAATCCGAGGCAGTTTATAATATAATCTGTTTAATTATTAGGAGTGATATATATATATATATATATATATATATATATATATATATATATATATATATATATTTAGAATTTTTAAATGTTTATTTTTTGAGAGAAAGAGAAACAGAGTGTAAGTGGGGGAGGGACAGAGTAAGCAGGATACACAGAATCCAAAGCAGGATCCAGTTCTGAGCTGTCAGCATAGAGCCTGACATGGGGCTCAAACTCAGATCTGTGAGAACATGACCTGAACTGAATTTGGATGCTTAACCAACTGAGGCTTACCTAAGAGTAATATGAATAATAATAGACCTTGTGTATTGAGTATTCATATATGCCAGGCACAGCGGCAGGCAAACCCAGATATAAAATCCCAGTAGAGGTGCACCTGGGTGATTTATTTGGTTGAGTGTCCAAGTCTTGATTTCGACTCAGGTCATGATCTCCCAGTTATGGGCTCAAACCCCACATTGGGTTCTGCACTGACAACATGGACCTTGCTTGGAATTCTTCCTGCCTCTCTGTCTCTGCCCCTGCCCTGATTGTGCGCTCTCTCTCTCTCTCTCTCTCTCTCTCTCTCTCTCTCTCTCTCAGAATGAATATATAAACATTTATAATCCTAGTAGACAAGAGCAATGTATTTGAGGTCACTGTATCCCCATTATATCACATAAAAAGAACATGGAACAAAATGATCAGGTTATTGGTTGACTTTGTAGATACATTCAAGTTTCCAATAAAGAACTTTAGAAATATTATATCATTAGCTCTCTAAAGTGTTTAAAAATACATATAACTTTGGATTTTACTTATTAGAAACTCAGAACTTTAGTATTATTAAAATGAAGTATATTCTTATCATAGAATATTAGTAATTGGTAAGATTTATTGATTACTTATTATATGCCAGACACTGTTGTAATTATTTTAAAGGAATAGATTTTTTAAATCTTCAAGATAAGTATCCTTATCACCACAATTTCAGAGGAAGAATCCCCCACAGTGCCATGCAGCCTGTCACTAAAAATAACAACATTTTGATTTTGTGCTTATAAAGTTGTTTTATTTTTTTTCAGTGTAGAGTATTTGCCAGTTTAGTTTGATAATGTAATGTACATCAGACTGTATTTTTATAAGAAACTAAATGAAACCATGTGGGAGAAAACATATTCTTGATAGTGTATGATACCTTTGGAAGGACAGCCGTTGATTGAAAAGCTGCATCCATGTAACCCCTGATGGGTGGTTATTCTTAATAAAAGGACATTCAAGGTCCACAGGCACCTTCAATTGATTGGTGGCCTCATTCTCATTCAAGTAACAAAACAGATCCCAGAAAAATCACAAAATAACCCAAATGCAAGTATGGTAAATTTTATAAAAATAAAATAATTACTACGTCTGATCAAAGAATGAAAGAAAGCTTGTGCATGGATGAGAAGAAACAAACCTTTTTAGGTTAAGCTCCAGTACAAGTCTGTTGATCCAGAATATTAACACCTGCTTCTGCTTATTGAAACACACTCTTCCACTTCAAATCATTTCCTTATTTGTATAGTGGTTAATCAGATATGAGAAAGTCAAGATACTTAGGATTTTGGAGTTTGTCTGAATATACTGATAACTCCAGGCATATCAATGTCTCTTAGCTTCAAAATAAATTATTAGTTAACGATCGCAGCATCCTGGAGTCGGGATCAAAATGTTATTCTCACTTTGTAGGTTGCTATCGGCACAGACCAGATAAGTGCTGTATCAAAGATTGCTGGCAAGCCAGGGGCAGAGAGGGAATTAGATTGTCAAACTGTGGATGCTTCATGGGTTCAGGTGAGGGCTTCTTACCAACTCCTGTGCAGACCCCGTGGGCAACTGAAGAAACAAAGGTGTAGCTGAGAATCCGGGCTGCCTGGGTCTGCTTGTGGCTCTCGCTGTGAATTTCCATGTGTTCGTGGGGAAGTTAAGAACCCAGGAGCCCATAAACTAACCTTCAGATAATACCACAACAATCCATGTTTTTCAAGTTTATATATTTCTTTGAGCTGGCAGCCTGAACTCCCTAGTTCACTGCCAAGGGCCAGTACTGTGCTGAGAATTACCATATAAATCTTCATCATTCCAGAAAACAGCTAAAGAAAATAAAATGACGGTTTTCTTTTCCATTAAACTTGTAACTTGCTTACTATAGAAAAGTGCAATGCTTACTAAAAAAGTCTATGATTCAGCTATATATTCTGGCAAAACAAACCTGTATTAGGTATACAAAAGGTATTAATCAGCTGAGTAAAATTAGGCAAAACTGGCCAGACAGAGTGATATGATAAAAGGAAAGGTTGGAGGCTAACTTACAGTTCCAAAATATTTATAGTTTTATGTTGAAAATAAATAGCACTACTGAATAGGTGTGCATATTGAAAACTCAGCTTCTGCAGTCTCACAATGTTGAAACAAAGCTATTAAAACATAAATTTCTTGGTATTTTCTTGACATGGGCAGAATGGAAAATTTGATTTATGAAGATTGTCAGTTGCAATAAAGCAGATCAGAACATAGTCATTTTACCAAATAAGTGATGTGCTGTTATAAATTCTTATCACAATTTCAAGCATTACCAAAACATACAAAAAGAAGCTTTTAGAACCAGAAAGACAGTAGAGCTGACCCACTATAAATTTACCCAAAAGGAAGAAAGTGAGAGGTGATTAAAAATGCAATTTATTTTTCATTTATTAGAGAAAATACAGAAAATAAATAAAAACTTATGTATCTTAAACCAGAGTAAGCATTTTGTTGCATTTTCTTCAATATGTTTCTATTTGTATCATTATTAAAACAAAATCATTCAGCATATCCATTTTGTAGTTATTTCATTTATTAATATATTGCAATAATTTCCTAAGTCTTCACTATTCTTTTAAGACATGATTTATTTATTTTTTTAAGTTTATTTTATTTTTTTATTTTTTAAAATGTTTATTTATTTATTTATGTATTTTTAAATAGTTTATTGTCACATTGGTTTCCATATAACACCCAGTGCTTCTCCCCACAAGTCCCCCCAACCATGACCATCACCCCCTTCCCTCCCGCCTCGTTCCGCTTCAGTTCACGGTTTGTTTTCAGTATTCAATAGTCTCTCATGATTTGTGTCCCTCACTCTCCCCAGCTCTTTCCCCCTTCCTCTCCCTGTGATCC
>NC_043700.1:20276914-20320968 GCF_006229205.1 Suricata suricatta
TATATATATATATATATATATATATATATATATACACACATACACACATATATATATGTATGTATATATATATATATATATATATGTACACAACACATCTTCTTGATCCATTCATCAGGTGATGAACATTTAGGCTCTTTCCATGATTTGGCTATTGTAGAAAGTGTAAGGCATGATTTAAAAAACTTATATCTTAGTCCATCACTTATGGTACTATCACCATTTAACTAGTTTTGTATATCTGGTCATTTGGGGATTTCTAATTTTTACCTAATATAATTAGTGCCATGATAAACATGTGTATATTGAAATTTTATGCATGTATTTGATATTTGATTATTTTCTTAGAATAGATTTTTTAAAATGACTTTTATTGGTTTTTGAACTTTTGATTAATCCTACTCTTTTGATGACTACTTTGAGAATTTGATGCTTAAATTTTTCATATTCAAATGTAAAATTGACATATATTTGAATTCTTGCATATTTGATAATAATGTTTAGTTAACCTTCACATAGAAGAAATATTTTATGTATTTATATATTGATTTATAATTTTCATCACCTAAAACTCAGGTGTTGGCCCGCCCATTACTTCTTGGTATTTGTTTTGGAGAAGTCTTAGGTTAGTTTGAATTTTTTCTTTTGGAGGGCAAACTTCTATGTCTAGCCAAGAATTAAATTTATGTTGTTTTCTTCACCCTTGAAATTCTGAATTCCAATAATCACTTCAGGTTTTCATCCTTATTAATGTTGCTTGTAATTACTGAGACTTTTCTTCTGTAGGCTCAAGACATTTTTTAATTTAGGAATACATCATCGTATTATAACCCAGATTTATTGTTTTAGTTAAAATGCTTCCCTTTTCAAGGATGCAAATTATGATGCACACCATTTTCCCATCAACTGCACCTACGTTTTCTTCTCTCATGATTTTAATCTCTGCTCATTCTCATGTCTTAGAGGCAGCTGTTCAAATTTGTTCTACGCATTACTATTCACTTTTCAGCAGTTTTGGCTTTGTTCTTTAGTGAATCTAATATTGAGTGATTCTAATCTCATGAAGATAATAATTTTGTCATTTTGGTTTTAATTTATTTCCTTTTCATTTCAACTTACCTCCTAGCCAGATTCTCTTTCATGCCAGTATGTTGTCTTCTCCTCTCAAAGGTTTATCCTTTGAATTTCTTTGCAAACAGATGACACTGTTTCTAAAATTTTATTGCCTGGAGTGTCCTTTAAAAGAATCCATTTGGGGCTCCTGGGTGGCTCAGTCGGTTAAGAGTCTGTCTTCAGCTCAGGTCATGATCTCACGTTTGTGGGTTTGAGCCCCGCATTGGGCTCTGTGCTGATGGCTCAGAGCCTGGAGCCTGCTTCAGATTCTGTATCTCCCTCTCTCTCTGACCCTCCCCTGCTTGTGCTGTCTCTCTCTGTCTCTCAAAAATAAATTAAAAAACATAAAAAAATTTTTTTTAAAGAATCCATTCATGAAGCTATGTTCTTTTATGTTACAGAGAAATGTTCTAATCGCCACACTTCCTCAGCATTTTAAATTCATTACCTGAACGGGAAGTGAATCCAGATTAGTTGTGCCTTGGGAGCAGTGATGTTATGTCAGTTAGAGTTCTTTAGTCTTAGTGGCTTAAGCAGATGGAATCTTCTGTTCTCACATGACCAGCCTTCTCCTGAACAATGTAATTTATTCTTATGATTGCAAATTGATTGTACCATATCTAGGCATGTATGTATGCATCTATATCATATATACTTATTATCAATATATTAAAATATATAATGGGTATATAATACATATTATAACTAATGGTTTATATATGCATACACTACACACAACATATATATGTATTTATAATGGGTCTCTTGGAGAGGAAAAGGACAAGGAGAAAAGGGTGGGTGTCCAAGTATTTTTTTATATTAGAACAATAATATATTTGTGAAAGCTCCACTCAGGACACCTCTGTTTCTGTTTCATTGTTAAGAACTGTGTCACTGTGTCACCAATGGAATTTGAGGACAGAAGTATGCTTAGCTGGTACAAACCATCACTTTTTCTTCTTTAAAAATTATTTTAATGTTTACGTATTTTTGAGAGAGTGAGAGAGACAGAAAATCGTAAGCAGGCTCCATGCTAACAGGGAAAAGCTCAGCGTGAATCTCAAACCCACAAGCTGTAAGATCGTGACCTGAACCAGAGTTAGATGCTCAACTGACCGGGCCACCCAGATGCCCCAAAACAATCATTTTTTAAAAACAAGGGCTAAAGACCAGTATTTACAGGTGCAAAGGCCTTTGCTATTTTGCTACTGGTAATACATGCCAAAAGAGTGCTACAAATGAGGGGCTGTCCCTGGCCACCTGAGAAAACGAGTCCCCGTGAAGACGGACAAGCTCAGAACCTCTTCTCTAAAGCAGAGGACATGACCCAGGATGGTGATGCTTGTTGCAGCATCTTAAGTCTTACTACTGGGAGAAACCATCTCTATATTTTGCAAGTGGGGTATTAGGTTTTGGTTAGAGCGGGTGTTTTCTTCACAAACTTTTAGTGAGAAGGTGGAAATGGCTCAGGAATTTCAGTATTTATTCAGACATGATCATAGGAAAGACACAAAATCCAGTATGATATGGGAGCTCTTGATTAGATCTTGGTGGTCTTGGAAGTTAAAAAAAAGTCCCTGGGTAGATTTGAAAGTAATATTAGTTGATTACCTTCTGTGTGGGAAGTACTAAGATATATGCAAAGGTGAACTCTATTGATAGTGCCTTTTTAAAAAATTATCAAGTAGAACACATAATTTAGGAATGTAAATAATTCTAGACTAAAAACTCTTTGAGGGCATTGTACATGGCTTGGTCAAAGGTTTTCCTCCTAAATTCATGTATTGCCTCATTGATAGAAGTAAATAGTTAATAAAAGTTTGCTAAATTAGCAATACAAAATTGCCTGCTATAGATAAATTCAATTATAAAAATACATATACTGTGCTCTGGGGCACAGTGTGGAAACAGATTTCAGACCAGGTGGACATGGTGACCTTGAGCTGGGCCTCACAAAATGAGTAGGACTTGTAGAGAAGGGAAGATGCTGAATGACAAGGAAACACAGAAGACTGTGGACTGGCATGAACAGGAATGGGGATCAGTGAAGGAAGCAATGAGAGGATAAAGAAGGTAGATCCCATCTACATCATAGGTGCTTTTGGCCTGGTCTTTATTCTTCAGACAATATGCAGCTTTTGAAGCTCTGAGAGGACATATCAAGATTATCAGGTTGAAATGGAGAAGGAAACCCTGGAGACAGGAAAAGGAATCTGGATCTTCGACCTGGTCTCCCTGATTCCAATAGTGATGATTTACATCGGATAATAACATTATATATTAAGAAAACTTGAGTGGACAGGACTGGGAAAATTGTAACCCTCATGATATAACACTGTCTTCATTTTTTAGGCAGGGCTTGCTTACATTATTTTTATGTAAAACAATGTAATAAGCACTATGAACAGCAAACCCAAACTAAACAAATGGTCCTCTCCAACCACCTGGCACTCCTCCTTTTCTCCAATTGATTTCTGTGGCAAGCCACTTCCTTATTTTCTTTTTATATGGTTTTATTTCATTTATATATGCCTCTCAAAAAGCATGGACTTTTAAAAGTGATCTTTAACTTTCTAGAAAAGTATTATGTATGTATTATTTGGGGGTTCATGGCTCTCATTTAATTATTTTGCTAAGACCTTTGAAATACTTTAAAATGCAATTTCCTTTTGCATTTTTAATTATTTTTCTTTTGGTTGTGATGAACTCGGTAGTGACCTAGTAGTATTTTAATTCATTCATTCATTTGCCAAGTTTAGTTTGTTGTCACTTAGACAAATTCATAAGAAGGCTGAGTCCAAACAGTTTCATCTGTCATAGCCATGAAATAGTTAAAACTGTTAAATTCAACCTTAACTTAATTGGAATGGCTTTGATATCATCAGATAAATATCAGTTATGAAATATAAACATAGCTTTTTTGGCTATGCACAGTAGGACATTTCTTCAGATGTACCATAGTGAGATCATTTTAGCAAAATATCATAAATTTCATGAATTTGTAGTTATCATCCCCCTAATCAGAATATGCATTAAATCCATGCTAAAGTAGTAAATATTGGATGTGCCAGTTACAGATATATATAAAGATGATAACTCTGGGTGATGCTTAATCTCTCAGATCAAGAAATGCTGAGTAGAGGAATTTTGTCATATTTGACTATTCAACATTTTTTTGGATATTACCCTAGGAAAAAAGTCCTGAACCAGATGAATTGTTTTTTAGTTATTCACCAACTCTAGGAAAAATTTGGGATTTGATAAACAGAAAAAATTTAATTGCCTAATTTCACAAGAATGTTTACAATTTGACATGCTTTTTTTCCAAAATTAAGTCACATCATAATGATATTTTTCTAGATATTTGTGTCTTTCCTGGAGTATGTCTTTCTTTACTCCCTGATAATTTTCCAAAATTAGGGGGACCAGCTAATCCCAGTTTGCCCAGGCTTTCCAGTTTTAACACTGAAAGCCCTGCATCCCAGTAAGGTCCGTGCCCATAAATGCTTTGTCAGGCACCTAGAATTATATATAGTTAGGTCATGTCATGTATCACTAATACACACTCTTCCAGTGATTTCAGATATATTAGATTCTCATTTACATTTTAATACAACATTTGTACTATTTCAAATTAATAATTTGTATTATGTTTGAAAACTCTAAAATATAAATATTTAAAATACATCCTTTTAACTAATTTGAATTATAGAATATTTATAAAGTCATTTTTATTTCTTTTAAGTGTATATAGTAATTTGAACTAGAAAGAATTTCTCATTATACTTTAATGAAGAAATGGGAATGATTTGTAACTGGTATTTCCATTGTTTGTATGCATTGCATGAAAATAATTTGTTTTAGCAATACTTAGATTTAAAGAGCTTCATGTTCTAATTTTCTTTCTCTAAAAGGGCTTAGAAAAACTTGTTCTGAGAGGAAATAGAGTGTTGTACTTTCAAGCATGTCTTCTGACATCAAAATCTGGGAGTACAAAGCCTGACTCTTCCACATACTAAACTATGTGCTCAGGGCAAGTTGCTTAAGCTCATGGAGACAGTTTTTAGATCTTCACATGATCTAATAATTAGTACCACCTACTGTTCTTTGTCCACTGCCCTCTCCATCTCATGCCCTGGATCCCTCACTCTGCTGGCTGCTCACTGCCCTCCTGTTGCTGCTCTCTGTTGTCAGCACTGCACACTATGACACACTTCCCAGTTGCACTTGCCCTGGGATGCTGGGTACCTGGTCCTTCAGGCGGGCCCCATTGGCTCCCAGCATGATGGTAATCACATGGTCATAGGACTGCCAGAAAAAAAAAAAAGAATAGTGGTACACCTTGAGAAGCTGGATACAGCATGTGATAATTTGGGCAATCCTGGCCATTTCATCATGATTTTCAGTCAAGGCTTTCAGACTGTGTTGAATGACTATAATGGGTTTGCCTTTTTTAAGTATAAAGAAGAGGGCAGCAAGGTAACCAGTTGTCATGGACTCTGGGTCTGGAGTTCTCTCTTGTCCAGCAAGAGAGCAGATGCAGGATTGAATTGCAAAAGAGGCTAATGTCTGGCAGGAGACAAGAGCCCCAAGAAGGGTCCTTGCCCCATTTTTATTAGAATCAGAAGGGGTACAAGTGTGATGGATGTGCACAAAGAGACAGTGAAACTGCAAACATTAACTCATGGGTGTGAGGGGAAGAGGGCTTTGAAGATGTGCACTGTTAGAGGTTTGGGTCAATACAAAATAAAGTCCTGGTGCCTGGCAGATGGTTGTTTAAGGCAGGCATGAGGCACTAAGTCTATGTATCTAAACTTGCCTAGAGGACAATAAAGACAGAGCATGCTACCTCAGGGTCAACAAAGCACCTTTCCTTTGCTAATTAACTCCGCTCTGGGCAAATTCATCCCACTGTATCTATAGGCCTATTTACCCATTTACCTATTTTGTCCTTCCTTCCTGTGAAAGCAGCTTTTTGCTATTGTACTAAGTTGGGGGGCATTTCCATTCTGAACACCAAATCTTGTTTACCTAATTTTGGATGTTTTTATCCTGAGGCTTCCTATTCCTATATGCCTTGTTAACCCATGGGTGCAAGCTAAGTGAATTCCTAAGATTATTCTCCACAACTAGTTACTACCAAGAGACCACACCTGGATGGATGCATAATGTGCTAAGCGGGAAGTGGGCTTGTTTTCCTGAAACTAAAGTGAAAACTACTTCTGAGAAGGTGAACATGAACACAGAACACCAAGAAGGTCTCCAGGGATAACTATTCTAATTCTAATAGGCTCTACAAATATAACCAAGGCTATGTGAAAGTGATCCATGCCATTCAGAAGTCTTAAATAATTTTTTTAATGTTTATTTTTTTGAGACAGAGAAAGACAGAGCTCAGAGGAGGAGGAGGAGAGAGAGGGAGACACAGGATCTGGGCTTCAGGCTCTGAGCTGTCAGCACAGAGTCTGACTCAGGGCTTGAACCCACAAACCATGAGATCATGATCTGAGTCAAAGTTGGATGCTTAACTGAATGAGCCACCCAGGGGCCCCCAGAGGTCTTGGACTGTAACCACATACATGGAATATGAGACTCTTACCCTAAGATAGAGGATTAGGAGAGGTGGAAACCACAGCCAGAGAATCTCACCACTGACTGTTGAAATACATGAGATGATTTTACATTTGCCAGCATCTTGGGACTAGAGGAATGTCCATGGTATCAATTTTGTTCCTCCTGTTAGAAATCCAACATATTATGGAAGCTGCTACTCATTTGCTTCCGCGGGTATGCTGGAAGCAAGAATCCATATACTAACCAACAATACTCAGTCCTCAATCTTGAGTCCTCAAGAGGTTTTCTCTTACAGCCAGTATGCTCAACGCTGTGAAGGTAGGCCATCCCTCCTCACAGGAAAATATGCCCAAGATTTTGGGCTGGTAGAAGAGCCATGCTTCCCCTACACAGGCACTGATTTTCCATGCAAACCGAACTTGCTTCTATTGCTACTCCTTTGAGCACCACTATGTGGCAGGCTGCTCTGGGGGCTGCAATGCGCTGACCAGTCATGGCCCCATGGCAGTTACTTTTGAAATCTATGATGACTTCCTCCACCAGCACAAGGGGATCCATCTACTACTACACTGATCTGAGAGACCCTTTCAACCCCTTTGCGCTGACTAATCATGCTGTTTTGCTGGTGGTCTATGGCTCTGACAGCCTCTGGGATGGATTGCTGGATTATTAAAAACAGTTGGGGCCCTAGCTGGGGTGAAGATGGTTACTTCCAGATCCACAGAGGAACCGACGAGTGTGCAGTTGAAAGCATAGCAGTGGCAGCCACTCCAATTCTTAAATTGTAGGATATATCTATCCCAGCATCTCATTCTGACCACCATCAGTCATGAAAGGGAAGACTGGAGACTTTCATAGCAGCAATTTCAGAATATTACACATAGATTCCTATGAAGATTTTTGCCTTTAACATTAAAACTGCCTTTGATTTGAGTATACCTTCCCATTGACCACTGGCCTGCTTTATGGCAATGTGGTAACAAAATGTTAGTCATTTGTAATTCGAAAATGCTATATTTTTAAAAAGTCTTTTTGAGAACACAGACTTATTTTTAAATTGTAAAAATCACAAGAAAATATGACAATGTGTATTAAATTTTTAAAAAGTGAAATAATTTTTTAATGTTTATGTATTTTTGAGAGAAAGAGAGAGACAGAGCATGAGTAGGCGAGGGACACACACACACACACACACACACACACACACACACACACACAGAATCTGAGGGAGGCTCCAGGCTGTCAACATAGAAACCAACATGGGGCTCGAACTCATGACCATGAGATCCTGACCTGAGCCCAAGTTGGACACTTAATGGACTGAGCCACCCAGGTACCACATAAGTTTAAAATTTTTTTTTTAAGGTTTGGAGCTTCCTGGGTGGCTCAGTCAGTTAAACATCTGACCTCAGCTCAGGTTGTGATCTTGTAGTCCATGAGTTTGAGTCCTGTGTTGGGCTTTGTTGCTGACAGCTCAGAGCCTGGAGACTGCTTCAGATTCTGTGCCTTCCTTTCTTTCTGCCCCTCCCCCATTCATACTCTGTCTCTCAAAAATGAATAGATGTTAAAAAAATTAAAGGTTTTTAAAGGTTTTATTTATTTTGAGACAGAGAGAGAGCATGAGTGGGGGAGGGACAGAGAGAGAGGTAAAGAGAGTGAATCCTAAGTAGACTCTGCACTGTCGGCATAGAGCTCGATCTCATGAGCAGTGAGATCATGACCTGAGCTGAAATCAAGAGTCAGATGCGTAACTGACTGAGCCACCCAGGCACCCCTTTAAAAAGATTTTTTTGTAAAAAAAATGAATACCATTTAGATAGTTTGTTATAAAGACTAAACAAAATAATGTAAGGTAGTCATGTATTATAGTGTCTGATACTTTGAGGTTTTCAATATTTTGACTATAAGTAGCTATACAGTAAGTTGAGCCCAGATCTGTGCTGTGGCAACATCTGCCTTTTTATTTATTTATTTATTTATTTATTTATTTATTTATTTATTCTGTAATGGGAATCAAGATTTTAAAATTAATTTTTGGTGTGTGTGTCTGTGTATTTGATGGCCTCATCACTGAGGAACTCCAAAACATATTTGATGAAAGAATTATAACATCTCTGGCCATTTGCCCTTTTAATTGAGCACTCAGGTAGCAATGGGGCAGCTACATTGAGGTAGATTATTTCTTCTATAATTCATTGTCCTCAGTCAGATTTTTCTCGGGATATGGGGCTAGCATCAATAAATTGACTGTGTTTGCTCATGTTCACTCTCTTATTGTAGATATGTTTTCCTGAAGTAAATGTTCAGTTTTTAATTGGTTTCAGGATGATTTAATCAGTATTTATGCTCTGGTCATAAAGAACACTCTGTGATAGGCTTGCCATCTGTTCAAGATAAAAATGAAATCCCCTTTGAAGAAGTGGGCAGTTGATAGAAAGATTTTAATGAATGTTTAATGTTATTGTATCTGTGCAAGGGGCTTATGGTGACAGTAACATAAATGTGTAAGCCTAAGGGCTCAATCTTTAGTGTTTCAGTTTCTATTAAGCCTCTGTTGGAAAATTGTATTTTGAATCTCTGAAGTTGGATACCGAAGTGATAGAGGGTAGATTTACTGCAGTAAAATGTTTGCTCCAGTCAAGTTCGGTTCTGAATCTCTGCTCACTCCTGCCTGGTCACTGCCTTCCAGTAGAATGGGTCTGTTCATTCCGAAGTGGTGTTCTCCTTCAGGAACCGATATTCTTGATACTTTATGGATTTTAGGAAATACTTTCATCTGCTTAGAATCTAAACTGTGTTTAGATCTTACTACTCTAACACACAGTAGTGTTTTGTTGTTGTTGCTGATATACATCCTAAACATATTTCTTTCATGTTTCAATGACCTTGCTTCTCTTTCCTGGTTTTTTGTTTCTAAAACATGGCCCCATTATAGTATTGTGCACATCTTCTCAGATCGTTGGTGTCTCTTCAAATTGAAGCACATAGTCCTAGAAAACTCAGTAAGAGGTCTAGCCAGGGAACAATTTTCTAATTTAAGATGGTCACTGCATACTGTTTGGTTTCCCCTTGGACTTGTGATTGAAGTTGTTACAAGGGTATTATAAAAGAAAAAGGAAGAGGAAAGCTTTCCCCCAAATGTGATATCATGAAGTCTATAAACCTGACCTGCAATGTGAAAATTTAGTGTATTTTCTTCCATATAAAATGCTATTTGGCACAGTATATGTTTCCCAGTGTCATGTTGCTATAGAATAGTTGCCTCTTTGCCAGAAGCTATTTTTCAGTTTTCTCAATATCTGCAGGTGGTAAGTATGCTTCAGAATTCAGAGAAGAACTGTGTGCTCACAGGGATTTGTGGAAGTTCTTGACAAAAAGATAGCCTTATTTTGGAATACTTGTGCATAATCAAGACATGTGCTAGGTTTCTTGCTATCAGGCACAGTTTAATCCATCCTAATTAGTCATGGTGGTTATCATTACAAGTTAGACAACAAAAATTTTCTGGCATATGTTTTACATTGTAATTATTATATTTTCTTGTAAGTCTATAATTTACATGTGAAAGAAAGTAAAGAATCAGGAGAAATTGTGCTAATGTAAATGCTAGGACATAGTAGCATGTACATACTTATGACAATGGCCTTGAGAATTGAAGATAAGTCAACTAGGGTATACAAATTAGGGTACTTTTGGCTGTGAGTGATAACATGTCATACTACACTCAGTTTTGGTAATAGAGACTTATAATTGCACATGAAAAGAAATTCAGTGACACACAGTTCCAGGGTTGATCTAAGGTTCAGTGGTATCAGGGCTCTGCATATTCCTTTTTTCCAGGGAAGAAATTCTGTCCCACATGGGCCTGGTAGACTTTCCTCTATAGCTCACTGTTGAAAGCAGGATAAGGTGACTACAGCCAAGCCATTCTCTGACAGGCACCCGGAAGGGGCAGGGAGAACTGTGTGATATGTTGGGAACAATCATGACTAGGTTCTTGGAGCTGTGCCCATGTGCTGAGCATGCTGCCACCTCCACAAAACTAGAGCTTCTTTATCAAGGAAGGTTGGGATGGAGTGGACCTGGCTGCTGGGGACAACAAATCGTTTTTGTTACACAGACCAATCAAAAGCATGAGTAGAAACAGTAAATTGTTGTAGGGACTGGGTCACTCAATCAGTTAAGCTTCCGACTTCAGCTCAGGTCATGATCTCATGGTTTGTGGGTTTGAGTCCTGAGTCAGGCTCTGTGCTGACAGCTTGGAGCCTGGAGCCTGCTTCAGATTCTGTGTCTTCCAATCTCTCTCTGCCCTTCCCTCGTTCACACTCTGTCTCTCTCTCTCTCTCTCTCAAAATTAAACAAAACATGGGGCACCTGGGTGGCTCAGTTGGTTAAGCATCTGACTTTGGCTCAGGTCATGACCTCACAGTATGTGATTTTGAGCCCTGTGCTGGCCTCTGTGCTGACAGCTCAGAGCCTGGATCCTGCTTCGGAAATCTTGTGTCCCTCTCTCTGTGCCCCTTCCCTGCTCGTGCTGTCTCTCTTTCTCAAAAATAAAAACATAACAAAATTTAAAAAATAAACAAAACATTTTTTTAAATTAAAAAAAAACAGTAAATGGCCATCTCTGACTCTCTTACATATTCTGTTTTCAAATCCAAAGGCATGCTTAGTTAGCAAACAAGTTTGTCAGCTGGATGGGAGTGGCTTTAAATAATTATTTTCTACTATCTTTGTGATAAAAAGTGTTGAGCTTCCCCTGGTTCCCCTAAGGTTCTCTTTGGACATCTATACTTGGTACCATCAGTTGAAATCTGTCTTCTCGGGTAAAATTGTGTTGCAGATGCTCAGTATATATGCCATTGGTGCAGTTTTGATACAAGCAGGGCTCAGGAATTTTTGGTAGCATTTGCTTAATCATCCAGACTGAAATTGGTTCATCTTTGGTGCATTAATTTGTCTCACATGGTGGGAAATGAAGAGAATTCTTCAACTCTTAAGAGGGCCATGCTGTCCTCAAAACACTTTGCATTTGTAGAAAACCCAGTAACATTTTCTATTTGAGTCATAAAATTTTAAACATCCTTGGCATGGGTAGTCATAAACATGCATTTCATCCTTTTTTTGAAGAAACTATATTAAACATTGGGTGATGTGGCATATTTCATTTTAAAAACAAAATCTCATACAGTATGGCAACATTATATAATCACAAAAGCACAGGCTTTGAAGCCAGACAGTTTGGGTGTGAATTCTAACTCAGTTATGAGATTTTGAGGAGGTTGTGCCTCAGCTTTCATATCCATAAAATAGGAACATTACCTACCTCAGGGTTATTATGGGAATTAAGTTATTATTTCGGTGTTATTCAAATAGCATCTAGTACACAGTACATAATGCTTATGTGTCAAAAAGTACAGATATGCCTTGCATTATATGTGTAGGCTTTCTTTAATAAATACAGTAGAAGAATTTTAAAAATTTAAGAAAATGTCATTCTCTAAATATGGCATTCCTGTGGCATGTACCATTTTTGACTCCTGCATGCCTATGTACAAGCAATTCTTCAATAAAATTTCAGTGAGTCTCAATATTATATTATTTTTTCTCCATGTAAGTCTATTGTAGGTAACAATAATGTCTTAACAGTGAAGCAGATAATACATTATATATATACCACTCTATAATGCTGATGATAAGGGTACAATATCCTGTAATGTGCATTAGAGTCCAAATTGGTGAATCCATTATCAACACACTGTGTAGACAAATGAAGTGTATACACATACACACACACACACACCATATACAACCCTGTGTTGTGAGGAATAATTGAATAATTATGTTACTTAAAAATGAAATGTTTTGGGGGCACCTAGGTGGCTCAATCGGTTAATTGTTCAACTCTTGGTTTCAACTCAGGTCATAATCTCATGGTTCACAAGTTCAAGCCCCACATCAGGCTCTACAGAAAGTATGGAGCCTGCTTGGGGTTCTCTCTCTCTCTCTCTCTCTCTCTCTCTCTCTCTCTAAATAAATAAATAAATAAATAAATAAATAAATAAATAAATAAAGAATTTTTAAAAAATGAAGTGTTTTGGGGCACCTATGTGGCTCATTCAGTTAAGGGTTGGAGTCTTGATTTCAGCTCAGGTCATAATCTCACAGTTCATGAATTTGAACTCCCACTCAGGCTCTATGCTGACAGTGTGGAGTCTGGTTGGGATTCTCTCTCTTTAATCCTCCCTCACTTGCTCACACACTCTCTCAAAATAAATAATTAGCTTAAGAAAAATGAAGTGTTTTAATGTTCAGTAAGATGTGGACATGGACTAGCCATGGAGAGGCAGACAGGTGTAGGAAAGTGAAAGGTTTGTTATAAGCACAGGTCCTGGAAGAGGGAGGCATGCACTCAACACAGAGGGCCATATGGGAGGGGCTCCATGGGTGTGGGCTCCCCCAAACAGCTGGGGGGATGAGGGACAGGGAGGACCTGTGAGAAGATGGCTTTACTGGGGTTCGGGGGGAATGTTACTGAGCATCTGAATGTCCCTAGGTTACAGTCAGGGGAAGGAAAGAAGGGGCGCTGTGGCGGTGCCAACCTTGTCACTCTGGGGCACCCAGCGCCTGGGCAAAGTGTTCATAGCTTGTTTGTGGGGATGCTGAGGCATCAGCAAATTAGGAAGTTTTAAAATTTTACATTATATACCCCAGGACTTTCACTAACTGTCCATTAACACTTCACTATAAGAGACAAAACTTTTAAGGGTCAAAGACAGTAGGCGCTGTATTTCAGGGCCATGTGTCTTATAGCAAAAGCAAACAATGAAAATGATCATAAACTAAATGAAACTAAAAGAAATAAGACTGAATACCACCAGTAGGCCAATGTGAGTGGGTGAAGGATTGCATTTTGGAAGGTTAGAATTTTCCATGGAGATGAACTGGTCTCAAGGATCAGATTTAAATTTTTTTAATGCTTATTTATTTTTGAGAGAGAGAGAGAGAGAGACAGAGGGTGAGAGCAGGGGAGGGGCAGAGAGAGAGGGAGACACAGAATCCAAAGCAGGCTCTAGGCTTTGAGGTGTCAGCACAAAACTCAATGTGGGGCTCAAACTCACAATTTGTGAGATCATGAACTCAGCTGAAGTCAGCTGCTTACCTTGACAGCCACCCTGACAGGTCAGACTTAAATGAGAGAAATGCAGTGGGGAGCTAGGGTAAGGATGACATTGCATGGAAGGGAGGGGACTTTAAGCAAGGCACTGTGTGGGTCTTGTCACTGTCCTTGTGGTTGTTGACATAGACTTTGTTATTAAAGGATCTCTCATTATTGAAGTTGAATTTTCATGTAGATGCTGGTAGGTTAATGGGAAGTAAGATTTGGATACTTGTGCTGGGGCCAGATCCTAGAGAGCTCAGAAAGGCAGGAGAAACATCATTAATCACATGTATTCACAGGTTAAAATGGGGCACATGGGTAACTCAGTCAGTTAAGCATCTAACTCTTGGTTTCACTAAGGTCATGATCCCACAGTTTCATGAGTTCGAGTCCCACATTCAGCTCTGTGCTGACAGTGCGGAGCCTGCTTGGGATTCTCTGTCTCCCTCTTTCTGGCCCTTCCTACTTGTGCTGTCTCCGTCTCTCTCAAAATAAATAAAAAAAAATTTACAAAATGGTGCTCGAGGAGATGGTCTGAAAAGTGAATGAAAGGGGAGGAAACCCTGACATCTGCAAAGAGAGAAAAAAGGTTTTGTAGCAAAATGGGATAGAGTGATGGATACCTGAGCTTCAGGGAGTTGTGGCAGTACAATGGCGACTAGGAGGACTAGATGTGAAAGATACTGAAAAGGACGGGTTAGTACTGATCAGCATGCATTGAATCCATCTACGTGCATGTATTATTCACTGTTTTACATGCTACTGTTCCCCTTGATTAACAGAGAAAATGAAAGACTCTTCATCTGGGTCCATGATTCATATTTCAATCTGAGGATGTCTGACTCTTTTAATCATATTTATTCAGGGCTTTAAAACGGGTAGCAACTCAAAAATAAAATTACAGCTTGCGTTTCATACAGAAACTGAACTACCTGTGGATTCAAGTGAGAACATAAGACATTTCCCCCATGCTGACTTAAGACAGAGCATGCATTTCAGTGCTTTTTTTTCTTTTGGTGCGTATAATCATGCTCTAATATAAGAAGAGGATTCAGAAAGTCCTATAGACTGACCTTTATGGCTTTATTTGTGTTCCTTAGAGGAGTGAATGGAAAAAAAATAAAGTAGAAAAATATCTGCTTGGATTTGGGTCGCCACGAAGGTCCCCTCAAAGTTGTGGATTGGAGTTTGACCTAAAGCATCAAATAAAGTGTATTTGGGGTGAGGTCCCCTGTCACTGATGCCTTTCACAGTGAGGTGATGTTGATAGCTAAGCTGGTATGCCATGATGGGTTATAAAAAAGGTGTGTCTTAAAGAATCCTAAGGGAAATGCTTTAACATTTTCATTTCCATCAAAGAAAAAGAAATAATTATAATAAAACTCGAAGCAGATAAATCCAACTCATAAGTGATAAAGAAACAATTTGAAGCCAGATATATACGCCCAAGAATTGTTCATACAGTTTCATAAGGGGACAGTTAGGATGTTCATGGCCTTGGTGTTTGACTACAGAGTGTTGGAGGTATGCTTGGTGTCCATTACAGGAGAAATAGAGAAGAAAATGGGTGTCCAGCTTGGAATCTCACACAGCAGTTAGCAAGCAGGCATGGACTAGCTACACATGTGGAAATATGAAATATGCATGAATATTTGAAGATAAAATGCTTGGTGAAAAAGGAATCTGATTGTAGTATATAACATAACCCTGTTGATGATGAATGTGTAAGCCACAAACAATATACATTTTACAAGAGCACAACAAAAAATTAAAATATTTGTCAATGGTTGCCTGTGAGGTTGGGTTAAAAGTAGATACCAAGAACAAGGAAAGTGTAAATCAAGACATGAGAGCAGGATGACAGTACTTTGTGTGAACTGAAGAGTATGCTTTCCAGAACTCTCTCCCCTAACCCACCCCTGGCCTCCCTCCTCTGCCAAATACACAGAAATAGACGAAATACACCACAAACAAAGCTTGAGTGCACAGAGCGTGCTTTGTTTTTAAGTTTCCCTTGCACTAATTTTGGCCTATTCACCGATGGTTTATGTATACTTATGTTTATTTAAACTTTTGGGTTAATGTTTCTTCAATAACAAAGTTCACCTCTTCCTTCAAATTTAAACATTTAAAAAATACTACTCTGAAGCATTCATTTTTCTGGAGTGAAGAGTCTTAGGACAAGATCCATGTTCTCCATTTTTTGTTTGTTGTTTTGGTTTTTATTTTTTGCTGAGGTGGTTTTCCTGCCTCGGAACCTTGCTCAAGGCTCTCAGCAGAATATTCCTATGTAACAATACTCTTATCTGGCTGTTCTCCATCTTGTGATGCACTAGAGCTGATTGCAGTGTTGGTCTGCTTTAGTGATTCCAATCACTTCAAACTGAAGAAGGCAAAGGACATTGCCAGTCAGACATTTCAGGGTTCACACTCACTTTTTAGAATCAACTATGTTTCTTACTAAGTTAGCATGTTTCTTCAAATTTATTTTAGTGTTCCACTTCTTATTTATTCATATTTTTGAAAATTTCTAATACCCATTTTAACATTGCTATCTCGTGTTTTCACCAGTTTTGCTCCTAGTTAAAATACATCTTACTGCCCTCATGTAATAAGAAAAACTCTCACTTCTGATATTTACTAGTCTCATGTGTAACATTTACTTGACATTCATGGAGCAAAAAATGGATTCCTTTTACTAGTCCTTGGGTAGAAAATTATCCAGCTTTAAACAATTGAAATAAAAATGATTCTGTTTAAATTGGTTGAAGTTCTCTTTTGATTGTCTTGGAATTCAATAATAGATCCAATTTAGGTAAAATCTGGTTCACTATGTACTTCTCCAGAACATTTCTGGCAATAGAAGGAACTTTGCTTAATTTATGGGTTATAGTTTCGTATCAATTCTTAGCCATCAATAATATAACTTTGAACATCACAGTTGCTATTCTGTATAGCACACATACCCATGTTCAGAGGTTTTAAATGTCTATATTTCAGAGTGAGAGAGAGAGAGAGAGAGAGAGAGAGAGAGAGAAATTGGGGGGGGAGCGTAGAAAGAGATGGAGACAGAATCTTAAGCAGGCTCCAGGCTCTGAACTGTCAGCACAGTCTGATGTGGGGCTTGAATCCATGAACCATGAGATCATGATCTGAGCTGAAGTTGGACACTTAACCGACTGAGCCACCCAAGTGTCCCCGCACGTATCTATATTCAGATGTAAAGACTCAGAACTAATTTTGAGGGAATATAATATGAAGCAAGACATTTTTAATACTAAACCATAGATTTATGTTGGCAAGTAAGATGAGAGTATTTAGATATTGAATTTATCCCACAGTTTTTGCCAGTTTTAAAGGTAGTCATCAAGAGTAATTAGGTTATTCTGGTCAGAACTACACTATTAATCACCCTAACAAGGAAGGTATATATCAGAACATTAGAAGATAATAGAATAAATTTGGAATTATACTTAAATGTCAGGTAGATCATTGAAAAACTATTTTAAATTGTGTGCCCTCAGAGATTTAAAAGTAAACTCGGAAAACTTTTGCCTAATGTATTTTCATTAAACAAGTTCTGTAGAACTAAGGTTTTCTATTTTTGTTAGTGACATATAGGTAACAGACATGATAAACAATAAGAAGTAGAATATTCCAGTATAATAAGTATGGTTTATTTAATTTCCACAGTATTCTCTTAATCACAGTATGAGTCTGTCTTCATTCATTTATTCAAGAAATATTTAACAAGCACCTACTATGTTCCTAGGTCTGTTGTAGATGTCTGGAACATATCAGAGTCCCAAACAGATTTTCTTCCTTTTAAATATTCAATTATAGTGAGGGGAGAGAGAGAAAAATAATAAAGATAATAACTGAGTGGATAGGGGTGACTGCCTGGGTGGCTCAGTTGGTTAAGTGTCTGATTTTGGCTCAGGTCATGATCTCATGGTTTGTGGGTTTGAGCCCTCCATCAGGCTCTGTGCTGCCAGACCAGGGCCTGGAGTCTGCTTGGGATTCTCTTTCTCCCTCTCTCTCTGCCCCTCCCTTGCTTGTGTTCTCTCTCTCAAAAATAAATAATAAACATAAAAAAATTTAAAAGGATAATTGAGTAGATAATATTGTATGCTAGAATGTGATGAGTGCTGTGAAAAAAAAACAGAGCAAAACAACAGAGATTAGGAAAGTTGGAAGCTGTTGGGGGAGGAGGTTTATTAAAGTATTAAATTGGTTTTAAAATCCAATGGAAGTATTACATTGATTCTCATTGAGCCAGAAAAATTCATGACAAGTCTTGAAAAGGGTAAGGAAGTTGTCAAGGAATATTTGGAGAAAGAGGTTTCCAGGCAGAAAGAAGAGATTAGAACACAGGCCCTAGGGCAATGAGAGCGACAGGTTTGTTTCTGCAGAAAGGAACCCAATCCCGTAGAGCCAAGGTGGGGAGGGGGATGTAGAGATGAAGTCATAGAAGTGATAGAGGAGCTAGAATTTGTGGAGTCTTGGAGGGGCATTGAAAGAACTTTGGGTTTATTATGAAATAAAGCAGAGAATCACTGTTTGGTTTGAAGCTGAGAAGTGACATGATTTAACCTATGTTTTAAAAGGCTCCTTCTGGCTTCCATATGAAGAACAGACTGTTGGGAGGCTGATGAAATAAACCTTCAGTGAGAGAGGTTGGTGGATTATGTAGCTGTGAGAAGTGGTAAGACTTAATTGCATTTTGGAACAATTTTAAAAGTATAATCAATAGAATATGTGGATGGATTAGATAAAGAGTGAGAGAGAAAGAGAGGAATCAAAGTTAATTTCAGAGCTTTGACTTGAACAACTGTAAGGATCAAGTTTCCAACAACTGAGATAGGTCAGGCTACAGGTGAGGCAGGTTGAAGGAAAAAGATCAGGAGTTTGGTTTTAGAAATACTGCATTTGCAATGCCTAGGAAAATCTCAAGTGGAGATTTTGAGCAGTCAGTTGGATATATCAAGTCTTGAATTCAGAATAATGGTCTAGACTAGAAAGACAAATTGGAGACTTAACAGCATAAAAATGGTAGTTATAGCCATAAGACTGTATGGGACTCTAAAGAAGTGAGTGTAGATAGAGAAGAAAAGAGACCAAAGGCTGAGCACTCCAAAATTATAGGATCAGGAACAAGAGAGGGCCAGACATAATTAGTATGGCAGAAGGAAAGTCAGGCAAGCGTGGTATCCTAAAGGTAAAGAAGCATTCAATGGTTCATCAAAGATTAAGACAAGAATTTGTTACATGGAACTAGCTCACCACCATCTATAGAACTGTCTTGGTAGATATTTTCCTTTGATTGTTTAATGAACTTTGCATATAAAACCACAAGACTTTCCACCGAGAGTAAGGCCAAGGACAAACTTGTCTCTTCTAAAGGATTATGGTGGTTTCCTTTAAAAAATGACAAGACTCCCTTTAACTGTGTATTTACTTATATTGTACCTTATTCCATAAATTTTTTTAAAATAAGAAAATTTGAGTTCACTTTCAAGTGTAAATGAGGTGAGAGAGAGGAAGTAAGAAGGTGATAATGTGAAGCCAATAAAGATTAGGGGATGAAAGAGTCACTTTCATTTGTAAGAGGAGATAAAAACCTTAGCTTGCACTTTCCCGTAGCTAGAACAAACAGAGAAACATAAGGGGTTGAAAGAATTATTGTGTCTGTAAGATAAAAATAAGAATTAGTTCTGGTACTGAAACTGTAGAAAAGCTTTTCTCATGGGCACTCATAAGGGTTCTCTATGTTTTAATGGATGGTGCAATCAATAACACCCTAATGATATTCAGCATATTACATTCATTGCCTCTTTCTCATTATTCCTGTTCTTTTGAGATCAATTATATCATGGAGAAATTTCTTCAAATCATTCTGTGAGGGACCAAATCAGTTTTAGTATTGTGTGGATTGAGCCAAACATTGCATTAAATGTCTAAATTACAGTTTCAACCTCTCTTGTCTATTCCCTTTTGATTCAATTTGTATATGGGTGTAAAAACTGTATATGTCTGCTGTGTGCTTATGGTAATGGGGATGATGTGAATGTTTAATAAAGACAGCTCTTTGGACTTTTGTTTATCTTTTCTTAAGGGGAAAAGAAAGATAGCATTGTTAAGACAAGACATTACTGGGAAAGAAAATGGTGGATTCTTGTACATTTCATGTACATTAAAGTCACATGTTTCCTTCCGGACTTCATGACACCTGTTATACTCCTCAAGCTAGATTTTCCCACCGTTGGTACCAGACCTTTATGCTGAGAGTGGCAACAATTATTGTGCCGTGTTGAAGGAAGGAGATTAAATTCTTCTAGCCACTCAGCCATTAAATTATATTCTAATGTTCAGTGATGTTTTAAAAGCGAACCTTACTCTAATATTAATGCAGTAGAGTTTGATGTTGTACTATGTCTCTTGGCTGGTCCGGCTGCTAGTGTAGAGACAGCAGGAATCCTGACAGGAATTTTCCTTAGCTTGCTTTTTAAAGGGAAACAACATCATCGAGTGTGAGAAAGCAGTTTGCCAAAATGCCCATTTTTTTCACATCTTCGTAATTAGAAAGGGGCTTGAGCAGAGATGATGTGGAGAAGTGGCAGGAATATAAGGAAGGGCATTATGCTTAATTATCTCAACAATGTGTAGTTTATTGCATCTAGAGAAAACATAAAATGCTAAATAGGTGATTACAGGAAATAAAGAATTCATTTTTTTAGTTGTGTAATTCTTAGTGTAGTCATGGAATAATTATTGCAAATATACAGTTAAGTAATAATAATAAAAATGGTAGTATTTCAAATTAGTACACAAACAGCTAAAATGTAGAAATAATGTGTTTTCTCTCTTATCTCTCAAGTACACACTGAATACTGAATATACCTGACATTCTGCAGAGGCTGACAGGACCATTTTGGGGAGGAAGCAGCACATGCCTCTTGAAATGGAGACAGTATTATATGGAATTTTAAAAATGTCATTAATAGCACATTTACTGATGCACATAATTAAGTCAAACTTTCTGAAAAGAAATAATGAATTAGATGCCATTTTTGCTAACAGTCATGATACAACGTGGAAATACGTTATTAGGATCCACTTGTGCTACGACTTACTTCAAAGTATCAGAGGTAGTTATGCAAACAGTAATGATTTATCATTACAATTGACCCTTGAACAACCTGGGTTGTAATAGCATACATCCGTTGACATGTGGATTCTTCTCGATAAATGCAGTACAGTTCTATAAATGTATTTTCTCTTCCTTATGGTTTTATTAATACTTTATTTTCTCTAGCACCAAAAGAATCCAGCATATAAATCATAGGACATATGAAATATATGTTAATTGACTTATCAGAAAGGCTTCCAGGCAACAGTAGGCTATTAGTAGTTAAGTGTTGGGGGAATCAAGAGTTATAGCCAGATTTTTGACTGGGCAGGGGGCTGGTGCCTCAACCCATGGGTTCATGGGTCAAACATACTTGCAGTGACCAGTCTAATCCAGGAAGTGAGAGAGAAGATAAATGCAAATGCCCATTTAGTTATTTGCAAATTAGGAATACATCAATTTGTGACTTAGGGATACATGCATTAGTTCATTGACCTGATATTGTCATTCGGGTTCTGCCATAGGAGGTACCTCTGGATAATGGAGAACATTTCAACAGTATTTGATTGAAAAGCATTTTAGGACCTTTTGTTGAGTGCGGGGGGCCAGCCCACTCACCAGAGTCTAAGGGTCCCTGAGTAGGGGGTTGGTGTCGGCGAAGTATCTATAAGAAAGAACACAGACAACGTGAATGGTGGAAGGGACCACACTTTACTGTGAAACTTAGTGTCTTATATACCATAGTGATTACATCATTCTTTAATGATTACATTGTTTGTAACTCTGAGGTTGTAGGTAAGAATCACATGTTCCAGAAAAGATTATTGTTTCCATGGTAAAGAGATCAATAACATAATTTACCACAGAGTTTCAAAAACAGGAATGAAATACATTAACGAGGGTCTTGTTCTATGCGTATAGTATAATATTAACCAAAGCTTAAGAGAAGGCTATTTTTCTTTGAAGGTGAACATGATGACTTATGTGTAAAGTGCCCCTGACCAGGAAGGGAGTTTCAATCTGAAAATTTGCCCACTCACCGAAACTATAATTAAAGGTCATAGAAAACTAACTCCAGTCTCTAATCCATCTTGATCAAGAAGTCATGTGCACATTCTCTAAAACAAAGGAAAGCAGGACCCAACAAGCCATATGACACTGTATGCTCAGTCTCCCAGGAGAGCGACTCAATCCTGATCCTCAACTGAGGGACCCTACTGCACCAGGGGCGCACCCTCCAGCTATGCTAGGGATATGTGTGTTCCTCCTGGTAGTTCACAGCGGGATCTTAACAGACCTTTTGGCTGAATGGGCCCCTACAGTTGAGGTCTTCTTTTCCACCTCATTAAATCCACGTTTTCTACTTGCTCTCCCGGAGTTCCTCCGTGGAGCACTTCATCTCACTCCCAAGCGGATCCAACTGTTTCAGTACATGGTTCAGTGAATCAAGCTGAGCAAGGATTAAGACTGTAAAACATTGTGGGTGATCAAAAAAAGTGGGGTTTAGATGAGAAATATTGCTGAATGGACATTACACAACACTAGGTCACACTAGAACTGTGGTTTCATGTGGTTTCTAGCAGCACCACCGTGACAGGATCGAGTAAGCTGTCCCATCTCAATATTAGCCGAGTTGGGAGTGAAATCTCCTATATATGTTTTTCAAGTACATGTTGCCTGTAGCCTTTTTAACATAAATACAGAGTTTTGAATTCCTCATTTGAGTTTGAGATCCAACCTCACATAGTGATATATGATCTTAATTTTATTATATTACTCTGCTTCCCAGCTCTGTGAAACCTGCATATGCAGTGAGAATAAATCTTATATTTTAATTACAGCTAAAATAATTATGCTAATTGTTAAGTATAAGTGTGCTATGTATTTGTAAATTATTTCACTTAGTTTTCATATATGGGTTATGGGCAAAGTCAAAAGAGCTACTGCATGAAAAAAGACACTTTTCAAACTTAAATGTTGGCCCATGTGAAGACTATTGGAATATCTCCAAAGTATGAAAGGTCAGAGGGAAACAAATTGGACTGATGGAGAATTTCACCAATACCTTGCAAAGTGCTCAAATGCAAACTGTAGGAGTTCCTTAAATAGTCAAGAAGGGAAGCTAGCTAGAGAATCAATAGGACAACTTATTCAGAGTGAATTTGGGGTTCATCAATTCAAAGTAGGGGTGCCTGGGTGGCTCAGTCAAACATTCAACTTTGGCTCAAGTCATGATCTCATGGTTCATGGGTTCAAGCCACATATGGGGCTGGGCTCTCTGCTGTCAGTGCTGGCCCTGCTAGGATTCTCTGCCCCATCCCGACTCTCTGCTCTTCCCTGCGCATGCTCTGTCTCTCTCAAAAATAAATAAAAACATAAAAAAAAGAAAAACACATAAAAAGAAAAATAGCTTTTTATCTATGTAATAAAGATGTGAGAAACAGATTATTATCAAAATGCTATTTGTACAGCTACAATAACATGACCTATTAATCTGGAAAAAAAATCACTCAATAATCATGAATGTAGAAACAAAAAAATAATGTTTAAAATGCCTTCTGATTTAAAGACATTTTCTTTACCACTGGGAAAATGACGGTCTAAGATTACATGAAGTAGTTCCCCACAGCCAATGGGGAGCAATAAGAAGCATAAAATGCTAGCTTTCACTATTTGGGTCTATGTGTTTATTTATTCTTTCATTCCAGAGATGTCTGTCTTCTATTCTGGGAATACCTTTCTCAAGCATTTCACCATCTGGTCGTGTTCACAATCTCTTTCAGGGCTAAAGCTGCGTATCACTCCTTGTTCTCACCTCCCCATCATGCCCCCTGCGAGTGTGTCCCATCCTTGGATGGTCTGACTGGAGGCACAGTCTTAACGTATACTGTGAAAAAAGGCTGTGCTGATGCTGTATACTATCAGTATATAGATACTTGGAAATGCAATTACCACGTACACCCAGGGTCTACTTTGAAAGAAAAGTTCCTTCCACCTACCACTATTCAGGAATTACATCTAAGGAATTATAACATTTTGGTTGATCTCTATTTTATGAAAATATTTCAGTGACTATCCCTAGCCTAATGCAAGGTGAAAGAGAGAATAATAGTTTGTTTAAAATGTTATCTCAAAGTCTAGAGGCAGAGTTGAATATGTTATTTTTGGAAATTGCTCCTGTACTAGAATGTATAATTTGTATTTATTTTCTGAGTCTCATCTTTGCTGTTCCAGAATTAGAATGTAAGTATCATAAAAATAAGGATTTTGTGAGTTCTGTTTATTGCTTTATCCTCAGGGCCTGGTGCATAGCAGGTGCTCTAAAAATTTCTTTTCCCAGTGATTGAAATGGAAAATAAAATTCTCTTTAGCAGGAATTAAAGCAAACCTAAACACCTTCTCCCACATATGTTAAATGATTTAGGAGTCACAGAAAGGTGAAGAAGGGCAAGGTACCACAGCTTATACTTGGGCATCGAAAGGCATTCTGCGTTTTTGTTTTGCGCAGGAGAGAGTTATTTGAAGGGCAGAGAGGATCTCCTTTTTTCCACTGCTAATTTCAGAGTTGTTTTGTTCAGGAGACAAAAATGAGGTGCAAGTATGTGAGTTGAATCGTGTTGTCATTACATTATACAAAATCTTAAGGTGATACTTCTCTCTGTCTCTTTTTCATGTTTTATTTATGTTAGAGAGAGAGAGAGAGAGAGAGAGAGAGAGAGAGCACAGGACTCTGAGAGAAAGGGAGACACAGAGTGTGAAGCAGGCTCCAGACTCTGACTTGTCAGCACAGAGCCTGATGTGGGGTTTGAACTCAAAAACTGTGAGATCATGACCTGAGCTGAAATTGGACACTTAGCCAACTGAGCCACCCAGGCGCCCCAAGGCCATGCTTCTCAATACATGAGCATCGCCACATATACCTGTGAAGTCAACATGCATTTGTTGAACTGATACTGTCTCTTTAAAGTTTCTTTTTGAGAGCAAGGGAGAGGGAGGGCACATGCAAGGTGAAGGGAGGGGCAGAGAGAGAGAGAGGGAATAAGAGAGAATCCCAAGCAGTCTCAGCACTTTCACTGCAGAGCCAAATGTGGGGCTCAAACCCAAGAACCATGAGATTATGACCTGAGCCAAAATCAGGAGTCAGGCGCTCAACAGACTGAGCCACCCAAGTGTCCTAATGCTGTCTCTTAAATGCAAGCAGAGCCTGAAACAGGAATTTTGGTGGCTGATTTATCGCAGAAATAAATGCTCTTCAGAGAAAGTCTTTAAGAAAGAATGTGAAACAGGGAAAGGGAAAGGAGGAAGGAGGAAGGAGCCCAGTAAGGATATGGTCTTAGACGAAGTCTGATGCATGGAGCCTGGATATGCGTATGGGGGCACGGGCATTAAGGAAGTCTGGAGTATTAACTTCACAAAAGGTAAGGTGGTTGGCCTTTTGAAGCCCTGACTCATTCCGTCATTAACTGGGGGCTGTAGTTGGGGTGGAGGTGTGGAGGATAAGACAGCTTCTACCAGCTGAGAGCAATTTCTGGAGAACGGGGCAGCGTGAGCTTTTAATGGCCAACACAGCAGAATTCTACCCTGGGGCCCTGGGTAGGATTAAGGAGAAGTACTTGGAATTAGTAACAGTCTTTACAAATATCTGGGTCAAAACCGTTTGCTGGAAAAAAAAAATTCTAGGAATTATAGCAGCAGATACTGACTTTGCTTTTCTTTTGACACAGGTTGTATTTCCTAGGAGACAATAACGTTATAAATGGTTTAACTGGATAGAGATAGGATTTCTCTGCTGATTTATAGAAATGCTCATGGCACCTCATACTTTATCACTAGTTGCTTTGCCTCTGATTACAGCTTCTGTGAGGCCACAGCTCATCATGTGCCTGGGGTTGGAATGCCTGGAAGTGACAGTTCTCTGATAAGAACTTCCTCTAAATCAAAAGCAGGATCAAGTTCAATCTCTCTGACAATGGGTTCTTGAGAGGCTCTGAAGAACAATGTAGGTGTAGGAGTTAAGGTTCTATGGCCCTTGTGGACTTCCTCCTAGCGAGGAACACTGAATTTTCATAGAAGCCTCTATGAGTTTTACCGGATCCAAAAGAACCTGTACTTGCTTGATTGCCTTTGTTGCAAACCAACCAGTTTCTAGGTGACTGTCACCCATGATAAGCTGTGAGATTTCCTTCATTTGAATTAATAGTTATTACATGTAAAATTCTGATGATGCCAATAGGCCATCAGTGGTTATTACTACACTCTAAAAAAAGGATGAGTCCAGAAAAAAATGGTCATTTGGAAGTTACCTCCATTTTTATGTCCAAGTTTATTTCATTATTATTTCAACGCAATATGCTTTTAAAAACACTTGTAAAAGGGCGAAAGATTTATGCGATCTGAAGAGAAACCAGAGTATCATGTATCTTGAATGTATCATAGATAAGCTGCTATATAACGATTGCCACTTCAGATAGCTGTGAAATTAGGTGATTAACTAGTTGCTACTTAACCTTCTAATTTCTGTATAAGTCTAATTACATGAAATAGAAGTGGGGGTTCTGATTTTTTACTTTGCTTTTCTGTTTGGAGTGTCATTGTAACTACTGTATTGTAAATGACGGAAAATAATTGCATATGTTAAAAAAATAATTAAAGAAACAAAAAAACTAAAAAAAAAAACACTTGTAATATGTATCAAGATTCATCGAGCATCCTGTACTCTGTCTAAAGACCCAAAAGTGCATTACCGCTACGACGCATAAATCACAAATGTCATTAGTTCATATTACACAATTGGACACACTTATGTTTAAAATATTTTTAAGTGGTTTAAAATATACCTATATTATGGAATGTTTAGACATTAGGAAAAAACAATCATTTGTCATTTTACTGTCCATATCATTTTGATTTTTCTCCCCCTGCAAACTCTTTTGTTCCTCAGAGTTGTCAATAGAACCTTTTCAGTTTATTAATAACCTGTTTGAGCACCTCTATCATGAACACAGTCCATGTTATTTTATTATCTACACCCACCATTTTTAAAAATAAAAGAAAATTTTTTTCTTTCTGAATAGAAACATCACATGAGATCATTGAAGAAAATGAGAAAGAATAAATAGTTAATCCAAGTCCCGCTGATAACCCATTCCCCCATCCCACCCCTGAGCCCCTGGTTCACAGGCTGGACCTTCTTGAAGGTGGCTGGCAGAGGATAGTGTCCTTTTGACCTGGTTAAACTGGGGTCAGGTCTCAGGTATTTACGGGAAAATCCTTACATGGACTCTCCTAACAGTTCCGGAAGCTGTATACTTAAGCAGCTATCCTTAGGTTGTTGACTTTCCCTTGGCCCCCATCAGAAAAGACTGATTCTTTTTTGACTAGTCTGTTTCTACCATATGTGTTACATCAGACACTGGGTTTCCTCATTGGGTCATTTTCCTAGAATTTCTAGGTGGTTACATAAATAGTCTCTGTCCAAGTCTTTCTGATAAGTGCATAATGATAATTAATTATGTATTTTAAAATAAGGTATATTCAATACATAACATAACTGTAACTATTTGACTACCTCTCTTTCTCTGAGAGGAGAAAAATTTATAAGTCTTTTGTTGAAAATTCCTGATATACAGATAGATAGTTGGTTCTTCTTATACTCCAAACTGACATGATGAAATTAGAATTTTAGAAATCTCTTTTAAAAATGATCATATGGCTTTTTGTTTGGGAGATTTGCCTTCTATTTATTTTCATGTTTAACTGCAGCGTTTATTATTGAGATACAATAGACATAATATTATGTAGGGTTATGGCATATAACATGATGCTTTGATATGTATATATATATATTGTGACATGATTACCATGAAGTCAGTTAACACCTGCTTTACTTCACATAATTACTATTGTGTGTGTGTGTGTGCATGGTAAGAATATTCAAGGTCTATCCTTTTAATAACTTTCAAGTATATGATATGGTATTATTGGTCACTATAGTCACCATTACATTGATCTGCTGTACATTAGATCACCAGACCTTATTCATTTTATAACTGAAAGTTTGTACGCTTTGACAAACCTCATTACCTTCAACCCCAAGCTCTTGTCAGCTGCCATTCCTACCTGTTTTTTTGACTTTGGCTTTTTTAGTGTCTGACCTATTGCATTTAGCATGATGCCTTCAAAGTTTACCCATGTTGTCACAAATGGCAGGATTTCCTTCTTTTTATGGCTGAATAATATTCTACTTTGTGTGTGTGTGTGTGTGTGTGTGTGTGTATGTTTACACACACACATGCCATATTTTCTTTATCTCTTCATCCATTGAATGATAAGTGGACACAGGCTTGTTTCCATGTCTTGGCTAATAGTATAATGCTGCTGTGGACATGAAAGTGCAGATATCTCTTCGAGACAGTGATTTTATTTTCTTTGATAATATACCCAGAAGTGGATTGCAGGACTATAAGGATAGATCTATTTTTAATTTTTGGAGGAACGTCCATACTGTTTCCTATAGCGTCTGCCCCAGTTTACATTCTCACCATGAGTACACAGCATTCCTTAGCCTCCACATCCACTAACACTTATTTGGTAAAAGTCATCCAACAGGTGTGAGGTGTGTCTCACTGTGGCTTTGATTTGCATTTCTGATGGTTAGTGCTGTTGAGCATCTGTCATGGACCGGTGGACCTTAATTGTAGTGTTTATATTTAACAATTTATTAGAGGACTTTACCAATAAAATATCTTCATCATGCACACTGCAAATATTTGTAGTTTATTAAGTATTATTTTTACAGTACTATTTTACCCCTCCATAATTATTTATAAAATTTCCATTCTTTTTTTGGTTTTGCAATGACTTGTACAACAACCATCGAGGCTTAGTTGTATACTGAACTGATTTCACTCCCAGGTAACTTGGCCCCACCTCGGTTTCTCTTTTCCTGAGTTCTTTATTTTAGTCCTTTTAATGGTTACTTAGAATATGTCCATAAGTAGATCTTTCTTAAATATATGTTTCCTTTATGGGAGTATTTGAAAATGTTCTGTTGCCTTCATATGGGAACTTTCACTATTGTTAAAGAATATCTAGCTTATAATGTGTTCATGTCTTAAAAATGTATGTACTTATTTCGTAGTGTTTTTTCAAATCATAACGCAGAACATTTTTTCTTTTGTTCTTCTACCTTGATGCTTGTATGATTGTTCAGACTTGATGCTCAAATTTTTTTCACAGGAGTGCATTAGGTATTTAACTACATTCATTAATTTTGTTTCTGGAAAGTTTTAAGTCCCATTAGATATTTAGATATGCAGAGTGCAGCCTTCAAATCTTATATATATATATATATATATACATATCTCATATATTTGATTATTGCTTCTATCTCATTTTATAGTCTTTCCTTCTGTGATATCAAATAACCATTTTGTCCTCAATATTGTATTTTCTCTTGTAGTTTTCATCTTTGTCCTAATTCAGTGGGTTCTAATAGTTCTGGTAAATTGATTAGTTTGATATATTGGATTAAATAGATCTAGAAATTTGATTAATTTTTTATTTTGGGTTAAATATTCTGATCTATGTTTACATTTAAATGTTGCTTTTTTCCTATGGCATTTCCAATGTTTTACTTTTTTTTTTTTGCCTTATTCAGTTCCATTTTACTTACCTATGTATCGTCTAATTTTTTCTCTTATTTTAAATACTTCATGTTTCATAAAATTATGTTGAGAACTTAATAACATTTCATCATTTACTTCTGTTTTCTCAGGATATATCTCTAACAGCCTATATTCTTTTCCTTCTTTAACTTTGCACAATAAATATCGAGGATTTTGTTAACATATCAGTCAATCCAGCCCGATATTTATCACAAGCACAGTCAGATGCAGTTCATTTGCATCCTCTCAGTGTCCACATGGATGTTATTAGAATTCTATTATTGTGGGTTTTGCAGAAGAGTTGATGAAAGGTGACATTATCAGCTCTGTGATTCCACAGCTGGGATAAGGACATTCCAAATAAATGGACTTTATTTTAGTGCGGTGTGCTCTCTGTATTGGTGATGCTTTTTTAGGAGGGGTGGGCTTTCCATGTCTAATTCTTTACTCGGACATCGTCGTAGGTGTGTGTGCATTGGGGGCTGGCATAATGTCTACTTCCTTCCTGGCGCTACCAGCCATATGTCAGGTCCCCTCACATTCTATAGGGCTGTATGTGCCTCTGAGTACAGTAGCTGTCAGAAAGCCTTGTGAAATGTTTTCTCTCTATTCTACATTCATCCTGGGCTCCCAGCATTCACGCTTTAAATTCAAGGTGTTCAAAAAACGTACCGTATCTTTTGGATTTCAAGTGACACTGTCTCAAAGGCTGTGGCATGAGAATGTCATCTTGCCTTTGTGTTCATGTTGCTGCCATTTCTTCTTCATTTTATTTTTCTTTGTTTCAATAGGGATTTGAGGGAAACAGTAATTAGATACCAGTGGCAATGTCATAGTCAGCCTAGGAGTATCCTAACTACCATTTTTAGTACCTACATGTTATCATTTGAAGTCCTTAGTGTTTTAAAACTTTTGTACATTTGTTTTCTTTAATTTTATTTATTTTTTTATTTTAGAGAGCAAAAGTGAGTTGGGGAGAGAGTCAGAGGGAGGAGAGAGAGAGAGAGAGAGAGAGAGAGAGAGAGAGAGAGAGAGAGAGAGAGAATGAATGATAATCTTAAGCAGACTCCATGCTCCACGCACAGCCTGACATGGGGCTCGATCCCATGACCCTGGGATCATGACCTGAACTGAAATCGAGTTGGATGCTCAACCAACTGAGACACCAAGGTGCCCCCAAATATTTGTGTATTCAGGTTATATTAACTATGTGTACAAATAACTGTTTTTCTGATATGTGAAAATTTGATATATAATTTTGATATAAAATTCAAATTTATTTTTCTTTGTTGAACTTGGTTTTTGTTTTGCTGTGGGCATCCACCAGTTGTTTGTTTCCTGTCATTTCCTTAGGTGGTACACTTTTTGAGGAATGAGATTTCATGGTTTCTTAGTACGATCTCATACACCAAAGAACAAATAGTGTATATCAAGACAATGGGTTGGTTGTCCGGAGTCACTGGTAGGATGGAAATCAGGCCACTAGATCTCTGAAAAGAGTTGCTCTTTGTCACAGAATCTGGCTACTGAACATAGTTCTCAGGCTCATTTACTCTGGCCTCATTAACTGGGACCCCTTCTCATTGTCACATTATTATATTTGCAGAAGAAAGGCAAATGTCATTATTTCTAAAAGCTTAGGTTTATAGGGCACTCATCAGAATATTGATCACCAACCTTCTATCTGCAATGCTTGTTATCCAAAATGAGGAAAGAAATTTCTACTCTCCCTCTGGCATTGAACTATGTGTAATTTCAGTAGTTTCACAAAAACAAAATGCTGTAAAGAAAATACCGTGACCTCCTGTGTTAACTTATGTTATAGAAGAAGCATAGAAAATGTACCTTCCCAAATTTCTTGGCGTTGTAAGCTGTAAAAAGCAACACATTGCCTTTCTAGATACTCCTAATTCCCCAAAGATTTGCAGAGACTCAGAATGCCCCTATTTTTAAACTTTTCAGAGCTTGAGCTATTGTTTCATGCATATCCAAAGGCTTGTGGCATCGTGTGATATGTGGAGCTCTTTGATTTGATGGAATACCTTCTGCATATTACATCATATGTTTTTTGTGCCTGTTTTATCAGAATGAAAAGATCACAGAAGGTGAAGAAGGGTTTCCTTAATGGTTTGCTTGTGTTCACATATTGTTTGTTGTTTATATCCAACACTAACTATACCCGCTTTTTTTCAGGAGTTATTTGACTATTTTCTGTGGGATTCGTTACTGAATTCTTGGCGTCAACATATGTTAGAAATGTCCAGAATTAGAATTGTGGAACCAAACAATATTTGGGGCAAAACCAGACACTAGATTGTTGACCTCATTCACAACAGTGATTGGGAATGGGATACATAGTATAAACCCTTTGTTTAACTGACATCTGGATCCTCTTTCTTACTGGGGGTAATTCGAGGTTGACAGAGATACTGGGAGAACGACAATATTCTGCAGATTCTAAGAATGTACTTTATAATACAGAAAGCATTTTGTGAGGAGCACATGTAAGCCCAGATTATAGTACTGTGTTTTTGTAGGAGATCATATAGCCCAAATCTCTCTCTTCGTTATAAATGTACATCTGTCTCTCCTGCCCTTGGTGGATTTGCTCCCTTACAGCGCTGTAAGAAATATTTTTCATAATATACATTGAGACCATTATCCTGGAGGGATTTTTGATGTTTGTTCCCCATCATTTTTAGGGAAAGCTCCACTTCTGCATCATCTTTCTCTCTGAACTACTTCTTTCTTTCAGATGCCACCCATAGGGCAGAATGAGACTGGAGCTCTCTCTCCTTTGGAGCCAGGTTTCTTGAACTTTAGAAGTCAGACATGGCGAGCAGTAGGGCACAGAAGGAGTGAGAGAATGAGAAGTTGTGGTGAGAAAACATTTGTTGGTTTATTTTTGTATGCCTGATACCACCCCTAGAATATTAGGAGCTATAGGATCAGGAAGTGATAACTAACATTTACTGTGTGCTCATTTCCAATCAGTGATTTTCCCCTTTAGTAAAATATTCAACCCTCTCAGGAACGTGTGCCAAGGGCACACGGAGTTTTTGACCTGTCTCATCTGGACTTCTCTCAGTGATAGGAGAGAAGATGAGAATCTGGAGCCCAGTAACTGTAAGAAATGTTCGTCTGCCAGCTCCTCTCTGTGCATTTTCTTTGGGCACCTACTTGGCCGATAGTCTGTAGACCAAGGATTTGGGGATTCAAAATCTTGCTCAATGTTTTCTGTATCTGAGAGATGTTCCTACTATGGAGCTCAAGGAATTAAAGACTCCCCCCACCCCCAACTTCACACACATGGTATTGTAAAAGAAAGCTCATAGCAATTTTTAGGTTCTGTATACATACCGGTAAAAGATCTTGTAATCAGTTTTACTACAACTCACAAGATGGGACCTTGATTACTCTTATTTCCTTTAGTAAACACTAGAGAAAGTTAACAAAAATGACTTTTTCATTTTCTTTCCTTTTTTGTAATATAGTTTATTGTCAAGTTGGTTTCCATATAACACCCAGTGCTCTTCCCCACAAGTGCCTTCCTCCATGACCATCGCCCTCCTTTTCTTTTTAAAGATCTTTCTGAATGTATTTGGCAGTTGAAGTCACTTAATGGCCATTCCAAAAGTCTGTAATTCATCTCTCTTTAAATTAAAAGATTACTATTATTAATAGATGTTGCATATTAAAACATCTTTCAGATTCTCATCTGTAGTTCAATGAACAAACGTATTTCAAATGACATTCACCAGTTTGATCTCAGACAAATCTGGGATTTATAAGGATATTTTCCTGTGCCTTTGTACTAGCTGGATTATGTAGTCTTCTACAATACTCTGTTTCAGCTGTTAAGATTTGAACAAACACACACACACACATATGTACACATCACTACAGTTGTGACTTATAGTTCTTAGTGCCTGGGATGACATGGAAATCTTGCCTTTCCTCTTGAAAATGATCTTTGTCACCAAGGAAATGAGTCTACTTATTAATTTAGAGATACTTTGTGTCTGTAGCTTGGTAAAATGTCAAAGAACAAAAATTTAGTGTTGCACAGGATGATTTTTTTGTCTTCTTGGATTATGCTTTAATGTTAAATACTCACTTGTTACACTAATCAGGGCTGTACCCTTGTCAGCTCATACCAGACCTTCCTTGCTGCCTGAGTCTAGTCTACTACTATTTTTATACTATCACATCCTTCTTAGCTTGCTTACATTTAGAGGAAAAGTTTCATCACTTACTGGAGAGACAAAGAAAAATATGGCATTAGTTGTGTGTGTGTGTGTGTGTGTGTGTTTTAATTGTATCACTGAGATTCTGAAGAAGAAAGTTTTAAATGATTTAACACAAACACAAGGGTTTTCTGAGTTCAGGAAATAATTAGTGGGGCTCTTTCCTGGCGACACTAAGCCATGAAGGTACAATAAAGTCAAGAGTTGGGCAGTAGGCATTTATGAGCATCTTCATAGCAATGTTGATTATAACAGTCCCAAACTAGAAACAGTCAACATGTCCAGTAGACTGAATAAATAGTTACATATTCATACGATGGAATGCAGTTTAACAACAATATTAAAAATGCAATAACATGGACAAAGCTTACAAAACATAATATTGGATAAAAGGACTCTTAAACAGAAGGATGGATACACACACACACACACACACACACACACACACACACTATGATTCCACTTATATATGGTTCAAATAATAGCCCAAATGGACTGATTTTGTTAGAACTCAAGATAGTGGTTACCAGTGGTGGCTTCTGTCTGGAAGGTGGTGGTGGGGCTTTTGGTGTTCTGGAGATGCTGTTTCCAAGTGTTTATTTTACGGATGGAGTCACTTTACAAAAATCACTTCACCAAAATCAAATTTAGCTTGATTAACTTTATTATAGGTGCATTTTCTTTTGTTATACTTCCAAAAAAAGTTTCACATTAAAAAAAGTGATGAGTCAAGAGAAATAAACCAAGCCTCAATACCATCTTTGCTAACATGTGAAGTATGCTTTTATTAATGATTGTCCTTTTACTTATTTGAAATTGATATCCATTTCAATTTAGGTGCCAAATAGGTAACTTAATTTCTACTTTTGACAACTGCCTAAGAGGGAAGTTGAGTTAGGCTCAAATGGTGGAAAGAGTAGAAAATGACTAATTTTTAGAAGTGCATTTATGATTAGAAATAGAGTAATAGCAGGAAATGGCTAATCTATATTAATAATGATATGAGCCTATTAGCCTATATTTCCTGGATAATTTCTGATTTTTAATCTCCTTTTAGATAAATTGCTTTTTAAATGTATTTGCACATTTTCAGTGTTTGTTAGACTAAAGAAGACAGAATCTGCATGGATAAATATGAATATCAATATTTGCAAATAAGCAGGAAAAAAGCATTTATTCATAGCTAATGTCTTATTGAACATATGTGGGTGGGTTTTATACCCACATTGATTTTTTACAAGTGGGATAATTTGGAGAATTTTTACAATGATCTTTTATTTATTTTTAGTGCAGTGTTGGATTTACAAAAATGTTGAGAAGCTAATACAGAGACTTCTCTTATTTCCCAACCAATGTTTTCTTATTAACATCTTACAAAAGTATGGTACATATTTTACAATTAATGAACTGATATTTGTATATTATTATTAAGTAACGATCATAGTTTACTCAGATTTTTGTCATTTTTCTGTTCCAGGATACCATTTAGGATGTCACATTACATTTAGTTGTTGTGTGTCTTTAAGGCTGCTCTTAACTGTGACAATTACTCAGGCTTTGCTTATTTTTGATGATCTTGACTGTTTTGAAGAGACTTGGTCAGATGTTCTGTAGGATGCCAATTATTAGAATTTATCTGATGTCTTTCTCATGATAAATCTGGGGTTGTGGGTTATAGGAAATAGGACCACAGAGGTACCATTTTCATCACATCAGATCAGGGAGATGTGCTGTCAACATGACTCAGGACTGTTGATGCTGACCTTGACCAAGTGGCAAAGATACTGTTTGCCAAGTTTTATTGCTATAAAGTTACTCTTTTTACTCCCTCCCCTTGTTTTAATAGGAAGTAAACCACAAAATGAATTGCTTTCTTCTGTCTAACCATGAACTCATACCATCCGAAGCACAAAACTTTCTTACTTTTAAGAAGATAGAAATGATAGTCACATGAATGACATGGCAATCAAAATTTCTAACATAATGTTCATTTTTCTTGTGTCATTTCTCCATAGTGGTCCTGGTTTTCTTATTACTGTGGAAAATGATTAGAGGAGATACTAGCTATCAGACTACCTGATATTTTGGAGAATGTTTGCATAATTGACTTTTCACTCACTCTATTTGGATATGATTTTAAATTATCCACAAAAGCTGACAAATATAAAGATCTTTAAAAATAGTTGGTGATCCTATTATCTTTATATCAGATCATTGCATTTTGTACCTGAATATGAAAAATGTATTATCTTTACAGATAGTGATAATGTTTATCACTTTTCTACAATATTAGGTGAGTTATGTTTTGGAATGATTAATAGAGGAATGCCCTGGTAGAAGACAGGGAACGCTTACTCTGCTCTATGTGGGAGGGGAAATTCTCTTAGTGTTGCCTTTTCTTGGTAAAATTAGAATACTTTGGGAGAAATTTCAAGTGCCACAAACTGCTGACATGAAAAATAAAAGTGATTATAGGTTTACTCAGAAAAAAACCCCTGATTATAAGGTTTTTAGAGGTGAGCTGCAGGATTTTGAGTAAGGATTTGTGAATCACAGCATTTGGCAACAAAGTTTATCACTTTTTCATTACTTGTTCTCGATTTCTTATATTATTTTAAATTTATGGCATGGCAGAATACTTTGTGATGAATATTTTAATTCCTTTAGAATAAATAATTCCCATTGCCTTTAAAAATAGATGAAATACACCTACATAATAAAGCAATTCTTTGAAAAATTATGTGTGTTCAAAAAAGTCTCTATATACATGAAATTTATTTAGGCAAGATTAATTGATAGATTGATGCAATCGTGCAGAATAAAACTAATGAAAGACTAAAATAAGAAATGCTGAATCGATTGGTAAATAATGTAGTTAAAATCAAAATGATCTCCATTTTATTTTATATTAATAATGCATAATGAAATCATGTTGTTTCTGATACCATTGATTCTAGCTAAGCCGACCCTGTCAGAGTTCAATGTCATTCGTTTAAATCATTAAACCACTTGCCTGTTTCACTTACACTCTAATTTTCACTAATGGAGTTGAGGTCACTTTATTCAAAGCTAGTGGGCTTCCTTGCATGAGTAAAGCTGACAGAGTTTTGCATGCCCTATCTACAGTTACGAAATTTAAAAAACTTACAGGTGATGGAGTGCTGGTTAAATGAGCCCCTGTCACATTTTTGATTCTGGCTGCCTCCCTTGAACTTGACTGAGCTTGTGGCCAGTGATACCCCGGGCTTCCCTATAGCTGAGGAAAATCAAGTATATTATATATACATATACACACAGCAGAGTGGAGGACTGAGAATTGAAATAAGGACACATGTAGAATATCTATTTGCTTATTGCTTTCCAAGGCAAATTTAAACTAAGTCATTCCCTTGGCTCAGGTTCATTAACATTTATAACATTTATAACTCAAAAGAAATAAATCCATTTTTTTACAGCTCTGAAAGCACAAACTCATATGGTAAAAAGTATTCCAGATTTAGGAAATATGCTTCTTTTAGACTTTTTACCCTCAGATCTTGTGCCGTTAGTAAATCATTCAAATCTGTAGGGTATCAATTTGTTCATTAAAAAAATAAAACTTGTTTTGGACCAGATAATAAGTCCTTGCAAGCGCTTGCTGTTATTATGTGCCTACTATACATAAAAAATTGTAAACATTGTAATATTTGCTCATACATTAAAAATTGTTTATATTTTCATGTTTAGTCCTTGTGAGGATTCTGTGAGGTGGCCTTCTACAAATATGTAAATGGAGGCTGGACAAGCCAGTTTGCTCTGGTCACCTGGCTCACGTGTGGACAAACACAGATTAGGATCAGGTCTGTCTTCCACCAGGTCTGTGCTCTTTAAAATAACAGTAGCCTTCATATGCCAAGTACTGGTTTGGGTCTGAGGATACAGCCGCAAGTAGTGGAGACCAAGATGCTGTCTTCACAGGAGGCATTTGCTGGTGCAGGTGCCCCCATGCTGCTGAGGAGGGCACTCAGGGAAACATTCACAGGAGCCCACAGGGTAATTTAACTTTTTGAGGGAAATACAGTGAGTTCTGTGAGACCCTATACAAACTATATGGATGTGATTGCTCAGTAGATTGAACTCCTAGGTATTTATTTTGGCGTGAGGGTGAACTTGGCGGAAGAGTTTGAGAACTTACACTCGAGTGGCTTTTGGTAAGGAGTGGGGTAGAGGAGGAGCCTAGAACATTACCAAAGATGCTTTCTAGCTGTGCGTCCAACAGTAAATAAACATGAAGAAGAGCTTTGAGAGCGAGGAATTCTTTAGGCGGGATGGTAGGTGAAGTCTCAGGGACATGGCTTTGGAGCTTGAGGGCTGAGTCCTTAAAGAGACCGCAGTGCAAAAGCCAGAGATGATCCTTCCAGGCCCAGAGGCTGACAAGGGTTCTTGACCTGGGCAGGAAGGAGCCTGGCTCTGTGTGTGGAGCAGAAGGAGCCCAGAGAGACAGAGGGAGAACGAGAGAGCGCGAGAGCGAGCGAGCATGCGCTGGGTCATGCTCTGAAGGACATGATAGAGAGTGTTGTATCCTAAGCACAAGGTTAACAGCTTCCTTTCAGCTACACAATCCAGTAAATCATATATTTGTCATATTCTGGCTAATTAATAAAAAAATATGAACCCACCCATGTCTAGACTTACTTGTGCTTTTACGAAGATCTCCTTATTGTCAGTAAGTCTATGTCTCTGGACACACATAATAGAAAACAATAGATGAATGCTGTGGGAAATGTCTACAGGTTCACCTGCTAGGACTATGGCTGGGTCCAGGAAAGTCAGGGGGATGTCATCTACTCACATGCAGTTACCCAGGTTTTTTTTCTCTCTCTCTTTTTGAAACTGTACCTAAGGAAAGAATGTATTATGAATTGCATTATGCTCTCAGAAAATAGGTTTGAGTTGTAATCTAAACCTATGGATGTAGCGTTGTTGGGAACTAAGATATAATCAAGTGAATGTGTGGTCATTCTAGAGTTAGGGAGGCTGTAAATGCAGTGACTGTGTTGATATAAGAAAAAGATGTGAAGACAGAGACACGCATGGGGAGAATGCCATGTGAAGAGAGAGGCATGTGACAGTCTCTTCCTCAAAGCCTCCAGGAGGAGCCAGCCTTGCTGACACCTTGATTTGGATTTCTGGCTTCCAGAAATGTGAGAGATGAAATTTCTGTTGTTTTAATCCATACTGTTTGTGGTCCTTTGTTCCTGTAGTCCTACAGAAGGAGCCTTGTTTTTGTTTTTTAAACTTTTTAATTTGTTATTTTAAAAGCATCAGTTTATTAGTGGAAGGACAGAATGCTCTCAGGTTCCTATCTTCCCTACTTTAAACATGTCATTATTTGAAGCTAGAACTTGGGAAAAGTTTATTTTGGTATGTTGGTAAGCATTCTTACAGCTCAGGCTATGGAATACAGATGATCTTACCAAATACAGAATAATATTAACAGACAATATTTTTGTTCTGTTATCTCAAAGATTTCCCATGAAATGTGCCATTTTTTTAGAAATTAAATGAGACACTTTTTATGTGGGTTTTTTTTTTTTTTGGTTTTGATAATACAGTAAGAAGACGATGTATTTGTCTCTCCTATCCTGAAACATCAGAAAATGCCTTGGCAGCATTAAAGAAGTAAACAGCAGCTTTTCACTCTGTTGGGTGGTGGTATAGTCTCTGCAGGAAATTGATATTCCTCATGTACTCACAGAAAATATTGTTTTCATCTGAAGGTACAGGAAAAACAGTCCATTTAAAACAAGGCAGCAACATAACCAGAACTGGCACTTTAAAACGTGACCAAATTTGACACACTGTATGGTTAACAACACTGTCAGCCCCATCAAAATTCAGTTAAAGAGAACGTACCAGAGAAATGTGATGACTTTAACTTTTTAAAATATTTATTTTTCCAAGTGGTAGCACATCGGAATTACCTGCGATCTTTTTTTTAGGATAATATAAATAAATGCCAAGGTCTACCTCTGAGATTCCGATTCAAAGGTTTTGGGTAAGAACGGGGTATGCATAGTTTAAGAAATCTTTTGTGTGATTCTGAGGGACAGGCAGGATCGAGAACCCTGGATCCAACAGAAGTGAGCGTTGTTAATAAAAAAGAGATATTGCTTGGGTGTGGGGTATTCATGTTATGTTGGTGAATATAGCATAAGGTTCAGCATCTTAACAAATGCTTTAAATGAAATACTACATGGCAATGAGAAAGAATGAAATCTCGCCATTTGTAGCAACGTGGATGGACCTCAAGGGTGTTATGCCAAGTGAAATAAATCAGGCAGAGAAAGACAGATACCATATGTTTTCACTTATAAGTGGAATAGGAGAAACTTACCAGAGGACCATGGAGTAGGGGAAGGGGAAAAATAGCTGAGGAGAGAGAGGGAGGCAAACCAGGCAAGACTCTTGAATACTGAGAAAAAAATGAGGGGCTGATGGGTATGGGGGAGAGGGGAAGGGGGTGATGGGCATGGAGGAGGGCACTTGTTGGGATGAGTACTGGGTGTTATATGGAAACCAACTTGACAATAATCTATAAAAGAAAAAAAAGACAAAAACAACCAAATGTCTTAGTTTTACAGTAGAACTTACATAACTATTTCATTCTAATTGTCCTTTATTTTATTTTTTTTATAATTTTTTTAATGTTTTATTTATTCTTGATACAGAGAGAGACAGACAGATCACGAGAGGGGGTGGGGCAGAGAGAGAAGGAGACACAGAACCGGAAGAAGGCTCCAGGCTCTGAGCAGCTGTCAGCACAGAGCCCGACGCGGGGCTCGAACACACGAACGTGAGATCTGACCTGAGCCAAAGTCGGAGGCTTAACCGACTGACCCACCAGGCGCCCCTAATTGTCCTCCTTTAACTGAGGTTGGGGCCAGGTTTAGAAGTTAAGTTTAACCCAAACTAAGTCATCTCTTCAACAGGCCTTGATGATTTACATCATATAGTTAAAGGATTAACTCCCAAACTTAAACATCTGGAGAAAACTTAGGCCACCAGACCCCTTCAATTTTTGAAGACAGCTACACTTACTATATCTTACTCTTTAAAATATATCCACATCGCAAATGAAAAATAATTCATATGTCACTAATAATTGAATTGCAGCATACGGAATGCTATAATGCTATGTTTGCAGAAATGATATAATTTATAAGTTTAGTTTTAGTTATTTTCATATTTCAGAATAATTTTTTTCCAGATCCTACTTTTTTTTTTTTTAGCCACAGTAAAATGAGTAGTTGCTACGTAAAAGCCAATAGGGCCAATTGGTAAAATCATCCTGGGCATATTAACCTATCTCTGGGACGTGGTCTAAGATATTTGATGATACCTTTCCAAACCACTTTAGCGTTCCTCCTTAAGTCTGATGTAAGATATAATTAGACTTCAGTCAAACTCTGAATCGAACATAAAGAACATGTAAAGACTTCTAAGAGCCTGATGCTATATATAGCACTTGAAGAAATGGCCTCAAGACACCGAAAGCTTGAGAAATAGCTTTATTTTCAGCTTTTTGCAATTAGAAAGAAGTTATCAGGCACATGCACTTGATTGCTAGGCAGTGTTACCAGAGTCTCATAAGGCACAATTGCTGTGTTTTCATTATTAGACCAACTAGTAGCAGGTGCACGCTCACACACACATCTTTACTCTGAATTGCTACTTGAGATATGTTGCTTTGTGAGTGTGGAGGAACATTAATTTCACCTCAACAAATGTCAGTTATATAAGTATAAGTGTTTTATTGCTCCAGTGATTCTGACGTTATTTTTTGAGAATCGTAAAAGTTGCTTGTGTCACGGCTCAATGATTTAATAGATATTTAACTGAAGATTATCTTTTTTTGTACTATGCTCTTAATTCTAAAATATTGGTCTTTGCACAGAAAATGTGCTGTTTCTACAGAAACAAGCAGATCAATTGAAAGGACACCCTTTGCCTAGAGCATTTTTGCTGGTCTGTATGTGAAGCTGGATGATGAATTGGGGAAGATACTTTGAAGGACAGATACACAGCATCATACACACACACCCACACCCACACATAAACACACACACACTCTTATGAATGCATATCTTGATGTTACAGAGTTTATCAAGATGATAAAATGTTTTGTGATTGTTCTTGACACTGACCAAGTATGTCACTTCTGAATCTGATATTCCCTCTGTCATTCCCATTATTGGATCCTTGCAAAGTTATCTAATGTACCACAACATATCCACTAAAAGTAAAAACTAAAGATTCTCTCTAGATGGCATCAACATTCCAGCAATTTACTTCCCTTAGCTTTAATAAAGGAGGATGCAACTTTCCTTTACCAACGCTTGAGTTGTTGAAAAGTTACAGGTTCTGTTGGTGTTCTTGGTATAATGAGACAACATTATGTCATGGCCAAATGTGCAGGTAGGGGGCACAGTTGCCTAGGATTGTTTCCTGGGGCTACAGGTTTGTCCATTAGTATGTAAACTCTCTGTGCTTCAGATTCCTTACCTATATAATGAAGTTAATAGCAGTACCTGTATCAGAGGGTTGAGGGAGGATTCAATGAGCTAATGACTACTAAGCCCACAGAGCGGTAGCCAGCAAGGTCAGGAATGTTAACCTTTGCTATCCTGTGATTACTTAAAATAGGCTTTTCATATCCATAAAACAACCTTTTCACCTTTAACTTTCTTCCTCATAATTTCAGTTGGTAAAAACAAAATTTGAAGCCGGTGACTCATTTATTATGAAAAGTAATCATAAATATAAAGAATTAATTTCTGGTTACTTGAGCTCAAAGAGAAGGTATTGACTGGATCACTAGGCATGTAGGTAAGGTTTTGCACCAAAAACAAATTCTATCAACCAAAGAAAGTTTACTACTAAGCTTTACTAAAATAAGGGCATTTTCTTTAATATGAAACTCATATTTTCAAGTATTTATTAAGGTATTAAATTAAGGGGCACCTGGGTGGCTCAGTGGGTTAAGCCTCCAACTGCAGCTCAGGTCATGATCTCACGTTCGTGGGTTGGAGCTCCGCGTTGGGCTCTGGTTGACAACTCAGAGCCAGGAGCCTGCTTCGGATTCTCTGTCTCCCTCTTTTTCTGCCCCTCCCCACTCATGCTCTGTCTCTCTCTGTCTCAAAAATAAATCAAACATTAAAAATTTTTTAAAAAGATATTAAATTAAAAGCTGTTAGGTAAAAAGCGATGTGAGAAAAAATATTAACAATTAGCTATTAGAGATCAGTTAAGAAGTGAGAAAATGAAGAATAATTATTTTCTGACCATCTGCTGAGTTGGAAGGTTTTGAGTTTGGAGGAAAATAATAATCTTAAATTCATAAGTTTGAAGATATCATTGATTTTCTGACTTAAGTAAGTCATGTACACTGTAGAAAACATAAAAATGTAAAAAACAATGAAAAATATAATTTCTTTATAGTTATTAATCTAGGCTAAATACTGGTAACATTTTAAAATATTTTTATGTGAAAAAATATTTTTATGTGAAATTTAATCCCAACTCACAATTTGGATCCCACTGTTAGAAATGAATACCATAGCCTAGTTTATTTTTATTTAAATTAGTGTCTCTAGAGAAGTTTGTACATTTTCTACATAAATATGACTTTTTACTGAAATGATACATTATGATACATTAATTATAAATAGAATTAAATCAATATGGTTAGAATTAATTGAACAAATGCTCAAAAGATATAATAGTAGATATTAAAATCTATTGTGGAAATAGAATACTTCCAGGATTGGCATCTTCTTTTTAAGAGTTAACTTTCCAAGTAATAGGTATCTACCCCTAATTCTAGGTGGAAGTTATTTTTGATGAAGAATTTTCAAATAAATGTATTATTATTATTTATTAATTATAATATTGGTGCATAAGACTGTTTTAAGTATGCAACATTATAATTTAACACATGTATGCCTACAAAGTCACTGCAGACTTTGCCTTAATCACTATAGAATTGACCCTTTTCACCCATTTCACTCACTTCCACCCCCTATCCCTTTCACTTCTGGTAACCACCAATCTATTCTTTGTATCTATGAGCTTGTTTTGTTCTGTTTTGTTTGCTCATTTGTTTTGTTGTTTTTAGATTCCAG
>NC_043700.1:20321068-20323131 GCF_006229205.1 Suricata suricatta
AATGGCTGAGTAGTATTTCACTGTGTGTGTGTATATATATATATATATATATATATATATATATATATATATATATACATATATACATAGTATTTCACTGTGTATACACACACACACACACATACACATATAACATATATGCATGTCTAGCCATTCATCTAGTAATGGATTTAGGTTGTTTTCGTATCTTGGCTATTGTAAATAATGCTGCAGTGAACAAAGCAAATGTTTTCTTATAACAGCATTTTGTCTTCGTTGGATAATTACCTTCTTTGGATCAGACAGTAGTTCTATTTGTAATTTTTGAAAAATCTCCATACTGTTTTCCACAGGGCCTGCACCAGCTTACATTCCCAACAACAGTGTTAAGGGTTCCATTTTCTTTACATCTTCTTCAACACTTGTTTCTTATCTTTTTGATAATAGCCACTCTAACTGGTATGAGGTGAGATCTCATTGTGGTTTTGATTTGCATTTCCCTGATGATTAGTGGTGTTTAGTGTATTTTCATGTGCCAATTGGCCATCTGCATGTCTTCTTTCGATAAATGTCTGTTCACAACCTCTGCCCATTTTAAAATTAGATTATTTGCTTTTCTTATTTTAAAGTTGTATGAGTTCTCTATATTGTTTGGATATTCACTTTTTGTCATTATATGAATTGCAAAAATATCGCATTCAGTAGCTTGACTTTTGATGATGGTTTCTTTGCTGTGTATAAGGGTTTTATTTTGCCCTAATTTTATTTGTTTCTTTTTCCTTTGGTTCCTTTGCCTTTGGAATTAGATCCAAAAAAGTATCACTATAATCAGTATCTAATGTTTACCACTTATGTTTCTTACCAATTATGTTAGCAATATACAGTTTCAGGTCTTACATACACATCCTTATTTTTATTTATTATTTTTATAAAAATAACACACATATCTCATGGTTTTTGTGGGTCAGGAATACAGACATGGCATAACTAGAGCTTTTTAAAGTCTGCAGTCAAGGTGTAGACTGTAGTTGAGTTCTCCTCTGAAGGATTGAGGAAAGACTCACTTCCAAGCTCCTTCAAATTGCTGGCAGAATTTATTTCCTTTTAGCTGCAGAATTGATTTTAACTGGTTATTTGAAAGCAGCAACAGGGGTGGCTGGGTATATCAGTTGTTGAGCATCTGACTTCGGCTCAGCTCATGATCTCATAGTTTGTGGGTTTGAGCCCTGCATTGGGCTCTGTGCTGACAGCTCAGAGCCTGGACTTGCTTAGGGCTCTGCATTTCACTCTCTCTCTCTCTCTGCCCCTCCCCTACTCATGCTCTGTCTCTTTTTATTTTTATTTACATCCACATCTTTAATCCATTTTGACTTAATTTTTGTTTAGGATATCAAGTAATGGTCTAGTTTCATTCTTTGGCATGTGACTCTCCATTTTTATAATATAATTTATTAATGAGACTGTCCTTTATTGTATATTCTTGGCTCTTTTATCATAATTTTATTGTCCATATATGTGTGCATTTAATTTTGGCCTCTCAGTTCAGTTCCATGCTCTGTTTTTATGCCAATACTGTACTATTTTGATTATTATAATTTTGTCATATAGTTTGAAATCACAAACCATGATACCTTCAGCTTCAGTCTTCTTTTTCAAGATCACTTTACCCATTCAGTCTTTTGTTGTTACATACAATTTTAGGTTTCTTTGTCCTAGTTCTCTGAAAAATGCAATTAGTATTTTGATGGCGATTGTATTAAATCTGTAGATTGCTTTCATTGGCTTGAAAATTTTAACAATATTAATTCTTTCATGCCATGAGCCTTGAATATCTTTTCATTTATGTTTTTCTTCTATCTTTCATTAGTTTGTTTAAATATCAGTGTATAGTTCTGTCACCTCCTTGGTTAAACTTATTACTAGATATTTTATTCTTTTTAATGCAGTTGTAAATGAGAAATTTCTTAATTTCTTTTTCTGTTATCTTGTTATTAGTGTATCAGAATGTAATGGGTTTTTATATGATGACTTTGTACCTTATTACTTTATTGAATTCACTTATTCTAAAACTTAAAATTTTTTTT
>NC_043700.1:20323231-20372013 GCF_006229205.1 Suricata suricatta
TGGCTATTGTAGAAAGTGCCACTATGAACATTGGGGTACATGTGCTCCTATGCATCAGCACTTCTGAATCCCTTGGGTAAATCCCTAGCAGTGCTATTGCTGGGTCATAGGGGAGTTCTACTGATAGTTTTGAGGAACCTCCATACTGTTTTCCAGAGCAGCTGTACCAGTTTACATTCCCACCAACAGTGTAGGAGGGTGCCCTTTTCTCCACATCCTCGCCAACATCTATAGTCTGTTGATTTGTTCATTTTAGCCACTCTGACTGGTGTGAGGTGGTATCTCAGTGTGATTTTTGACTTGTATTTCCCTGATGATGAGTGATACTGAGTATCATTTCATGTGCCTGTAGGCCATCTGGATGTCCTCTTTGGAGAAGTGTCTGTTTATGTCTTCTGCCCATTTCTTCACTGGTTATTTGTTTTTCGGGTGTGGAGTTTGGTGCATTCCTTGTAGATTTTGGATACTAGCTTCTTATCTGATATGTCATTTACAACTATCTTTTCCCATTCAATTGGTTGCCTATTAGTTTTCTTGATTGTTGTCTTTCCAGTGCAGAAGCTTTTTACCTTGATGAGGTCCTAATAGTTCATTTTTGCTCTTAATTCCCTTGCCTTTGGGGATGTGTCAAGTAGGAAATTGCTGTGGTTGAGGTCAAGGAGGTTGTTTTCTACTTTCTCCTCGAGGGTTTTGATGGTTTCCTGTCTCATATTCAGGTCTTTTATCCATTTTGAGTTTATTTTTGTGTATGAAGTAAGAAGGTGGTCTAGTTTCATTCTTCTGCATGTTGCTGTCCAGTTCTCCCAGCACCACCTGCTAAAGAGGCAATCTTTTTTCCATCACATACTCTTTCCTGCTTTGGTCAAAAATTGACTGTACATTTGTGGGCCCAGTTCTGGGTTCTCTATTCTATTCCATTGGTCTATGTGTCTGTTTTTGTGCCAGTACCATACTGTCTTGATGATGACTGCTTTGTAGTAGAGGCTAAAATCTGGGAATGCAATGCCTCCCATTTTGGTTTTCTTCTTCATTATGACTTTGGCTATTCGGGGTCTTTTGTGGTTCCATACAAAATTGAGGATAGCTTGTTCTAGCTTTGAGAAGAACGCTGGTGCAATTTTGATGGGGACTGCATTGAATGTGTAGGTTGCTTTGGGTAATAATGACATTTTCACAATGTTCAATCTTCTGATCAATGAACAGGGAATGTTTTTCCATTTCTTGGTGTCTGCTTCAATTTCTTTCATAAGTTTTCTATAGTTTTCATCATATAGGTCTTTTACATCCTTGGTTAGGTTTATTCCTAGGTATTTTATGGTTTTTTGTGCAGTTGTAAATGGGATCAGTTTATTGATTTCTCTTTCCGTTTGGTATATGTTGGTGTGTAGAAATGCAACTGATTTCTGTATATTGATTTTGTACCCTGCAGCTTTCCTGAATTCATGGATCAGTTCTAGAAGGCTTCTGGTGGAGTCAATCGGGTTTTCCATGTAGAGTATCATGTAATCTGCGAAAAGTGAAAGTTTGACTTCTTTGCTGATTCTGATGCCTTTTATCTCCTTTTGTTGTCTGATTGCTGATGCTAGGACTTCCAGCACTATGTTAAACAACAGTGGTGATAGTGGACACCCTTGTCGTGTTCTAGATCTCAGGGGAAAAGCTCTGAGTTTTTCCCCATAGAGGATGATATTAGTAATGGGATTTTCATAAATTGCTTTTATAATGTTTAAGTAAGTTCCTTCTATTCTGACTTTCTCAAAGGTTTTTATTAAGAAAAGGTGCTGTATTTTGTTAAATGCTTTTTCTGCATCTATCGACAGGATCATATGGTTTTTATCTTCTCTTTTGTTAATGTGTTGTATTGCATTGATGGATTTGTGAATATTGAACCAGCCCTGTAACCCAGGAATAAATCCTACTTGATTATGATGGATTTTTATATGACGTTGAATTCGATTTGCTAGTATCTTGAGTATTTTTGTATCTGTATTCAGTAAGGATATTGGTCTGTAGTTCTCTCTTTTTTTTTGCTGGGTCTCTGTCTGGTTTGGGAATCAAAGTGATGCTGGCTTCGTAGAATGAGTTTGGAACTTTTCCTTCTATTTCTATATTTTTGGAATAGTTTGAGAAGAATGGGTGTTAGCTCTGCTTTAAATGTCTGTTAGAATTCCTCTGGGAAGCCATTTGGCCCTGGACTCTTACTCATTGGGAGATTTTTGATAACAGAATCAATTTCTTCACTGGTTATCTGTCTGTTCATTCTCTCTATCTCTTTTCGTTTGAATTTTGGTAGTGCATGTACATTTAGAAATTTGTCCGTTTCTTCCAGATTGTCCAGTTTGTTGGCATATAGTTTTTCATAGTAATCTCTAATGATTGCTTGTATTTCTAAGGGATTGGTTGTAATAGATCCTTTTCATTCATGATTTTGTCTATTTTGGGTGTTCTCTCTTTTCTTTCTAAGGAGTCTGGCTAGAGGTTTATCAATATTGTTTATTTATTCAAAAAACCAACTCTTGGTTTTATTAATCTGTTCAATTGTTTTTTTGTATTCTATATTGTTTATTTCTGCCATGATCTTTATTATTTCTCTTCTTCTGCTGGGTTTGGGGTGCTCTTGCTGCTCCCCTTCTAGTTGTTAGGTGCTCTGTTAGATTTTGAATTTATGCTTTTTCAAGTTTGTTGAAATAGGCCTGGACTGCAATATACTTTCCTCTTAGGACTGCCTTTGCTGCATCCCAGAGAGCTTGGATTGTTGTATTTTCATTTTCATTTGTTTTCATATGTTTTTTAATTTCTTCTCTAATTGCCTGAATAGCCTGATCATTTTTTTGTAGAGTGGTTTTTAACTTCCACATTTTTGGAGGTTTCCCATACTTCTTCCTGTGGTTAATTTCAAGTTTCATAGCATTGTGATCTGAAAGTGTGCATGGTATGATGTCAATTCATTTATATTTATGGAGGACTGCTTTATTCCCCAGTATGTGATCTATCTTGGAGAATGTGCCATGTGCACTTGAAAAGAAGGTGAATATCCTATCTTCAGGATGCAAAGTTCTAAATGTATCTATCAGTTCCATCTGTTCCAATGTGTCATTCAAGTCCATGTTTCTTTAGTGATATTCTGTCTGGTTGATCTATTCTTATCAATAAGATTGTTTCCATTTGTGATTAACTGTGTTATGCATTTGGGTGCTCCCGAATTTGGTTTAGATGTTTATAATTGTTAGCTCTTCCTGATGGAGAGACCCTGTTATTACTATATAATGTCCTTCTTCATCTCTTGTTACTGCCTTTACTAAAAGTCCAGTTTGTCTGATGTAAGTATGGCTACTCTGGCTTTCTTTTGGCTTCCAGTTGCATGATAATTATTTCTCCATCCCTTTGCTTTCAATCTGAAGGTGTCTTCAGGCTAAAATGAGTCTCTTATAGACAGCAAATAGATGGATTTTGTTTCTTTATCCATTCTGCTACCCTGTGTCATTTGGTTGGAGAATTCAGTCCATTTACATTCAGTATTATTATTGGAACATGTGGGTTTAGACTTATTGTGCTCTCTGTAGAATTCATGTTTGTAGTGATGTCTCTGGTACCTTGTATTCTTTGCAACATTTACCTCATAGAGTCCCTCTTAGGATTTCTTGTAGGGCTGGTTTGGTGGTCATGAATTCTCTTAATTTTTGTTTATTTGGGAACACCTTTATCTCTCCTTCTATTTTGAATGACAGGCTTGCTGGATAAAGGATTCTTGGCTGCATATTTTTCCTGTGCATCACATTGAAGATTTCCTGCCATTCCTTCCTGGCCTGCCAAGTTTCATTAGATAGGTCTGTCTATCTAATGAAACGACTCTGATAGGTTTCTCTTTGTATGTTAGGGCCCTTTTATCCCTAGCTGCTTTCAGAATTCTCTCTTTATCTTTATATTTTGCCAGTTTCACTATGATATGTCATGTCATGTTGAAGGTCATTTCAAATTACATCTTAAGGGTGTTCTTTGTGCCTCTTGAATTTGAATATCTATTTCTTTCCCCCAGATTTGGGAAATTCTCAGTTATAATTTAATCAAGCACCCCTTCAGTACCTTTATCTCTTTCTTCTTCTTCAGGAATTCCTATGATACAGACATTGTTCCATTTGATTGTATCACTCAGGTCTCGAATTCTCCTTTCCTGTTCCTGAATCAATTCTCTCTCTCTTTTTCTCAGCTTCCTCTTTTGCTATAACTGTGATTTCTAATTCTCATGTTTTCTCTCTGCCTCTTTAATCCATGAGGTGGCCACCTCCATTTTATTATTCACCTCATTTATAGCCTTTTTTAACTCATCACAGCTATTTTGAAATTCCCTAGTCATTTTATCAGTAGCTTCTCTGATGCCTTTTTCAAACCAGCGATTAATTTTATGACAGATGTTCTAAATTATTGTTCAGTTATGTTGCTTATATCTGTTTTGAGCAGTTCTGTGGCTGTGACTTCTTCCTGGAGTTTAGTAAAGAGTCTTTCGTTTTGTCATTTTGGCTAGCTTTCTGTCTCTTGTCAGTTTTAAAAGCTCATTGTGCACTGTGCACCTGTTATTATTGTTCTGTTAAAGGAGGCTTATTGACTGTCCTGTTGTTTCAGGAAGTATTCTTTTAATGCTGTCTCTCAGTTTCTCTTGTTGCATCTCTGATTATTTTATTTCCCTACTCAGCGATATTTGGGACTCTCTATCATGCGTACTTTGGCTTGTTTCTTGGGGTAGCCCTGAAAAGGAAAACAGACAGACAAACACACAGGGGAAAAAAGCATGCAAATGCATGGTAAATCAAACAAAAAACAAATTAAAATGTTAAAGGAATAAAAGAAAAGGAAGGGAGAGGAAAGAGAAGAAAGGAGCAGAAGAGAAGAAAAAAAAATAAAGGTGAGCAGAGACAACAAGGACAATGTACAGTCTAAAAGCATATAACCAGCGAGGGGAGAGATAAGAATGAGAACAGGGAGAATATATCTGGAGGGAAAAAGGAAAAAAAAAAAAGAGGGAGAAAGGAAAATGGAAAATAAAGAGTAAATATTTTTAAAAAAAGAGTAAAAAAGTTAATAATAATAGGAAATAAGTACCAAAAAAGCAGCAGCTCCACCTCGTGGATAGGCGTAGTTTTGGTGTAGCTAGATCCAGGGGCTGCTCTTGGAGGCCCAACCTTCGTGGTTGCAGAGAGTAGAATGGTGGCACCCCAAGCTCTGCTGGAACTAAGCACTGCAAGCCACTCTTATGAGTCTGATCTCCTTGTGCCACAGGTGAGCCAAGCTGTATCTTCCAGGCCTGCCTCGCTTCAAAATCCTAGTCCATGCAGTTTCTTGCTACCACAGATGAGATGCATTCGCTTTGGTGGCTGGCTTCTTAGCTGAGATCTTGTAGGGGGAGGGAGCAGTTTCTCTTGGCACCAGCAGGGATTCACACTGCTGCTGCTGCTCGAGGCGAGGTGCGCTGCAGGAGGCGAAGTGCTCACTCCCTGCAGCTGCTGCCGACTTGCCAACTCCCTGCTGGGATCGTGTAGGGGTTGGAACTGTTTTTCCTGGTGCCACCCAGATTTGCGCTTCCGCTGCTGGATGTGAGGTCGGCTCCCACATGCAGCTGCCCGCCTCCCAGCCGGGATTGCGCAGGGGGAGGGGACTGTTTTATCCGGTGCCATTCTGGGTCTCCGCCCATGTCCCCAAGCCCAAGGAAGAATTTGCCAGCTATACAGGACAGGTTTCTCTCCCCAAGCTCAGCGGTTATATATGGAGTAAGAGTTTCTTTCCATCCCGGGTTAAGTTTTTTATCTCTTCTCTAGAGACAGTACTATGAGCATGTTCAGTTTCTCTTTCTCTTCCCTTTGTCTTTCAGGGGCTCTGCATGCTTTCCCTGTGTTGTGCTGGGACTCCCGCCTCCCCTGCACCTCTCGGGCTGGCTCGTTTTCCCATCTCTCCAGTTTGCACTCACTCACTCAGGCATCTTTGAGGTTGTCTTCTTTCTGGAGTCTGTATTTTCTCCTCCCACTCTTGCAGATAAGAGTAACGTCCTTAGTTTGATAGATGGAGTGAACAAAGTTTACAGAGCTCCCTTCTTCTCCGCCATCTTGCCTCCTCTCCCATTAAGTATTATGTTAACTGTAGGTTTTCTATATGGCCTTTAATATGTTTAGATACATTCCTTCTCTACCTGCTTTGTTAAGGCTTTTTATCAAAAATGGATGTTGAATTTTGTCAAATACTCCTTTTGCATCGGTTAAGATGATCATATGATTTTTATCCTTTATTTGCTACTGTGGTTAATTTGCAGATTTTGCAGCACCCTTACATTCCTAGACTAAATCCAACTTGATCCTGGTGTATGATTCTTTGAATATAATGTTGAATGTGGTTTGTAATATTTAGTAAGTGACCCATGTTTTATATTTTTGATATCACACTTTACATCTTTTTAGATTTATTTTATATATCATTTAACTAGGAAATGTAGTTAATTTTAGTTTTTTTATTTTTATTTTTAACCTTCATACTTGCTTCATAAGTGATTGGTCCACTATGTTTACTATATATTTACCTTTCCCAGGGAAACTTTTATTTCCTTATGTTTTCTTGTTATTGATTAGTGTCATTTCTCTTAAGTTTGGAGAAGTTCTTTCAACATATCTTGTATGGCCAGTTTACTGGGGACAATGCTCCATTAGTCTCTGCTTGTGTGGAATGCTTTTTATCTTTTTTTTTTCTTCTTTTCGTTTCTTTTTCTTTAATTCTGAACGATAACTTTTCTGGGTGGAGAATTCTCAGATGGAAGGTTTTTTTCAGCACTTTGAAAGTGTCCTGTCACTCTCTTCTGGAATGCAAAGTTTCTCCTGAAAAATCTGCTGATAGCCTTATGAGGGTTTTTTTGTATGTAATAAGTTTCTTTTACTGCTTTTAAGAGTCTCTCTTTAACTTTTACCATTTTAATTATGTGTCATGGTATGAATCTATTTATTTTCATGTTACTTGAAATTTTCTGGGGTTCCTGGACCTTACGTCCATTTTCTTCCTCAGAAAAGGTAAAACTTTACCCTTTACTTCTTCACATAAGTTTTCTGGCCATTTCTCTATTTCTTCTTTTTCTGGGACCATATTATCCATATTACATGAATGTTATTCTGCTTGATGTTGTCACAAAGGTCCTTTAATTTACCATCATTAAAAAAAATTTCTTTTATTTTCTTTCTGCTCTACCTGGGTGGGTTCTATTGCTTTTTCCTCCAGCTCACTGATTGAGCCTTTGGCTTCATCCAGTCTGCCATTGAACCCTCTTCACGTATTGTTACACTTCAGTTACTATATTTTTCATCTCTATAACTTGTTTTCAACTTATATATTCTTTCTCTTTGTTGAAGATCTCAGCATGTTCATCTATCTTTTCCCAAATTTACTGAACAACTTTATGACTATCCCTTTGAACACTGTTTCAGATAGATTGCTTATCTCTATTTCATTAATGCATTTTTCTGATATTCTGTCTTATTCTTTTGTCTGGAACATATGCCCCTGTCTCCTCATTTTGTTTGACACTCTGTGTTTATTTCTATTTATTAAGCAGACATCGATCTCTCTCAGGCTTGAAGGAATGGTCTTGTATAGGAGATGTCATGTGGAGCCTAAAAGTGCAGTCCCCTCTGAACACCAAGGTTAGGAGCTCAAGGGGCATATGTTCACACCCTGTGTGAACTGTGTGTGCCTATCTGCTGTAGCAGGGCCATATATATAGCATGGGGATTGGCAGGGCTGGCGCCTGACCTAGCTGTGACACATGGTTGCACTGTAGTGGTGGCTGGGGTCCTCAGATGAGCATGCCCACCAGCTCTAGTATGTTACAGGGATAGTTCCAAAATAGTGCTGGGGCTAATGATAGCAAGGTATGGTAAGGTCAATAGTTTTGTCTCTCTGAAAGTCATTTGAAGGTTAGTAAATAGGTCTCCTTCACATGTGGTTTAGGCACTTTTCACATTGATGTTTTGGTTTTGCTTTTGTTTTTGTTTGTTTTTGGTTTATTTTTTTGCTGGGTCCCAAGCTGAGTGAGTCTGCATGCAAACGCTATAAGATTGGTTCTTTTTCCCCTATGGTTTCTCTACAGAGTCCCCACTGATTCTCAAAACCTAGTATTTAGGGGGCAAATCTTTCTCATGCACAATCTGACTGTGGTATACCTGGTGTGATACAAACCTCTTATTCCTCAAAAGAGAATTTCATATTTTTGACATCCCTCCTGTTTATAAATCACTGTGCCTTGTGTGGATTTTGTTTTTCTTTTGTTGTTGTTGTTCATAAGATGTTTCTCTCTCTCTCACCTATCCCAATGGTGTCCTTTTTGACCATTTTGTAGAGACTGTTCATCCAGTTTTTTGGCTTTTTTTAGAAGAAATTATCTTATATCTAGTTGTATTTTTGTTGTATCCATGGAAAGGAATGAATTCAGAACCTTCCTATGCCACCGTCTTGAACTGAACTTCTCCATAAAAAACTTAAACTGAGTTAACGGATTACCATTCCAATGTTTGTCCCTCTCTTAATTATTTAAATCATTTCTCTTGTTAGACCTTCAGATTTTAAAGTTTTGCTATTGTAAATAAAGTTACAGTGAGCATTCTCTTATGAAAATATTTTACCTCATTTATTATTGTTACCTTAAGGTCAAGTTCTAGAAATGAAAGTGCTGCAACAAAAAGATTCATGTGCTAATACTCTGGAGACACAGGACCAACTTCTTTTTTTATAGGTGGTTCCAGTTTGCATTCATCCCAACATCCCAACAGGAATGCACATCTCACTGAAATCATGATGACAGAAGGTATGCTAATTTATTAGAATATTTTAATTTGATATAAATATGTATATTGTTATATACTGAATATTTTGTCCCCTTGAAGTTCATATGTTGAAATCTAATCCTCATGGGATGATATTTTGATGTAAGGCCTTTGAGGAGTTATTGAGTCATGAGGGCTTGATGGGATTAGTGCCCTTATGAAAGGAGTCCAGAGAGTTCGTTTGTTCTCTTTTCCTCGGTGGGAGGATGAGAAGTTGGTCACAATCCTAATGAGGGCGCTCACCAGAACCCACCCATGCTGCCTCCCTGGTATCAGATTTCCAGCCTCTTGCACTGGGAGAAAATAATTTCTGTTGTAGATAAGCCACCCAGTCTAAGGTATACTGTTAAAGCAGTCTGAACTGATATGTATATGGTTACATCCAATTTACACTTCTTGCGTTACTAGGTAGATTTAATTTTAAAATGATTTTGATGACTTTTCATTCTTCTTTCTACAATTTCTTGCTTATGCCTGCCAATTTTTCTTTTGTGGCATTTATCATTTTTGTTATTTGTGTATGTACCTTACATAGGTTATCTTCTCACTCCTATTCCCAGTAATAGACTTTTTGGGCTCAGCGCAGCTAGGGAGTATATTTCCCAGTCCCTGCATAGCTAGACATGGTCATGTGACTAAACGGTAGCCAGTGAGATCTGAATGAAGTTGAGCTATGAGGTTTAGGGCTATCGGGGAGTAGTATGGCCCTTTCTTTCCATTCCTAGAGAGGAAACTCTTATTCATGTGACTTTTATTTTTAGTTTTTTTTTTTTTTTTTTTTGCTTTTTAGTTGAAAAATACATTTGTAGATAAGGAGAATATTCTCTTTTGCTTCTGAAATTAATAGAATTTAAAGTTATGGCTTTTGGTTGTCTACACAGGCATGGTGGCAACTCTAGGCATCAGGTCCCTGCATTAGGAAAAGAGCTAGGGGCGCCTGGGTGGCTCAGTCGGTTAAGCGTCCGACTTCGGCTCAGGTCACGATCTCACGGCTCATGGGTTCGAGCCCCGCATCAGGCTCTGTGCTGACAGCTCAGAGCCTGGAGCCTGTCTTCAGATTCTGTGTCTCCCTCCCTCTCTGACCCTCCCCTGCTCATGCTGTCTCTCTCCCTCTCTAAAATAAATTTAAAAAACAGTAAAAAAAAAAATTAAAAAAAAAAAGAAAAGAACTATCATGTTAAATCACTAACTGGATTTTCAAATAAGGTGGTTGACAGAAACAAACACAAAGTTATCATTTGTGTGAATGTATCTTCTTTTATTGAATTGTCTAGAAAATCTGAGCAATGTGAAGTAAAATAAAGATTTTGATAATAGACACTTTTTCTTATCCTTGGAAATATGCCTCTTCAGTATGGCTTTGCTTATGGTTTGTTAAAAACTATTTTTTAAGTTTATTTATTCTGAGAGAGAGAGAGAGAGAGAGAGAGAGCATGCATGTGCATGTGAGAGGGAGAGGGCAGAGAAAGAGGAAGAGAGAGATTCCCAAGCAGGCCCCACACTGACAGCACAGAGCCTGATCTGGGGATTGAACTCATAAAATCATGAGATCATGACCTGAGCTGAAACCAAGAGCCAGCTGCTTAACCAACTGAGTCACCCAGGTGTCCCTAAATTTCTTGTATCCGGTTATAGATGTGTCTTTGTATTGCATGTCAATTCTGGTATATATCACTTAAATAGTTAGTAATATTTGTTGAGTTATTATAAATATCTTTTCATCTATTAAGATGATTCTAAGCTTTTTCTTTTAATGACCTTTACAATGCTAGAATTTATCTGGGTATTAGAATGCTTCATGAGAGTTGATTTGGTGATATTTTGCTCACCTTTTTGTATATTTTTTCTTAAGTGAAATTGACAAGTAGTTATCCCATTTTGGTCCCATTTTGTTGGGTTTTTATTTTTAGAATATGTTTAATGCAAACATTATTTTTTTTATATTTCTAAGTTTAAGGGAAAACTATTTGTCCTTAAAACGATCTAGACCTGGTGCATTTCCTGGAATTAATATTTTTTTGTCAGTATAGAGTCTTACTGGTTTATTGTTGAACCCTTTTACTATAAAATTCAGCTATATTACATACATTTCTTAATTTTTTAGTTAAGAATTTATTAAGTATTCTTTTAAACCTTATAATATCTCTGTATACAGTTTATCACTTTTCTTAGTCATTTGTATTTCCTCTTGCTTTACATTTGAGAAATTCTGTGTCTGACATACTTTGCTGCAACTATCCAGGAGAGGAGGAAGTCCTAAATAACACCATGGTTATTTTTACTTCACTTATTGTAAATTCCTTTCCCAACTTCCTGAGAAAGAAGGTTCTGAAATCTTCTGTTAGGATTTTCTATTATGTGGGATTGGATAGGAGTCTTTGCTAGTTAGGTGTCCTGGATTCATTGCCTTTTTCAGTATGATTCTGTATATGCTCTCTGACACAGTAATCCTTTAAAATTTGTGAGAGTGCATAAGAACTCTGCTAATTTTCAGTGCTGAACAAAGTTGTACTTATTTTTATATTTAAAATATAAATGCTTTTATCAAACATCTGTGGTGGTGGTGGGAGTTAGTGTTATAGCAGGAGTTTGGTGAAGAGTACTAGATTCTTTGACTAGCCATTTTGTGAGGTTATATATAATTTCTATATATAATTTTTGAAACAACTCAAATAAATTTTGGAGTATGAATCAAATTCAATTTTTTCCTAAATATCCAATTTTACCAGGGCAATTTATTCCATGATCTTATCCATTATGGATTGGGTGGTGATGCTTCTTATATCATGTACTAATTTAGGTTCCATTCAGAATTTTCTTTTTTAATTATTTTTTGTACTAGGTATATGATAGTTTTATAATATGCATTACATTTCAACCTAATTTTAAAGGCAGACTCCTCTGCATTTTCATGACAAATTTTATTCTGTCTATTATAAACACAATTCTTTCCATTAGCTCTTTCAAGTCGTGAGTTTTATTATGGCCAGCTTTGTATGTCATTTTGGCTGGATATAGTAATCAACTGTTCAACCAAATGTTTGTTTCTGTGAAGGCTCTTGATAGATGTGGTTAACATCTACCATCTGTTGATTTTTAGTAGAGGAGATTATCCTTGACAGTCTGGGTGGGCTACATCCAATCAGTCGAAAGGCCTTAAGAGCAAAACTGATATTTCGCTGAGGAAGAACCCCCCCAGTGGTGTGGATGGCAAAGCCACCTCCTGCAGAGTGTCCACTCAGTCCTACAGACTTCAGACTTGCCAGTCCCATAGTCGACTAAGCCTATTCCTTGATCTCTCCCCTCTCCATCTCTCCCTCTTCCCTTCCCTTCTTTCTTTCCTCCCTTCCTCCCCACCCCCTCTCATTATCTCTCTCTCATTTCTTTATTTCTTTCTCTCTGGTGGGACCTGACTGACACATAGGCCTATAAATGTTTCCTCAATGGCAAAAGAATATTTCTTTTTTAAAGCTTTTAAACTTCACTGCCTTAATCTACTGCATAAAAAGCCAGATACTATTTCATCATCTTACAGATTGTGAAAATTGATAGTACTAGTTTCAGGATTTGAGCACAGGGAGAAGGTATTTTTCCACTCACTATAACACTAAGTTAACATATGGCAACACCTTCTGTCTGGACCAGCCAACAGCAAGACAAAAAGTGTATTGTGTCCTTCCAAGGTGAGATGACAATTATTCCTAAGTAAATGAAAGAAAAAGGTTATTTTACATAACCTCTATTGAAATGTATTTATTGTAAGACATCTGGATTGACTCAGTTGGTTGAGTGTCCGACTTTGGCTCAGGACAGGAAATCACAGTTGGTGGGATCAAGCCCCAGGTCGGGCTCTTTACTGACAGCTCAGAGCCCAGCGCCTGCTTCAAATTCTGTGTCTCCCCCTCTCTCTGCCTCTCCTCGGTTTGCAGTCTGTCTTTCCCTCTCTCTCTCTTAAAAAGGAAATAAACATTAAACAAAATTTTAAAAAGAAGTGTACTTATTGTGCTACTGCACACAAACTCTGTATTATGGTGTTAGATTTCCGAACAAGAGAATGGGGATATTCACTTTGGCATAAATTTCTCTCCACTGATGTCTTCTCTCAATAGTCTGGAAACTCATAGAAAAGTGTTGTTTACATCTTTTATGATAAGAAGATAAAGCATGTGCTTTACTAATTCCCAGGAAGATTCCCAAAAATGACTTTCATTATTTTCTCGGGAATACAATTTTATGTGAGAGACAATTCTGAGACTTGAGATAGCATTTGCTTCTTTTTAGATTAAACACCAGACTCCTGTGGATACGCCGTGTTTTCTCTTCCAGTACAGATTCACATTAGCGCATATCCATTCTGAAACTCATTGGTATGGCCTCTTGTAACTGAAAAACTATTCAGGCAATGCTGAAAACTCAAATGACTGCTCTATAAATGTAGACACATTATCAGAAATTGTTAGCACTTGTGCTACACAAATGGATATACAGAGCATTAAACTTGTTCTTGCTCTCTTTTCCTGAAGTTATAATGACATTCTGAAATACTGCTTAAGGGATGATTATTGGAGGATAAAATCAATATCTCTACACTTTTACCAATTTTCAAAAGAAATCAACTAATGAATAGTAAAAGAGCGATTAGCTTTATTCTGCATTTTTCTCCAAGCTTGACAATAAACTAGTCTTGCTTCAGAAAAAAGACATTAGCATCAGCCCAATTGCTAAGTACAAAATGACACATTTCTTTAACTACATTCATGCGGTTTATAGTTTGTTTTTGTAATGATTCTGCTTTACCTTATGCTTGTGTTTTCGCGCGCGTGTGTGTGAAACTTTCTATATGCTAAATGTCCTGTTAACTGAATGTAGTATATGAAAATTACGCATTACTCCTTAATTTGAAAAGAGAGGGTTTTTTCAATTTCTCTGCAATTTATTTTTTGTGCTTTAAGACTATTCCCTATGCATGTCCTATATAGAGTAATTAAAGTTGAAAAAGATAAAATAATTTAAAGGTATATGTGTATGTGGTGTGTGTGTGTGTGTGTGTGTGTGTGTGTGTGTGTTGGGGAAAATTTGTAAACCCATACCAAGTATTAACTATACTGAAAATATTCCCTGTGGCTGTTTTATCATGTGCCTTATAAATTTTTATGTCATTTTGGAAATGCTACAAAGATATGAGGATTCTTTTAATTATTCATAATTTTATATGAGTCAGAGATGAGGCAGTTTTCTGCATTAGGAGAAAAGAGGAGTAGGCAGTCCAGAATACCAAATTTACATTTGGCCTGAAATGCTCACATTCTAGAAATAGGTACACATGTATACCATGCTATTCAGTCTAGATTAGAATATTTGATTGTATTAATTTATTAACTTTGGAAACCCTACGCATTTTTATTTCCTGTGAGTTTCACTTCTATGCTTTTTGCACAAACATTTTCTTGAATCATACTATAATTCCAGAATTTCTTCTTTACTAAATCTAATAATCAACATTCAGGTGTCATAGTATTGCATTTGTCAGTAGCATTTGACACTGTCCACTATTCTTTTATCTTTAATCATTTAGAATCCAGAATAACTCTTGCTCATAATTTTTCCTTCTTCACTGATTATTCCCTATCTTATTTTCCCATTGCTACAGAACAAATTGCCAGAAAATTAGTGGCTTAAAATAACACCCATTCCTTATCTTACAGCTTCTGTAGGTCAGAAATCTAGCTCAGCGTCTATTAAGGCTGAAGCCAAAATTTTGGCTAGACGGTACTGTCATCTGGAGGTCCGACTGGGGAATAACACTCCTATGCTCCATCATGTCAGAACGCATTTCCGATGGTTGTGTAACTGAGGTCCCTATTCTCTTGCTGGCTGTTATGTTAAGGTTGTTCCCACTCCTCAGGTTGTTCTCTGGTCCTTGGTATGTGGCCCTCTCACAACCTATCTCCACGCATGGCTGTGGGGGTGCATCTGGGCAGCTCAGTCAGTTAAGCGTCTGATTTTGGCTCAGGTCATGATCTCATGGTTTAAGAGTTCAAGCTCTGCATTGCCCACATCGGGCCATCTGCTGTCAGCACAGACCTTGCTTCAGATCCTTTGTCCTCCTCTCTCTCTGCCCCTCCCCCACTCATCCACTCCCCCTCTCTCTCTGTCACTCTCTCTCAAAATAAAAAAATATATTTTAAAAATATATGGCTGTGGGATTTCTGAAGATTAACAGGAGACTTTCTCATACTTTGAGTCTCTTCCTGAATAGCTACCTTTAAAGAAGATTTGAAGTTCCCTAAAGTGTTTGCTTGATTAGGCTGGTATCACACAGGGTAATCTCTCTTTGATTAACTTTTAGTCTACTGATTAGGGACCTTAATTGTATTTGCAAACTCCCTTTACCTTCACCACCTGATGTAATCTAATCATGGGAGTAAAATTGTATCACAGTCCAAGGGAATGGTTATGCATGCTGGAGCAGGGATCTTGGAGCCTTTCTTAGAATTTCATCTTTCACATTCCTTCTAAGTCCTCTTCTCTGACATTTTCTCATCTTTCCAAATGCTTGGTGCTTGAAGGTCCCAAGGTTCAGCCTTTGGTTCTCTCTCTTGTTTGACTTGGTTTACACTCTAGATGATCATATCGTTCTGATCTACTGGCTATTATTTAATGTTGATGAATACAAATTTATACCCCAGTCTTCATTTCTTCCTTTAAGTCAGATTCATGTATCCAGCTATATATTGGACACCGATATGTAACAGACATCTCAATATATTACAAAATCCCAAACTGGCCTTTACCTTCCCTTTCAGAGCCACTTGTTGTATGGTTTTCCCTTCAACACTTAATTTTTGACAAATTCCATCAAATTATACTGCTATATATATTATGAAAGCAGGATCTTTTAATTCTCCCTCAAATCCCTCTTCTACATCTGTTTCATAATCCTTCAACCCAAGATTAATCATTTTGTCTCTTTGTATTAGATTTTACCTAAGGGACTAAACAGTGAGAGAAAAAATATGTAGGTATGCATTTCTTTGCTGTTTTGTGGTTTTACAACTAAGTCATCTCCAACTTCACAGGGGACTCAGTGCTTTTGAGGAATAAGTTACTTGTCTATTCTAAGTCCTTCTCTCTTTCTGATAGAAATTCCTTTAAACCTTTGTCATTCTTTTAAAATTCTGTGCACCTATGAAAGTCCCCCACAAATAGGAGATGCCTTTGCCTCTTACCCAATGCCCCCTACATGTTTATATACATTCATGAATATTTATTCAACTCTTTTCTCAGGGCTCAGATAAGTAATCTTTCAATTATCCTGTATTTCCTCTATATTTTCAATGTTTTCCTTGCCAATGGCTCTTTCCCTTAGCTGATAAACATGTATACATCTATTGCATCTAAAAACAAACAAAGAAAAGAATGCAACTTTTTGTCCTTGGGTACCTTTCTGCTTGCTGCCTTTATTTTCTTATTCATTGTACAATCAATCATCTTGAAAGAGTGGTTTTATTTACCCTCTTTACTTCCTGACCTTCCCTTTACTACATAACTCTCTAAAAATCAGGCTTCTACTCCCAAAATGCCGTTAAACTACCTGCTCTCTAAAGTCACTAACAGCTGCTAAATTGTAAAATCCAACGGCCATTTTTCAGATCTCTCCTACTCTTACCTGACTACATCAGTTACTAATTTCTTTTTGAAACAGTGTATATAATGCTTTGGCTTTTGTTCTACTTTTACTTCTCCGATGACTTTTCATTTCCTTAGAAATGTAATTCCTCATTTTGTGTCTTCTAGTTTTTTGTTTCTTTGTTATCATATCCTGTTACTTCCTCATGTCTTACCATGTCAAATAAGCTGATGAGCCCGATGTCTGAATTTACTTTTTAGATCTGTCTTATAAATTCTAGATTCTTATTCTGAAACTAGACATTAGATTTACCCAAAAAATTTAATTAGATCCTTGCTAACTTCTTATCTTTTTCCCCCTGCACCATATTTGTCTTCTGGGCCCGGTCTTCATGGGCCCTGTCTCTGTGCTTTAGTAAAACTACCTTTCTGCACTTAGCCCATCCTAAGAATTTTTTCTTTTCCAGAGCAGCAACTAGTTTTATTAGCTTTCAAAATTCTTTGGGTTGACTGGACTCAATTATGTGATTCTTCTCCTTCACATGATGGAATTGAGGCATCTGGAGGCTTGACCGGACTGGAATGTCCAAGATGGTGTCCCTGTGTGGCTAGCAATTGTTATTGACTCTTCGCTGGTAGTTTAACTATGGTTGCTGACCTTTGACTCCCAAACCCTACTTCAAACCATATTGGTATGGTAGAGCTAGGTCAAACGAGCTTGTAAGAGTTGATTATGACATTTTCAGGAATTTTGCAAGCTGATTACTAAAGGGCGATTATTAAAATTTTAATTATATAAATCAACAATTAGGTTACATTAAAAACCAGGGACATTGATATTGAAAAGTAATAAAAACCCACTATCATAAATATACTATTAATTATGCTTTTGAGGTTATTTATGTCTACTGTGCCTATATGTTGGAAATACTATGTAATTGTGGGCATTTCTCTTTAGCATCTCTTCCTAACACTGCATTCAGTAAGAACATGCTGGCAGCTTGACACTGGCCACAGAGCAAGTCTTGACATGACAGAAATTGGAAAACTCTACACGTCAAGGCTTGAAATGTTGTTTTGCTGATTGCTTAGATATAAAAAAGGAATAGAGCAAATGTTAATGATGCAGCTTAAACTTACAAGTGTGTTGTGTCTACAGGTGTTGCATTGTGAATAGTACTAAAAATTAGGAAATACTTTCAGTATTCAAAAATCCTTATCTGATTCAACTTTGAAGTTGCTTACATAATTAATCAGTGAGTAAAGTTCCAACATACATTTCTGTTATTTTGCTCCCATTTGCACAGTAACATAAAGAAAAATAACAACTAAAATTCATGTAAAAAACACACTTATTTATCAATTGTCATCATAGTTTGGCTTTGGAATGGAGAGATAATTACATTGATTCATTTTCAAATGTTAAATTTCTTTTCCTGAGTAAGATGAATGCTTCCTATCCATTGTGTATTAAACTTTTCCTGTAACATCTAGATTAAATTTTCTAATATTTTTCAAAATATTTTACATCTAGGCTTTTAAAAAATGTTTTAATTATTTATTTTTGAGAGAGATGGGAGAGACAGCTCAAGCAGGGGAGGGGCAGAGAGAGACAGAGATATAGAATTTGAAGCAGGCTCCATGCTCTGAGCTGTCAACACAGAGCCTGACACAGGGCTCAAACTCATAAATGGTGAGATCATAACCTGAACTAAAGTTGGATGCTTAACCAACTAAGCCACCCAGGTGCCCTTACATCTAGGCTTAATGAACAATACTTCCTGTAATTTTCTTTCCTTGTAACATTGTCTAGTTTTCATGTCAGACTGATTTAGACCTCATGAAAGGAGTTGGGAAGTGGTCCTACTTCTTATTTTTCTTGAAAGAACTTGTGTAGAATTAATTTATTTTTTATTTAACATAATTTACTTTTTTATTTTTATTTTAAAGAGGGTGAGAAAACATGGGAGCAGTGGAGAGGGACAGAGCAAGTAAGTGAGAGAATCTTAAACAGGCTCCACGCTCAGAGTGGAGCCGAACATGGGGCTTGATCTAACAACACCAGGATCATGACCTGAGCTGAAACCAAGAGTTGGACGCTCAACCTACTGAGCCCTTGTGTAGGATTAACTTTTAAAAAATACTTGATAAATTTACTAGTGAAATAAATCACTGTTCCTCAGTTTTCTTTTTGGGTGTTTTGAAATTACCAATTCTATTTATTTAATACATATAGAATTATTCAGATTACTTACTTTTCCTTTTTCAGTTTTTATAATTTTTAATCCATCTCGGTTGTTGAATTGATTGGCATGACATTTTGCATTATATTCTTTTATTACATTTTTAACGTTTATTGTATCTACAGTGATAATCTTTTTTTCATTTGACATTAGTAGTTTGTATCATCTTTCTCTCTCTCTCTTTTATTTTTCTTTATCAATCTGGTCAGAGGTTTATAATTTATTTCAAAATACCAGATTTTGTTTTCATGGATTTTCTTCCATACTTTGTATATTTTCTATTTCATTGGTTTCTGCTCTCATCGTTACTATTTCTTTCTTAAATTATTTTTGTTTTTATCTTCTGAAGGTAGAAGCTTAGATCATTGCTGTTAGACACTTGTTCTTTTCTAATATGAGCACATAACACAAACAAAATCCCTCTAGGAACAATTCTAACTGTATTCCTCATTTTTAAATATGTTTTCATTTTCAAAATATTTTAAAAATTTCCTTATGATTTCTTCCTTGACTCACTCATTTTTTAGAAACATGTTATACTTCTAATTTGGGGTGATTTTGCAGATTTTTTTGTTGTTCCTTTATGATTTAATTTCATTTTTGCTCAGGAATCTTATTCTATGTGACCTCAATCTTTTCTGAATTTACTGAGTCTACAACTCATTACATGGATTATCCTAATGAATATTCTATGTCTTAGTTGTTGTTTATTCTACAAATGGCCATTAGGTCTACTTATTTAGTAGTGTTTGCAGCAAACATGGAGAGTATAGCTTAGATCACTTTGTCAGAAAAGATTCTTCCAGGCAACAAAGAATGTGGTCAGTTGTTAGCCTCTAGCTGTTTAATACCTTGGGGGTCCATCTCAGTGTTTGAATAGAGGTAATTTTCTTCTTGCCAATAACTGAGCAAGATGATTACACAAGGACCTAGACCTGTGTGTCTAACAGAAAATTCCTCTGTCTTTGATCCAGGGTTTCACATTGGGATGGCCAACACTTGGTCAGTCCCTGCCTCATGGCCTGATGTGTTACTTCTCTGTAAGCCTTTGTTCTTGACTTTGTCAGGTATTATTTCTCATCTCCCTCCCCACCAAAAACTTTTGCAAATTTGACCTCACCCCAGTATCATCTTGCTGGAGAATCCAACAGTCAGAACTTTTGTAAGGAACAGGATTGGTTATGAAAAGTTGAGCTCAGTAAACAAGTAATTGAAAACTAAGTGTGAGGGGTGCCTGGGTGGCTCAGTCGGTTGGGCTCCGGACTTCAGCTCAGGTCAGACCTCACATTCATGGGTTTGAGCCCCACATCAGGCTCTGTGCTGACAGCTAGCTCAGAGCCTGGAGCCTGCTTCTGGTTCTGTGTCTCGTTCTCTCTCTGCCCCTCCCCATCTCATGCTCTGTCTCTCTCTGTATCAAAAATAAAGAAAACATTAAAAAAAAAAAGAAAACTAAGTGTGAGAACCATTAGTCTGGTTTTATGCTCATGCCATGCAATAGGAGAGCATAAAAAGTTGAAGACCAAACCTTTTCTTGATAGAGTACTTGAACTTCCAAGACAGTTCATTGCCCAAACTATATAGCTCTGTGATGGAAAAGTCAGGGCCTAATTGGAAATCCTGGGCCCCTGATTCAAAGAGTGTCTTCTGGATATCTTCCCTCCCCTTGAAATTTTATTCCTTAGACTTCTTTGAACCTTCCAAGCTTTCATAATTACCTTCTATCCTATTGTAGCAAGAGCTAGCACTACGTGCAGGAAGAAACTACAGAGGTGTTTCTTCTATGAGGATCAGAGAGGAGGGAAAGCATGAGTACCAGTTGTTTTGACAATGGAGACATAGCTAGTGTGGCATCAGTGACACCATCCTGGCTAAAACTAAAATTCTGCATCAAATTTTTTATAGACTATTTTTTACAACAATTTTATATTAATAACAAAATGGAGTAGAAAGAATAGAGATTTCCTGTACATGCTCTGCCCCCAAACAGGCATAATTTTCCCAATTGTCAAATTTCATATCAGAGTGATACATTTGTTACAATTGATGAACATATTTTGACACACCATTGTCACCCAAAGCCCATAGTTCACATTAAGGTTCATCTTGGTGATGCACAGTCTTTGGGTTTGACTGTATGTATAATGGCATATATCTACCATTAAAGGATCATAGGGAGATTTCCACTGCTCTAAAATATCCTCCATGCTTCACCTATTCATCCCTTCCTTCCCTTCAACTCCTGGTAACAAGTGATCCCCTTGCAGTCTTCATAGTTTTGCTGTTTCTAGAATGTCGTATAGCTTGAATCATATAGTGAGTTTATTTATTTTAGTAATACACATTTAAGTTTCTTCCATGTCTTTTCATGACTTGCTACTTCATTTCTTTTTATTGCTAAATAATATTCCATTGTTGAGATGTACCAGTTTATCTATTCACCTACTGAAAGATATCTTTGTTGCTTCCAAGTTTTGGCAGTTATGAATAAAGCTGCAATAAATATGTATGTGCAAGACTTTGCATGGACATGTTTCCAACTCATTTGGGCAAATATCAAGGAGTGTGATTATTGGATAATTTGGTAAGACTATGTTTGATTTTGTAACAAACTGCCAAACTGTCTTCCAAAATGCCTGTGCCATTTTGCATTCCCACCAGCAGTGAATGAGAGTTCCTGTTCTTCCATGGCTGCTTAACATTTGGTAATCTTAGTTTTGGATTTTGGACATTCTAATAAGTATGTTCTGGAATCTTACTGTGTTGATTTGCATTTCCCTGATGACTCTGATATGAAGCATTCATATCCTTATTTGTCATCTGTATATCTTCTTTGGTGAGATGTCTGTTCAGGTACTTTATCCATCTTTTAATCAGGTTGTTTATCCTATTATTGTTGAGTTTTAAGTTCTCCTTGTATATTTTGGATAAAAATTTTTATCCGTTATATATTTTGATAATATTTTCTTCCAGTCTGTGGTTTGTTCTTTGATTTCCAAAAGCATACATTTTACATTTTAATGAATTCCACCTTTTGAATTCTTTCTTTCATGGATCATGCCTTTGATGTTATATCTAAAAATTCATTGCCATACCCAAGGTCATCTTGGATTTTTCCTATGTTATTTTTTAGGTATTTATGGTTTTTCTTTTTCTCACTTAGGTTTATACCCTTTTTGAGTTTATTTTTTGTAAAAGATACATCTGTGTGCAGGTTTTTCTTTTCATGAAGATATGACTGTTCCAGCTCCATGTATTAGAATGATTATCTTTTCTCCATTGTATTGCCTTATCTCCTTTGTCAAAACTCAGTGGGCTATATTTATGTAGGTCTACTTCTGGGATCTCTGTTCTTTTCTATTGATCTTTTTGTCTCTGTTGTTTTTACTAATACCACATTGTCTGGATTGCTCTTGCTTCACATATGTCTTGAAGTTGGCTAGTGTCAGTCCTCTAACTTTATTCTTTTCCTTCACTGTCGTGTTGGTTATTCTGGGTCTTCTGTCTCTCCATATAGACTTTGGAAGTAGCTTGTCAATATTCACAAAATACTTGCTGAAGTTTTGCTTGAGATTACACTGAATCTATAATTCAAGTTGAAAAGTACTGACATCTTGACAATGTTGTATCTTCCTATCAATGAACATGGAATATCTAGAGTTATTTGATTTCATTTATTAGAGTTCCACGGTTTTTCTCATATATAACTTGTACACAGATGATCGTGTTGTCTGTGGATAGAAGCAGTTTTACTTTTTTCTTCTCAATTACATGCTTAACCAACTGAGTCACCCAGGCGCCCCTGAGTCTATTTCTGACAAATGAGTGTGGGAGTCCCCAACTGTTAACAGTGGACATATCTAATTCTTAGAACTCTAATTCTTAGAATTAGCATCTGTGATCACATTGTTCTTCTACTCACTCATGTGTTCTCTACATTATCCATTATAACTTTTAGTATATTAAACATACTTTAAATTCCCAGTCTGATATTTTCAGCATCAGTGCTATATCTGCCTTGGATTTTTATGTTTGATCAGTCTCATCAAACAGTGTTTTTTGCCTTTTTAGTATGCCTTTTAGTTTTTCTCGATAGCAAACATCAAGTACTGGGAAAAAGTATTGCAGTAAAGCGGTCTTTAGCAGTGTGGTGGTCATTTGTTGGAGGAAAAAAGCACTCTATAATCCAATGATTAGGTCTCAGCTTTTTAATGAGCCTGTATTTATAGACAGTGAATTTCACAACAGCTTCTCAATTCTCCCCTCCTAAGGTGAGACAGAACGGATAAAGCTGGCTAGAGTTGAATATTTCCCTTCCTCCAAGTCAATTAAACTCTGATTCAACTATTGTAGGTTATGATTTGTTTAGTTAGTTTCTTCTTAGAACAGACCTTGTTAAGAGTAGAATATTTCAACATATTTCAAAATGTTTACATTCCCCCTCTCCTTCTCAGAAGATTTTTCTCTAGTATTCACTGTGAGAACCCAGTCGTGCTTCTGGAGGTAATACAAAAGTAAGTGCACCTCCTATGACTGCGTCCCCCTGGAATTTTTAACTCTCAGACTGGACTGGTCCACATTGATCTTTTGATTATATTTTAGGCAATCTTTTGATTATATTTTAGGTTTTATTACCTTGACACTGGTTTGTGTGGAGACTTCTACTAATGGGTTTCTCTTGTAGTAAGTTGTGATTCTCTGTATTGACCTGTCAATGTCTCCTATTTTCCAAGCACCGGTTTGCCCAGTAATCTCTTTTCTCAGAATGATCTAAAAAGAGTTGATGATCAGGGTGCCCAGGGGATTCTTTGGGTTAGGTATCAAACTTTGGCTCAGGTCATGATCTCATGGTTGGTGAGTTTGAGCCCTGCGTTAGGTTCTGTGCTGACAGCTCAGAGCCTGGAGCCTGCTTCAGATTCTGTGTCTCCCTCTCTCTCTGCCCCTCCCACACTCACTCTCTGTCTTTCTGTCTCTCTCAAAAATAAATAAACATTAAAAAAATTTTTTTAAACTTTAAAAGTAAATAAAAAGGTTTGATTTTTAAGTTTGTTCAACTTTTTACTTGTTGTTACAATGGAGTCATGATTTTCAATCTCCTTACATGCCAGAATGGATACCAGAAATCTTCCCTTTAAATTTTAATTCAAGTTTTTAAAATTACTGCTACTATAAATCCTTTTTAAAATCTGTCTTCCAGTTCATTAGTTATACTATATGTGATTTGTTATTTAATCTATATTTTAAGTATTATATTTCAAATCTTTTTATTTATAGAAATTTAGATATTACTTTACAAATTTAGCTGTTTTCTATAGTTTCCTGTTCCCAATTTCTTTCCCTTTTTTTAGTCTTGCAAAATAGTCTGATAATTCTGATAATTACATTCTCTGTACAAATTCTGTCATTTATTTTTTCCTTGTTCTCACTTGTGATGCATTGTTCCTTTTATGATTTTATTATTTTTAACTGTAAACTGTCATTTCCCTTGGAAGTTTATATGTAGGAAGTTTTTGATTCCTGGGCTGATGTCACACTTCTCTTGAGACGGTTCTCTTTTCTTCTATCAGTCCTCAGGGAGCACTACACACCTAAGCAACTCTAAATGAAATTTTCTACTTGAAGTTTTAATTCTGAACACATGAGCAGCATGAATTCAAGCAAAAATCTGTGCAATATCATTTATGATTAAAAATTCTCATAGGAGAATGTCTTTTCTTCCTACTCAGTTGCATGTTTAAAATGGATAAGTATTTTTACTGTCCCATCTGTATAATGGATTTATCTTTAATTCAGTCTTTCACTAAAAGTACAGACTTTTGGGGTGCCAAAATGAGCCGGCATGTTGTATGTGTTATCATGTCACATTAGAATCTTTTGATTTTTCTAGCTCAGGCAGACCAAAGTGAAGAGGAAAATTCAAAATCTTTCAAAATTTGACAGAGCCTTCAAAAATAAACGCTGAATTTGACACACTTACTTTGCTTCTTAGTTTCTATTTTCATTTTATTTTAGTCTTCTGCAGTTTCCTCTCTCTCTCTAGCTTGGTAATGTGTTTAAATATGTGTGTGTGTGTTTCACTTTAGGAAGGATATTCTATAAAGAGGTTATTTTGTAATTTGTTTCCACTGACAAAATTTGAGAAAAAATTTTTCCTACTTATATTTATTTATAAATGATTAAATTACATTTGAATTTCATTCTGAAAATCCATGCATTTAGTCATGTAAGTCACAATGTTATAGAACTTAATAAAATTATTCTGCAAGTAAATTTAGTTAATGATTTAATTCATCACCTGTTATTTTCATTACATTATTTGTGACATATTTATTCTGTAAATGTGTTTGCATTAAAAATATTTACATCCATGTTAGAACAGAATTATACTCTTTCTCAAAAAGCAACTTTTCGGAGAACTGCAACAGATTTTCATGATAGCAAGATAGTTTTATGCCCATGGAGGAAACTTTGGCTGTAAGTCCCTATCAGGATTCTACAAAGTCATTTTTATACATTGCTGTAAAAATGTCATCTAATGTGCTGTGTTGTGATGGTGTTTATTTAGTTTGCCCTGTTATTCTCTTCTTTCCTACCACTAAATAGGGTTTATTGCTCAAGTTATTTCTTTATGGTAAATTATGGTGCACTTCCCGTGTTTTGTTCTGTCAGGACACTGGAGCACAATTCCGTGAGTAATAGAACTATGAGCGCTCTCCAGGCCTCATCAGAGCAATGCTCTATCTGAAGGGATCTGATTTACAACCAACGTGGCAGCCAGGCAGAATTTTGCTGGATGAAAAATTTGAAACTCTAAATAGTATATAAAAAGAAAAATAAAAGAGAATATATCTCATTGCATCCAATTATTAGTGGGACATTTTTTAAAAAATTAAATTTGCAAGAGTAAGAATACTTGAATTCCTTCGAGAAAAGGTGCTAAATAAATCTAAGCTGTTGTGAACACTTTGAAAGATATGATATTTTTCTCAGAAAATAAACGAAACAAGTGTACTTGCTTAGATACATAAAAAATAATGTTTCACAGGAATTTGAAATCAATATCTGCACAAATACTTTTAAGATCTCTTCTTTTAATACTGTTTTCTCTATTAAATATTTTTTAAAATTGGAAATAATCCTACAATTAAGGGATAATCTTGAAATGAATAAAATAATATTTAGGCTTATAGATATGAAAAAAACTGTAAATTCTCATATCTATGGAAAATGAGTTCCCTGTACCTTTCTTTAGTCTATATTTTAGAAATTAAACTTTTATACTAGTGTATTTGAAGGACATTTCCTTTTAATATGGTAACAATAAGTCTTAAATATATAAAAGTATCCTAGGTTATACTACATATTTTGTTTAAAAATAAAGGTTCCTATAGTGATCAAATTTCTGTTGAACAGAAAATTAGAATAATAAATGTATTTATTTATTTATTTAATGCTTATTTATTTTGAGAGAGAGAGAGAGCACATGTACAAGTGTGAGTAGGTGAGGGGCAGAGAGAGCCAGAGAGAGGGAATCCCAAGCAGTTTCCATGATTAGTGTGAAACCCAATGTGAGGCTCAATTCTATAACCAGGAGCTCATGACCTGAGCCAAAATCAAGAGTCAGTCTCAACCAACTGAGCCACTCAGGTGCCCCCAGAAAAACAAATTTGAAAGAAATAATTTCAAGGCAATATTTCACCTGTGTAATCAGAATTGGTTATTGTTCTATGGGGAATAAAAATTGTATACAATGATAATCTTAGAGTTGTAAGAGTAATGTACTTTTGTCATTAAAATCAATCTTGATTTTTATTTATAACATGATGATAAATTATTATGTGATAATATTTCCCTTCCCTGAGCCTGAAGCCAACCTTGTATGTGTCCCAAAATGAGAGAGGGAAAGTTGGCTGACTTTCTTAAAGTGACATTAAAATAACACAGCACAACATACATACACGCACACACACAAACCTAGATCAACAAAAAGTATAACAATGTCTTTTGGGGAAGAGGTATGAGAAACATGAGGTGTAGTAAGGAGAGATTTTCAAAACTTTTGCTCAGGGCATGATCTCACAGTTCCTGAGTTCAAGCCCCACGTTGGGTTCAGTGCTGACATCTCAGAGCCTGGAGCTTGCTTTGGATTCTGTTACACCACTTCTCTCTGCCCCTCCCCCACTTACACTCTGTTTCTCTCTCTCTCGAGAAATTAATAAACGTTAAAAAAATTTTTTTAATTACATAAAATGAATGACTCAGTGGTACTCCATGATCACTATAAAGCTGGAGAAAACAAACCCAAGTCCCAAAAACTAATTAAAGAGAAAGCTTCTTGCAGAGCAAAACTCTGATCCACTTCCGGTGGTCACCTGAATACTATCTGTACATGCATGAGAGAACGGACCCAAAACCTAGGCAAAAGAACTGTCAGTTAGAAGGATCCATGTCTGGCACTCTCACTGAGCCAAGAATGGTGTCTGTTCATAGCAGTTAGATTGGAGAGTTCATATCTTGTAGGGCAGAGGGTCTTGTCTCAGTAAGTAGTGAGCCTTTTACTGAGCACAGGTCCAGAGCCACTAAGATATCATAAAAACAATGTCTAAAGAGATTAAATGATTAAAACAGTTTCAAAAATAGCTCCATAAATTGTATAGGAATTAAAAAAATCCAGTGACCAATTAGATATAATTCATGGTATTCATTCAAGATTAGCCATCATAAAAAAAATAATACACACAAAACAGAAAAAGAAGACTCTTTAAAAGATAAATCAATTAAATCATAACTACTAAAGTTGCTGAGATTAACAGAGAAACAGATTGATTGTTATTTATATTTCACATGTTCTAAAGTTAAATTGAGGCAATGAGATGACATGTCAAAATAGCTGGAATACCTAAAGTTAAAAAGACTGATAATGTCAAATAAAGCCAATAAAATGGAGTAGACATAATTCTGATAGTTTATTAAAAATGCAAAACCTTACAAATCTTAAGTAATTTAGTGATTTTTTTAAAAAATTGGGGTATAACTGGCATACAATATTATATTAGTGTTTGGCTTATAATATAGTTATTAAACATTTGTGCACATTATAAAGTGGTTACCACAATTAAGTCTAGTTAGCATCTATTACCTTGTGGATTTAATAAAATATTACTGACTATATTCCCTATGCTGTACATTTTATCACCATGGATTATTTGTTTCATAACTCGAAGTTTCTACTTATTAATACTCTTAATCCATTTTGTACTGCTTCCCTCAAACTCCTTCCCCTCTGGCAACTATGAATAGGTTCTCTGTATCTATGGATCTAGGTTTTCTTTTCGTTTGTTTATTTTTAGGTTCCAAGTATAAAGGAAATCATTTGATATTTGTCTTTCTCTGATTTATTTTACTTAGCATTATATTCTCAGGGTTCATCCCTGTTGTCACAAATGGCAAGATCTGATTCTTTTTTATGGTTGAGTAGTATTCCATTGTGTATATACCACATCTTCTTTACCCATTTATTCATTTATAGACACTTAAATTGTTTTCATATCTAAGCTATCATAAATAATGCTGCAATAAACATGGGATCACATATATCTTTTTGAATTGGTGACAGTTTTCTTTGAATACATCCACAGAAGTGGAATTGCTAGATTATGTAACGGCTATCCTTTTAATCTTTTGAGGAACCTCCATACTGTTTTCCATAGTGACTATACCAATTTACATTCCCACCAACAGTCTATAGGGGTTTCTTTTCTCCATCATGAGCAACACTTGTTTCTTGTCTCTTTGACTTTAGCCATTTGAACAGGCATTAAGAAGATGTTTCATTGTGGTTTTGACTTGTATTTCCCTGATAATAAGTGATGTTAAGCATATTTTCATGTGCCTATTAGTCATCTGTATGTTTTATTTGAAAAAAATGTCCATTTAGATTTTATGCCCATTTTAGAGTCATTATTTTTGTTCTGTTTTGTTTTGTTGTAACAGAGTTATAGAATTCTTTACATATTTTGGGTATTAACTCCTAATTGGATATCTGATTTGTATATCTCTTCTTTCATTCATCAAGTGGCTATTTTTTTGTGGTTTCTTTGCTGTGCTCAAGTTTCTTTGTTGAATGTATTCCGATTTACTTATTTTCACTTTGTTTCTCTTGTCTTTGGAGTCAGATCCAGGAAAACCTTGTTAGAGGACTGATCTCAAGAAGTTTACCATTTGTTTTCTTCAAGAAGTTTTGTGATTTCAGGTCTTACATTTAAGTCTTACTCTATTTTGAGTTAATTTTTGCACATGAGATAAGTGTCATTCTTTTGCACATAGCTGTCCAGTTTCTCGTCACCATTTATTGAAAGGATTAGCATTCGCTCATTGTATATTCTTTTCTTTTTTTGTTGTAAATTAATTGATGACATTTGTGTGGGTTTATTTCTGTGCTGTCTCATCTGTTCCATTGACCTATATATGTGTCTGCTGTTGTACCGATACTATACTATTTTTATTGCTATGGCTTTGTAGTACAGTTTGAAATAGGCAATGGTGATATCTCCGTTTGTGTTCTTTCTCAATTTGATTTTGGCTAGTCAGGGTCATTTTTGGTTCCATGCACATTTTAGAATTATATATTCTAGTCTAGTTCTAAAAATGCCATGGGAATTTTGGTAGAGATTTCATTGAATCGGCAGTATGGACATTTAAAAATCATCAATTTTTCCAATCCAGAAGCATGAAATATGTTTCCACTTATTTGTGTGTCAGCTTCTTTCATCAGTGTCTTATTGTTTTCAGTGTACAGTTCTTTCACCTCCTTGGTTAAAGTTATTACTAGGTATTTTATTCCTCTTTATGCAATTGTAAATGGGATTTTTTTCTTGATAACTCCTTTCAATAGTTTATTATTAGTGTATGGGTATGCAACAGATTTTTGTATATTAGTTCTCTATCCTGAAACTTCACTGAATTTATTTATTAGTTCTAACAGTGTATTATTATTATTTTTGCTAGAGTCTTTAGGGTTTTTATATACAATATCCTGTCATCTGCAAATAGTGGCAATTTTACTTTTTATTTTCCATTTTGTATAACTTTATTTTTTTTCTACCTAATTGCTCTGGCTAGAATTTCTAAAACTATGTTGAATAAGTGGCAATAGTGGGTATTGTTGTCTTGTTCCTGGTCTTAAGTTTACAGTTTTTCACTATCGAGTATCCTATTAACTGGAGTTTTAAATTGAGGGTCTACATTATATTGAGGTACATATAGAGGTACCCTCCACTTTGTGGAGAATTTTTGTTATAAATGAATGTTCAGTTTTGTTGAATGCTGTTTTGGCACCTATTAAGAAGATGATATAATTTTTATCCTTCATTTAATTATTGTGGTACATCACATTGATCTGTGGATGTTGAACTATTTTGCATTTCTGGAATAAATACCACTTGATCACAGTATATGATCCTTTTATTAGATTTTTGAATTGTTTTACTAGTATTTTGCTGAGGAGTTTTCATCTGTATTCATCTGGGACATAGTTATTGTTATTGTTTCTGGTGTTGTTGTTGTAGTTATTTGTGTGTGGTGTTCTTGTCTGGTTTTGGTATCAGAATAATTTTGACTTTGTAGACTGAGTTTTGAAGCATTCCTTGCTCTTCAGCCTTCAGGAGAATTTGAGAAGGATAGGTGTTAAGTTTTTGAATGCTTGGTAGAATTCACCAGTGAAGCTGTCTAGTCCTGAACTTTTGTTTGTTGGAAAGTTTTGGATTACTTACTATTTCATTGCTGGTAATTGGTCCATTCAGATTTTCAATTTCTTCATGACTCAGTCTAAGAGATTTGTATATTTCTAGGAATTTGTCCATTTCTTCTAGACTGCCCAATTTGTTGGTATATAACTGTTCATAGTGTCATTACCCTTTGTCATTCTGTGAAATCAGTTGTACACTTCTCTTTATTACTGATTTTATTTATTTGAGAACTTGGGTCTTTTTCTTCATGTGTATTTTTTTAAAGTTTACTCTAATGTATTTTTTTAAAGTTTACTTTTATTTATGTTGAGAGAGAGAAAGAGAGTGAGAAGCATGGGACAGAGATAGAAGGAGAGAGAATCTTAAACAGGCTCCATACTGTCAGTGCAGAGCCTGACATGGTGCTTGCTCTGACAAAGCCATGAGAGCATGACCTGAGCTGAAGTCAAGAGTTGGATGCTTAACCAACTGAGCCATACAGGTGCCCATTTTTTCATTCGAATATTTATTATTTTCTTCCTTATGTAATTTTAGGCTTGTTTGTTCCTTTCCCCCCTAGTTCCATTGAGGAGAAAAGTTAAATTGTTTATTTGATATTTCTCTTGTTTCTTGACTTAGGCTTGTATTGCTATGAATTTTCCTCTAAAAACTGCATTTGCAGTGTCCCATAAATTTTGGGGTGTTGTATTTTGTTTTCACTTTTTCTCTGGGTGTTTTTTAAATTTATTCTTTGATTTCTTTTACGACCCAGTAGTTGTTCAGTAACATATTGTTTAATCTCCATTTATTTGTAGTTTTTATACTTTTCTTCTTATAATTGACTTCCAATTTAAAACTATTGTGGTCACAAAAGAATCACTGATAGGGACACCTGGGTGGCTCAGTCGGCTGTGTCCAACTTCGGCTCAGGTCATAATCTCAAGGTCCCTGAGTACAAGCCCCACATTGGGTTCTGTGCTGACAGCTCAGAGCCGGGAGCCCACTTCAGATTCTATATCTCCCCTTTCTCTCTCTGCCCTTCCCTCATGCTCTGTCTCTCTCTCTCTCTCTCTCTCTCTCTCAAAAATGAATACACCAAAACAACAACAAAAAGAATCCCTGATATGTTTTTGATCTTGAACATTGAAACTTGTTTTGTGTCCTAACATGTGGTCTATTCTAGAGAATGTTCCATGTACATTTGAGAAGAATGTCTATTCTGCTGCTTATGGATGGGATGTTCTGTATATGTCTATTAAATCCATCTAGTCTAATATGTTGTGTAAGACTCATGTTTCCTTACTGATTTTGTCTAGGTGATGCATTGCATTGATGTAAGTATGGTATGGAAATCCCCTACTGTTCTTGTCTTGCTGTCAATATCTCCCTTTAGGTCTGTTAATATTTGCTTTATATATTTACATATATTTCCTTTGTATATAACAACTGGTTTTTCTATTGCTTCTTTCTATTGAATATTTTAAGATTCTCTAACTTTTGATAGTTTAATTATAATGTATCTTGGCATGGCTTTTTGGATTCATCCTTTTTTGGAACTCTTTGGATTTCCTGGATCTGAATATCTATTTCCTTCCCTAGATTAAGGAAGTTTTAGCTATTATTTCTTCAAATAATTTTGCCTCTTTTTTTTCCTCACTGCCTTGGCATTCCATTGCTTTATCTTCTGGCTCAATGATTTGTTCATCTGTTTCATCCACTTCACTATTGGACCAGTCTAGTATATTTTTTATGTCACTTATTTAATTCCTCACCTCTGTGACTTTTGTTTGATACTTTCTAATTCTATCTGTTTATTGAAGTTCTTACTACATTCATTCATATATTTCCTGAGTTCAGTGAGTATCTTTATGATGAGTAATTTGAATTTTTTATCAGATTACTCATCTCTATATCATTAAGGTATTTTTCTGAGATTTTTCTTGTTATTTCATTTGGAACATGTTTCTCTCTTTTCCTCATTTTGCATGACTGTTTATTTCTATGTATTAGATGAAACATTTATCTTTCTCAGTCTTTATCTTTCTCAGGCCACTTGAAGGAGTGGCCTTGTGTAGATTATGATTCTTCTCATTCAACCTTGCTCTAGATCTTGGTTGTCTCTTAAACCTCTGTGATTGTTTAAACCTCCTGATGTATTTTTGTTATGCCTTCATTATTAAGCATGTGTCAAGATCTATCCATGATCAAATTGGAAGAATTTCATTTAGCACCCAGTTTTAGACTGATTGGAAGCCAATCCTCAGACGCCAACTTTTAATTTTTTTTATGTTCTTTATTTATTTTTGAGAGACAGAGAGAGAGAGAGAGTGGGAGTAGGGGAGGGTCAGAGAGAGGGAGACATGGAATCTGAAGCAGGCTCCAAGCTCTGAGCTAGTTGTCAGCACAGAGCCCAATGTGGGGCTCGAACCCAGGAATCATGACCTGAGCTGAAGCTGGACACTTAAACAACTGAGCCACCCAGGCGCCCCACCAACTTTTAAAGCATGCAAATATATACAGTCCTGTGGGGCTGCAATTGTAATCCCTACTAGCCTCCAGAGCACAAGATCTGGACGTGTCCTTTGGGTGACACAAAAATGGGACTCCAGGTAAGAATATAAATAATCTCCTTTTTGGAATGTCTCATTGAGCTGTAGTGAGGCTAAGTAGATGAACAAGGATGATGACCCTCTGCTTATGTACACTGGGTACATCTCTTCATCCCCTAGATGTGTGGGAAACCTGAAGCCTCTGCCTCAGGCTAAAGCTCTAGTCTAAATAAATAGGCCCTTTTTATAGAAAGACTGGGTTTGTGTTTCAGTCTGCTGTCTGTGCATTGCCCTGGGCTTGGTGGCTTGCCAAGAACTGTCTTTCCAATTGTTACAGTCCCTTGAAGCTCTGGAATACCAGTCGTCTTGGCTGTTAGGGCTAAGCAATCAAGGGATGTCCCTGGTGATTTTGCATGCCCACTAGCTATAGCAAGGCAATTGGAGAGTGTTGGGGGCAAGGCACACTCGCTAGCTTCAGAAATGTTGCACACAGCTTTGGGTTTCAGCAAGGAAGTGGGATAGTGCCTTGTGTGCATGCTAGCTTTAGCCCTGGAGAGAGAGAATGCTATGATGACTCGTGGTTGCCAGCCCCAGCCACCTGTGCTCAAAGACTTTAGCTAGGGAATGGGACAGCTTTGAGAAAACTTGTTGCACCTGTGCAACCCATGGAGCTGAAGAGCCCTACAACCACCTACACTCTCAGATCTTAGCAAGTGCCACATCCACTTGCCCAAGAAGGGGGTGGGAGCCAAGCTCACTTACCTGTGCTTGTAGATGATGTGGAGAGTGCACTAATGGCACCCTCCAGCATCTCTGTGTATGGGGAATGTCTCAACACTCTTCTGCCCCTGTGGCTAATAACCCCACATCAGCAAATGAATTTCTCCCACATATAGTCTAGATACTTTTTAAATTGCTGTTATTTTCACTGGGTCTCAGTGACAGTGAGACCACACTTGAGACCTATATGAGGGATATATCAGTTTCTTATAGCACTTTGGAACCTCTAGATATCAATCCCATTGGCTTTCTAAGCAGATAATCTGGAGGCTTGATTCTCTGATGCAGATCCCGAGGTTGGGATGCCCAATGTGGGGCATTAAGCCCTCAGTCCTCCAGGAGAAGGGACTGTTTGGTAAGATCCCCCTTGATAGCGTCAATATCCTATTGTGTATCTTTACCAAAATTCCAATGGCATTTTTTATAGAAAGAGAAAGCACAACAATTCGACAGTTTCTATGAAACCACAAAAGGCCATGCATAGCAAAATCAATTTTGAGAAGAAACAAACTATGGGCATTACACTTCATGATATATTCAAAGCTTTGTAATTAAAACTATGATACTGATTTAAAGATAGATATATAGATCACTGGAACTGAATAGAGAATAGAGATCCCAGAAATGAATCTGTGTATATATGGTCAACCAACCGATCCACAGAGTGTCAAGAAATTAACTGATCTCTTCAACAAATATGAGAAAACTGCATGATCATGTGCAAAAGAATGAAGTTTGATTCTTATCTTACACTATACCCAAAAATAAACTGAAAATGGATTAAATGCTTCAAAGACATGGAACTGTAAAACTTCTAGAAGAAATATAAGGAAAAGCTTTATGACACTGGCTTTGGCAATAATTTTATTAGTAGAACAACAAAGCACAAACAAGAGCAAAAACATGTGAAACTACATCATACTAAAAAGCTTCTGCACAATAAAGGAAACAATCAACAGAATGAAAGGTATTCTATGGAATAAGAGAACATATTTGCAGATCTTAAATCAGACAAAGGATTAATCTCCAGAATATATAAAGATTCCTATAATTGAGTAGCAAAACAAATAACAAAATTACATAATAACCCAATGAAAAGTATTTGAATAGATATTTCTTATAAAACACATAAAATAGGGGTGCCTGGATGGCTCATTTAGTTAAGTGTCTAACTTCAGCTTAGGTCATGAACTCATGATTCATGGGTTGCATCAGGCTCTGTTCTGATAATCTAGGACCTGGAGCCTGCTTCAGATTCTGTGTCTCCCTCTCTCTCTGCTTCTCCACCACTCACACTCTGTCTCTCTGTCTTAAAAATAAATAAACATATAAAAATAAAAATAAAATAACCAATAGGTATATGGAAAAATGCTTCAAACCACTAATGTCAGGGAATGAAATGGTGAGGTTGTGGAGAAATTGAAAATCTTCACATTGCTGGTAAAAATGCAAAATGGTGCACTCCTATTGAAAACAATATGGAGGTTCCTCATCCCTTTGCACTGATGGTGGGAATGCAAACTTGTGCAGCCACTCTGGAAAACAGTATGGAGGTTCCTTATAAAACTAAAAATAGAACTACCCTAAAACCCACCAATTGTACAACTAGGTATTTATCCAAAGGATACAGGAGTGGTGATTTGAAAGGGCATATGCACCCCAATGATTATAGAAGCACTACTGAGAATAGCCAAAGTATAGAAAGATTCCAAATGGCCATCAGTTGATGCATAGATAAAAGAGATGTCACACACACACACACACACACACACAATGGAATATTACTTGGCAATCAAAAAGAATGAAATCTTGCCATTTGCAACAACATGGATGGAATGAGTGTGTTATGCTAAGCAAAATAAGCCAGTTAGGGAAAAACAAATATCCTATGATTTCACTCATGTGGAATTTAAGAAAAACAACAGATGAATGTAGGAGAAGAGAAGGAAAAATAAGATAGAGTGAGGGAGATAAACCATAAGAAACTCTTAAATACAGAGAACAACTGAGAGTTGCTGGTGAAATTTTGGGTGGGAGGATGGGCTAAATGGGTGATGAGCATTAAGGAGGGAACTTGTTGGGATGAGTAGTAGGTGTTATATGTAAGAGATGAGTCACTAAATTCTATTCCTGAAATCGTTATTATATGACAAGTTAACTAACTTAGATTTAAAAAACAGTATGGCATGTCCTCAAAAAATTAGTAGATTAAAAATACAATCCAGGAATCTCAAATCCAATATAATTTAAATTTGGATCTTGAAGAGTTATTAGTACTCCCCTGTTCATTTACAAAGTAGACAAGGTATGGAAAAAACCTACATGTCCACTAGGTGAATGAATAAAGAAAATGTATATACATACTACAGAATACTATTCATTCTTTAAGAAGAAGAACTAACCTGTAATATTGGAAACATGGATGAACCTTGAGGACATTGTGCTTAGTGAAATAAGCTAATCACAGAATGGCAAATGCAACACAATTCCACTAATATGACTTATCTAAAGTTGTCAGATTTATAGACTGAAAGATAGAATGGAGGCTGCCAGGGACTGGGTAGTGGGGGAGATGAGGAACTAATCAACAGTTATAAAGGCTCAGTTAAAAAAAGATGAATTGACTCTAGAGAGATAGGTACAATGTTGTACCTATAGTCAACTTTAGTGTAATATGCACTTAAAATTTTGTTAAGTAGACAGATCTCATGTTGTGTTCTTACCACAATAAAATTTAAAAAGAGGCTCTACTGATATATATACTCACAACACAGATGGCTACCACAGAAACTTGAAGCAAAAAAGATTCCATTTATATATACTTCTAAAACAGATGAATGATGGAGATCATAACAGTAGTTTATTTTGGAGGCTAGTGTTGTATTGCCTTAAAATGGGCATGATTTAACTTCCTAGCATGCTAGGAATATTCTATATCTTAATAAGGGCATGTCCACAAGACAACCATATGCATTTTTGGAAGAACATATATAAGCAAAACATTTATCTAAATACTTTAAAATGTTATGTGGAAATAGGATTGGAGTATGGGAATAAAACAGAATAAATAATTATGTGAATAATTATGTGTAGATAGTAGCCTTCCCCAGAGAAATGATCATAATGTGACTTGAAATGATGGCTCTGAGCAATTTAACTCTTTGTACAAATAAAAAAGGAAAGAAAGTAGTTTGGAGTTAGAGAGCATTATAATTTCTCCAAAGAACTTTGCTTTCACCCTATGTTCATATCTCCACGTTGATTACGTGTGTGAACAGAGTGTAATACGAACAATGCCTGCCTTATTTCAGACAAGCAGAAATGCAGTCACCAATGTGTTTATGCATGCTCACACACACAGACACACATATATTTTTGGTTCATGTTGGTCCATAAATGTGTTTATGCATGCTCACACACACAGACACACATATATTTTTGGTTCATGTTGGTCCACACACACAGACACACATATATTTTTGGTTCATGTTGGATTATTTTATTTATAACATAGTGGATTATCATTTAAATATTTTTTAAATGGTAGCAATAATTTTTAAAGACAATTTTTAGAGTAGCTTTATGTTCACAAAAAAATTAAGAGAAAGTATAGATATTCCCTTTATACCCACTGACATCACACATGCACAGCTTTCCCCATTATCAGTAACCCCTAACAGAGTTTAAATTTGTTCTAATTGATGAATCTGCATTGTCACATTATAATCACCCATCACCCAGATGGGTGTTTATATTTTAGGGTCATCGATGCTAATGTACATTCTATGGATTTGCATAAATGTATAATGACAGGTACACATCATTGTGTAGTGATTCAGAATACAGAATATTTTCATAGTTCTAAAAATCCTCTGTGCTCCACCTATTCATCTCCATCCCCCATGTACCCTCCTCCCCAATCCTGGGCAACCAGTGGTTTATTTATGGTCTCCACAGTTTTGTCTTTTCCAAAATGTGTATAGTTGCATCATATAGTATGTGGCCTTTTCAGGTTGGAATCTTTCATGAGTAGTATGCATTTAAGTTTCCTCCATGTCTTTTCATGGCTTGATGGTTTCTTTTAATTAAAATGCAAATCCAAATTACATTATTTTTAACCTAATTTTTTTATTTCAGTATAGTTGACACACAATGTTACATTAGCTTCATGTGTACAACATAGTGATTTGAGAAGTTTGTACATTATGCTGTGTTCAGTACAAGTATAGCTACCATTTTCCCCAATACATCACTCTTATGATATCATTAACTGTATTCCTTTTGCTGTACTATTAATCCTGTGACTTATTCATTCCATAAGCCTGTATCACTACACTCCTTCATCCATTTTGTCCAATACCTCAAATCCTCCCCTCTGGCAACCATCAGTTTGTTCTCTGTGTTTATAGGTCTGATTCTGTTTTTCCTTTGTTTATTCACTTTTTCTTATTTGAGGGAGGGAGAGAGAGTGCGTGAGCAGGGGAGACGGACAGAGGGAGAGACAAAATCTCAAGCAGGCTCCATGCTCAGCACAGATCCTAAGGTGGGGCTTGATCCCATGACCATGAGATCATGACCTGAGCCAAAATCAAGAATCAGGCACTCAACCGACTAAGCCACCCAGGCACCCCCTTTGATTTTAGATTCCACAAATGAGTGGAATGATGCAATATTTGCCTTTCTCAGCCTTACTTATTTCATTTAGCATAATACCCTCTAGGTCCATCCGTGTTATCTGTGTTGTTTTTTTCTCTAGATGTATGCCTACTTCTTTCCTAGCCTATATTAATAGAAAATAACAGTGAAAAAAAAGTGCTAAAAGAAGTAAGTATCCTATAGTTCATTCAGGCGTTTTGTCATTAACATAATTATTCAGTTTTTCTCAATAGTGGCTTGCTTGTCTATGCCAACCTGTTGGCTTTTCCCCAGTGATTTAATAGCTTTATTCTATCTTCTAGCTTGTTCCCAGATACTTGCTCTGAGAGACTAACTACTCTACATGACTCTTAATTGATCTTTGCTTAAACCATTTATCTTACTGATAGAATTTCTAAGCCTCTCCTTACTTTCATTTCACTCCTAATTGTATCAAGTAGATCTGGATTATCTGTTAAAAGGGATAAATGTAATATCATTGCATTTCCTGATAGCTTTTCCCATTGCACTCATTCTGCTTCACTCTTTCTGGATGAATGAGCTCTATTTTAACACATGAATTTTAAATGGGTCATTTTTTTCCCACTTACAATGAGCCAAACAGCCAGATAGACACCAACAGAGTTAAAGTTTAATAAATTAATACAAATGAAATATATTTTTATCTTTATTTTGTAAAGTTCCTGCATTGGACACTGATGCACATTGCGGTGTGGAGGGCCCAGATCATGCTGCTTCATCTTTCCCCTGTAAGTCTGATATTAAATTGGGAGCAGACTCCATTCATTTGGAGTAACCTCAAAATATCTGCTACTTACATTTCATTTTACTTTTAGGTACATGGTTTAGATGCACTGAAGGTTTATATTGACTGATTCTGCTCTTTCTTTCCACATAGCAATGACTGATGAATATGAAAAATTTAAGAAGACATAAAGGCTAAAAACTATAATAAATATATATAAGGGTATTAAGGTGAATAGAAATGCACAGCAGTAAATAACGTGCTGAAGCTCAAAACCAACTGAGTTCTACATGACCAAAAATAAGCAAAGATGGCCTGGAATTCAGGCCCTATTCAGAGAATTAGATCTGAGTGCATAACTCTTGCCAGAAAATGGAGACAGTCTTAGCTATGAAAGTAGTCCTGGTCACAGCTCCCACCAATAAAATAAAATAAAATAAAATAAAATAAATACATTAAAAAGCTGGGATCTATTTCTCAGGGATAAGAAGTATTTTGCATTGATCTTCTTGAGGTAATGGGAGAAATGAGAGAGAGCTATAAAACCATGACAGGTGTCTCAGGAACTGGATCTCATGCTGCCTTAGGAGCTGAGTTTTGAGTTGTTCTACTTAGTCATAAACTTTGGTTATCAGTAGCCAGCAAATAAAACCAAAGAAAGTAGAAGGAAGGACCTAACAAGTATTAGAGGTAAAAATCAATAAGTTAAACAAAAGTAGAATATAAAAATCCCCACAGAACCAGGAGTTCTTCAAGACTGGTTAAATTGATAAACTCTTTGCAAGACTGATAAAATAAAAACAACCAAAAAGGAATAAATTATCTATAGTAGAAATAAAATTGGGGACATAATCATAAAACCTTTAGACATTAAAAAAGTCAATATGCATATTTTAATTTTTCTGGAAGAGCATATGACCTAGAATATCTAAGACAATGTTGAAAAGAATGCAATGAGGGGCGCCTGGGTGGCTCAGTCGGTTAAGCGTCCGACTTCGGCTCAGGTCAGATCTCACATTCGTGGGTTCGAGCCCCGCATCGGGCTCTGTGCTGACAGCTAGCTCAGAGCCTGGAGCCTGCTTCCGGTTCTGTGTCTCCTTCTCTCTCTGCCCTTCCACCTCACAAGCTCTGTCTCTCTGTATCAAAAATAAATAAAAACATTAAAAAAAAAGAAAAGAAAAGAATGCAATGAATGGAAGCAAATATCTTATTGGACTGTTATTTATTATAAAGCTCTAAAATCAAAAAGGCAGTGGGATGGACACAGATTAATGAAACAATATAAAGAACACAGAAGTGTCCCACATAAATTTGCCCAATTGATGTTTTACAAATGTGCAAATATAATTGAATGGAGAAAGATTAGTCTTTTCAACAAATGGTGGGAGGTCACTTGAACAACCACTTGGTTAAGAAAAAAGAACTTTGACTTAGACTACTTACCTTATATGAACATGAAATCACAATGGATCATGGACTTAATTGTATAATGCTAACTTTAACACTTTGAAAGAAAACACAGGACAAAATTGTTGAAACTAGGGTTCTGCAACTTTGAGACTTGATACCAAAAGCATAATTCATGAAATGAAGAACTGGAAAATTGGAAATCATCAAAGTTAAAAACATTTGCTCTGCAAAAGACCCTTTGAGAGTATGAAAATATAAGCAATAGACTTGGGAAAAATATTTGCAAACCATATATCTGACAAAAAGACTTGCATAGAATATGTAGAGAATTCTCAAAATTTATGAATATAAACTAAACAATCTGAGTAGAAAATGTGCAAAATACATGAACATATTGTTCACCAAAGGAGATATAAAAATGGCAAGTAAGCACATGATGAGATAACTCATTAGCGGTTAGGGAAATGCAAACTAAAACACTAAGGTATCATTTCATACCTATCAGTATAACCAAAATAACAAAAAACTAAAAGAATGATTACAGTACTTTATCATCTAGATGAGGGTACAGACATATTAGATTACTTATATGCTGATCATATTAAAAAATGGTACAACATTCTGGGGAATATTTTGGCAGTAGAAAACTAAACATGTATTCATCAAGGAGGCCCAGCAATTATACTTCTGGGCCTTTATCTGAGAGAAATGAAAAATTATATTCACATAGACACCAATATATGGATGGATCTCTGAGTGAAAAATGCCAAAAGATTACACACTGTATAATTACATTTCCATAACTTTTTGACATTATAAAATTATGGAGGTGGAGAACAGATAGTGGTTAGCATGGCTAGGGTTGTGTCAAGAGGGGTAGGTGTGGCCACACAGAGGCATGGGAAAAAGTATATGACAAAGCCTTGTGTTATGAAACAGTTCCATATCTTGATTGGGATGGTGGTTAGACAGATCTACACTTGGTATAAAATTGCATAGAAACCCATGAATACAGGGGTGCCCGGTGGGTCAGTCAGTTAAGACTCTGATTCTTGGTTTTGACTCTGGTAATGATCTCATGGTTCATAGGGATTGTGGGATCAAGCTCTGTGTTGGGCTCTGTCCTGGCAGAATGGAGCCTGCTTAGGATTCTTTCTCTCCCTCTCTCTCTGCACTCCATCCCCGCCTGCTAGATTGGTCTCTCCCTCTCTCTCTCTCAAAATAAATAAATACACTTAAACACACACACAAATGAATGCATGTAAAACTGGTAAAATATGGAAAAAGCTCTGTGGATTATGCCAATGTTAATTTTCTGGTTTTGTGTTGTGCTGTAGTTATGCAAGACGTGACCATCAGAGGAAACTGAGCATAGGATCTCCAGGGCTTCCATGTACATTTTTTGCAACTAACATTGAATCTATACATATTTCAAAACAAAAACTTAACTCCCACCTGCCCCCTGTCCCTGCCAAATGACAATAAGTCAATTTCAAACAACATCATCAATACATTTGACACTTGAGATGAAATGGGCATAGGCTGGAAAAACAAAACTTTAGAAAGTGTCCCAAAACAGTAGAAAGCTAGTAAATCCTGTATTTTTTCTAAAAATGTGTTTAACCTGTTATTTGAGCACCAGAGAGCTTCACACAGAATTCTTTCAAATACTTAAACAACACCACTTAATATTTAATTAAATATTTAAGCAGTACCACTTCCAGAGAATGAAGAAGGGGAAGTACTTTCCAGTTCAATTTTTGAGGCTACCATAACCTAATTCTTGATGAAGACTTACAAGAAAAGAAACTTGCAGAACAATATTTCATATTATTGCATATGTAAAACTCTAAAGGAGTCTTAAAGAAATGAATCCAAGAATATATACAAAGATCAGTACATCAAGGCCAAATAGGTTTTATTTCAGAAAGTCAAGGTTGGTTTCAAGTGGAAAAAACATCAATGTATTTTCTAATTTCAATGGAAAATGGTGAAAAATTATGATTATATCAACATGTACAGGAAAATGTGGAAAGTTCAGCATTTGTTCATAATAAAACTTATTAGAAAAATAAGAAACAAAAGAATATTTCTTAGTTTAATAAAGAGAAATTGAAAGGAAACCTACAGCAAACACCTATATAATGGTCAAATATTTATGTTTCCCTCTAAATTCAAGAATGGAATTAGGAAGTTTGCTATCTTGCTCATATTCAGTGATATGCAGAATTTCCTAGTCAGTGAAATAAGGAGATTGATCAATCATTTGATCAGATATAAGGATTACAAAGCTAGAAATAAAACTAATTTGTAAAGCAAATGACATGACACTGTATACAGAAGATTCAAAAGAATCTCCAAACTGTTAAAATTACTAAGTAATTTTTAAAAGTTTGCTGAATGCATTTGTTGAAACAAATACACAACATATTTTATATACCATCAATAAGTAAAGAGAAAACAAATCTTGACAATATCACTAGAAAATCATAAAAATATTAAACATCTTGATATTTGAAACAAAAAAAATTGGGAGATCATTATTGAAAACTGCAAATCATTGTTGAAATATTGAAGCCTTAATTAAATTGAGTGATATACAATGGTCATATGGTAAAAGCTTCAATATGATAAAATTGTTAATTCCCTCCAATGATTTATAATTCAATTGCAATTGTAGTAAAAACACCAACAGTTATCTCTTGTGGAAATTGACAAGTAGATTTAAAAATTTATATGGAAATGAAAGAGGCCAGAAATGGGCAGTTTTGAGCTAGAAGACTCACAATAACAGTCATCAAGACCTAGTAAAAGCTATAGTTATCAATATGCATGCTATTTGCAAAAGATAGAAATAAACAATTAGAACACAGAGGCCAGAAGCCAATTCATGCAGTAACTTGTTTTATGACAAAGTATAATGGTGAAAGACTGTCTTTTTGTTGAATGAAATAGAGTCAGTTGGAAATCTATGCAGACAAAAAAATAAACCTGCTCTGCATCATTTATATAAAAATCAGTTCTAGGTGTATTTCATATCTATATGTGAAAGTTCAAACAATAAAGCTTTGTTTTTAGGTTTATTTATTCTTGAGAGAGAGTATGAGCACTAGCAAGAGAGGCACAGAGAGAGAGGGAAAGAGAGAGAATTCCAAGCAGGTTCTGCATCATCAGTGCAGAGTCTTATGCAGGGCTCAAACTCATGAACTGTGAGATCATGGCCTGAGCTGAGAATAAAAGTTGGAGGCTTAACTGCCCTAGCCACCCAAATGTGCCCAAGCAATAAAGCTTCTATAATTAAACATAGGTCAATTTCTTTACCACCTTGAATTATGTAACCATTTGTTAAATGGGACCCAGAATATACTACTCATAGGGGAGACGTGATACATTTTATGATGTTTAAATTCTGTTCATCAAAAGATAGCATTAGGTGAGGGAAAGACAAGACAAAATTTGGGGGATCTCTATACAATACATATTGTTTGAGAAAGAATTTACAAACAATTGTATAAAAATAATTTCTACAAATCAGTAAGAAGGCAATAATAAACCTAAAAAAAATGAGTAACATTTTGAACGGGGGGCTCTACAAAAAAATCACAACTTAGTAGGCAATAAATATATGAGAATGCATTTAACATCATTCATTGTGAAAATGCAAATTAAACTCAGTATGAAATGCCACTATATAATTACAAAAATGACTAACACAAAATACACAGACAAGAATGTGTAGCAACCAGAACTTTGACATATTGCTGGTAGGATACACAGTCACAGAAGAGTAAAACTTCTGGAAACAAAAGTTGAAATAAAAGCTTAAAAGGAATCCCGTGAAAAAGTTGTTTCAACATTTACAGAGAAACAAAGATTGGAATTACAATTTTCTTGTTAGAAGACAATGGAATGATCCTTAAATAACAGAAGAAAGGAAAGAAGGAGGGAAGGGAAGTATCTCAACCACCCATTCATCATTCAGCAAAGTAATCTTTGAAAAATGAAGATAAAGGAAAGAATTTTCCAGATGAATAACAAGCTGAGATAGCTTATTGAGAGCTTTGTATTATCACCTCCATTTATTCAGAGAGAAGATGTGTAGTCACATTATATAAGAGCTAATATAATTTAAGTGATTTGGGTAATATCTCCAATATATGGAATTGCATAAAGAAAGTAACAATTTCACATTGATCCAGTTGGATTTCTGAGCCTATCCATTTCGAAAATGGTAGACATTAGGATTATGGCCCACAAGATATCCTGGATCTAGATTCACTGGAGTTAATTAAAGAGGGATGCATGCTCTAATTGACGGGCTCATACATGCCTGGTGGTTCACATATTACTTGTGTTCTATCAAGTCTCATCTTAAAAGAAGCTAACAAGATATTTAAGACCAAAAGCTAAGAGACATTATCAAGTTCTGGTAACCTCTGAGGTAATTCAAAGGTTTTTCAGTAATATTAGAAATGATCTGTGACAACAACACTTATAAAATATTGAATCAATAGTGTCTTTTAGAAGAAGTTTCAAGAAGTGTCTCAAGAAAATTGCAATAAATTAAGACACACTGCATATTTAGATGCAGGCTAGAAGAAGAAACCTCAGAGACAGAAAGGAGATAAGTTTATGCAGATCTAGTTTAAAGTACTGTGATGCTAAAAAGAGACCAAAGAAGAACTATAGACTTATAGAGGCAAAAAGTTATAAAATCAGAAGGCTACATTTTCTCACTATAGAAAGAAATGTAATCATTACGCACACACACACGTACATGCACATTCCTTTCTCAATTATTTTCAATAAAATCTTTCTTAGCCCCAAAGGCTAGTGGGCCTTTAATAAGCAGACCTAGTGAGAAAACTTTCCAAGATAAGATTTGGTTAATTAGGTATTATAAAAAGTAAGATTCTATGTCATGCAGTAATTTGGGAACTTTTATGAGAGAACTAGAGGCAGAAAATCTTTTTTGAAGCCTTTGGAGAAACAAATAATATAAATCCTAATCCATGTTGAAAAATAAAAATTCAGTTGTCAGTTTTATATCTGTGCAATAAGGTTTGATGATGGTTTATTTGTAGATAAGAATTACTTCTAGATATCCAGACTTCACTAGTTGTGTGTTATTCCCTGGGAAATGCAACCATCAATCACCTTACTAATTGATAGTCAACAGAAAACAGTAACCCCTCTAGGGTTTATAGGTACCAGCTTCATGAGTTTCTGAGTTTTCTTAATTAGGCAGTAGAGGTTCAGTTCAATGTATCTATCTCCTTCTGCCTTCAGGATCATTAATATATAACCTTAAGCCAATTCCTTGTATTATCAAATGCAAACCCTTATATCCCAAATACCTAAATAAAATGACAAAACAAGTATAAAATGGAAATATGAAATAAGAAGAATACCAAACAAACAAAATGTAGAATGCCACCAGAACTATGGGCTACAATTAAGAAGCTGAATCAAAAAGATTATTCATTATAATAAAATGAAATTTTTAACCAAAATATCAGTCATAAATCATAGTCAATCAAGAAAAATCAGACTATCGAAGGTTATAAACTATTGAAAAGATATTAGAATATAAGAATGAGAATATAAGAAAGAGGGATTTTATTACATTTAGAATATAAGAAGTTAGGTGTTGGGAGCTGCGGAGTTTTGGCTCCTCAGGCAAGGACATATCGCTCTCCAGAGAGCAACCAAAAAAACAAGATTTACATCTGGAGGCTAGGAGAGTGCATTTCCTGGTCCAGGATTCAGAGACAGTCATACTGGGCCAAACGAGAAAAGCCAAAATGAACAAAAGATCAACCGCATTCGGGCTTATGCAGCGCTAATCTTCCCCTGCTCAGTATTGCAGACGCAAGTCTGGGCTCTCCTTTTGATGCTGTGTTCGGAGTTTCAGTTTCGGTTTCCCCTTTTTCTAATAATCATTTGACTCTGTTACCTGGCAATCAACCTGGGTCAGTTTCCCGCCCCAAATCCTATATACGTGTGGATTATTTTCTTAATAAACGGGGGCTTGATCAGAAACGCTTGACTTGCCTCACTCTCTGTGCTCCCCTTCCTGCCCTACTCTCCCTCCCTCAGGAACGGACTGCAAGGATTTACCGCCCCACCACCTGGGCGGGGGGTGGGGGGGGGGAACCGGACAGTTAGGGATGAAATTAGATAAACTACAGTGTAACACTTTTGAGTTTTAGAGGATCAAGAAAGAAAAATAGAGCCTGAGTGGCTCAGTCTGTTGAACGTCAGACTTTGGTTCAGGTCATGATCTTACAGTTTGTGATTTGGAGCCTTGCGTCAGGCTCTGTGCTGACAGCTCAGAGTCTGGAGCCTGCCTGGGATTCTGTGTCTCCCTCACCCCCGCCTCTCTCTCTGCCCCTCAGCTGTTCACACTCTGTCTCTCTCTCTCTCAAAAATAAATATTAAAAAAAAGAAAGAAAATAGATTGAGAATTATAATACTAAACTGTGTATTTGACTTACAAATATATACCACGCCCAGTTCTTGACAAAAATTTGTCTTTTTTAAATTGCCCATAAAATGTTTTAAAAAAGTGATTATATATCATATTTAAAAAGTCAATATATCTAAAAAGGTAAACTTTGTAAGGATAGTTACATGATATATTATGTTTTCTGATATAATAAAACTGAATATTAGCAGTTGGCTAAAAATTACTTTTTAAAAGCCTCATGAAAGACTGAAGTATATTGCAAAAATAATTTCATGCTCAAGAAAGAAACCAAATTATAATTACATTATTTAGTATTAACACCTATATACTGTGACAAAGTAATGACTAGAGGCAAATTTTATATCACTACATTACTTTCATTTTTAAACAGAATTAAGAATGAATGAAAAGAATGTAAACTAATACATTTAAGTCTGGAATTTAGAATAAGAACCACACAGGTTTTGAAACATTGAAAGAAAAATGTAATGGAATAAAGAGCTTGTAGTTTCATAAAGATTCAAGAAGTTATTACAACTATATAATAGAAAGTTAAGGATTGGTAAATGTTATTTTCCATACTTTTTCACATAGCATCATGATTTGAAGATCTAATTTAGGAGATTTACAATTTACTTTTCCATCTAGGCTCTGTGCAGTGTTTCAAAGTAATGACTACCATATCTTGTTAGTGTAGGGGCCAAGGAGAGACTGCCCCAAGATGGGCCACTTTGGCATTAAGTTTATTTTGAGTTAAAAGTAATCAAAACCCAAAAATTACAGGAAAAACTCTGCCTCCTCCTCAACTCCCTAAATATTGGGAAGGAGAGCCTGTACCTGGAAGAGAACTATTACCACAGACCCCACCCCGTTTTCTTAAAGAAATTTACCTGCATAATCAAGCCACCGTTGTTTTTCAGCATATCTCCTTTCATTTTCGGGCAAATTGTCTTCTCTCCTTTGTATCCTAAACCCTTCCCCTCTCCTTAGCTCATGTAAGCTTCATGTCACCTCATTGTCTTTGGAATCTCATGTCTGTGTGGATTTCCCCATAGGTAAGCCTGTTAAATTTGATTTTTTCCTATTAATCTGTGTCATGTCAGTGTGATTCCAAGTCCAGCTAGAAGCATAGGGCAGGGGAAGTTACCCCTTCCTGACATTAATAATTCTCTCAGTGATAGACTTCTATCCATAGTCTTCTTAATAAACAAAACTATAAACATCTTTTGCGTATTTTGTTCTGGCCCTGTTGGAATTTTCTGTGGCTTATACCTGGAACCTTGATTTCTACTTTATGCTTTATACTGGTAAAGACAAAACAATTCTGACAAAAACAAAACAATTGTTAAAAATTCAGACTTTATTCAGGGGTCTTTGACAATAGATTTTTGTGGTGAGAGGAGAGGCTGGGCTCCATTTGGCATATAACAAGGAAAAGTGGAGGTTTCTAGACAAGAAACAGATGGAGGCTTCGTGGATATAAAATTGAGGGCAGGATAATTGTTTGCTAAACAGAACTAACAAAACTCTTGCTGAAGGTAGGCCAGGGTGATCGGACATCACTGAGGGGGACAACGGAGGATCAGGTATTTGATCAGATGTCCTGGATGATCAGATACCACAGGCGGAAGGGCATCTTGATAGCTCACTCAGAAGAGCCTGAGACTCTTGATCTCTGGGTTGTGAGTTTGAGCCCCATGTTGTGTGTAGGGATTATTAAAAAAAAAAA
>NC_043700.1:20372113-20409546 GCF_006229205.1 Suricata suricatta
TTTTGTTAAGATGCTTGTATAAGCCCAACTTCTTTTTTTAAATTTTATTTAAATCCAACACTGTTAACATACAGTGATACATTACTTACATATAACATTTAGTGCTTATCCCACAAGTGCCCTCCCTAATTCCCATCCCCCGTTTAGCCCATCCCCCACCCAGCACCCCACCAGCAACAGTTTGTTCACTATAGTTAAGCGTCTCTTATGGTTTGTCTCCCTCTCTGCTTTTTCTTATTTTTCTTCCCTTTTCCTATGTTCATCTGTTTTGTTTCTTAAATTACATGTGTGAGTGAAATTCTATATTTGTCTTTCTCTGGTTTATTTCACTTAGCATAATACATGTGATTCTATCCACATTGCTGCAAATGGCAAGATTTCATTCTGTCTGATTACCAAATGATATTCCATTGTATATATACACCACATATTCTTTATCTACTTATGAGTCAATGGACACTTGGACTCTTTCCATATTTTGACTATTATTGATAGTGGTATATGCCCAACTTCTAACCACCCATTTGAGTTCCTCATTATTGAGAATTTCCAGGTATTTATTATTATTATTTATTAATACATGTGGACACAGGTTAATAAACTTCTGTTTGTTTTTCTCTTGTTAATTTGCCTGTTCTCAGTCTAATTTATAGGACCCCAACAAGAGAACCTATGATGATAGAAGGAAAAGACATTTTTTCTGTCCTTTATAATAGAATGACAATGAGTAGAAAAAGCTTTGGCATTAGTAAATCTATTTACTTAGATTTACATGGAATTTATATGGAAGGTGGGAAGAATAGACTCCACCCTCCTCAGCAAAGAGGCTGAAATGAAGGGAAAATTTTACAAATTAGATAAGGACATTTTTAAAAGTGAGTAAAAAATGCTAAATGATAATTCTTTGAAGGATTCATAAAATGGACACACCCCTGAAATTGACTAGTTGGAAATAAGAAAAGAGAAGATACAAATAAACAAAATGGATGACTCCATTCACTCATTTACTCAGTTATGTATTGAGTACTGGCACTGTGCGGGGCTCTCATCTCTAGAGTGAGTATGTGGCAGTAGGAGAAAACAGTGGACCAGGCTCTATGTCCTCAAGGAATTTAAAATAGAGTAGGCAGAGACAAGTAAAGTTCAAAATTAATACAGAACTGTGCAGTGTATTGGAGGGTGGTGGATGGTGAGTGCAGGGGTGCAGAGGAAAGCAGCAGGAGGGAAGGAGCTCCCACCAACAGTTGTAATCTTACTTGTCCAAGGCCACAATGAGAGAGTGATATTGAGTAAACAAGTGAATGAGAAGAATCAGATGAACATCTGAGGGAAGAGTGTTTCAGGAAGGGGAACGAGCAGTGCAATGAATTAGGGGAAATTACCAGAGGTAGAATTATAGGTAAACATAAGAAAAACATATTATAAAAAAACACATACCAGGGTGCCTGAGTGCTCAGTCAGTTAAGTGTCCGACTCTTGATTTTGGCTCAGGTCATGATCTCACAGTTTGTGAGTTTTAGCCCTGCAATGGGCTCTGTGCTGACAGCATGGAGCCTGCTTGGGATTCTCTCTCTCTTTCTCACTCTCTCTCTCATATAGACCAATAAAATTATAGTGAGATAGCTATGTTTCTAGCCATTGGTAAACTCTAGTTGAAACAGGTGTGAATTTCTAGAAAAATATAAGATCCCCAAATAGGCAAGAATAAAAACTCTGAACACACCAATGCATTAAAATAACGAAAGGGCCTCCCACCACAAAAGCAGAAGCTACAATAACATTATGTGTAGTTTCTACCAGAAGTTCAGAAAAGGTCTGTACTAGGTTGGTGGGGCTGCCATCACGAAATACCACAGAGTGAGTGGCCTGAACAGCGACATTTTATTTTTCATAATTCCAGAGGCTGGAAGTCCAACAGCAAGTGCTGAGAGGGTAGGTTTCTCCCCCGGGCTTCTCCTTGGCTCACAGATGGCTGTCTTCTCTCTGTGTGTCTTCTGCACATGGCCTTTTCTTGCACACTAGCACGCACCTGGTGTTCTTCCTTTCGTAAGGCTTCAGGCCTATCAATGTAGCACCCCACCCTTATAACCTCATTTAATTTTAATTACCTCTTTGAGGGTCTCATCTCCAAATAAAGTCACATTGGAGGTTAGAGCTTCAACACATAAATTTTTAGGGAACACGAATGATTTATAACAATGTGTTTCCTACATTTTGAAAGTTGTTCCATTAACTTTGGCAAAAGAGAGAACCCTGCCCAGCTCATTTAATAAGCTATGTACTTTTTATTCCAACACTGGATAATAAAAATTCTAAAATGTCAAATTATTTGCCTGTGTCACTTACAAAATCCATGAAAAGATCCTAAATAATATTTACAAATACTCTGTACTGGGTGTGCAAAAGACACCATTATGTTAAAGAAAGATTATCCCAGGGATATAAGAGTGATTCCGTGTTAGAAAAATCTATCAGTGTAATTCACCACATTAGAAGCTTAGAGAGAAAAAGCATATGATCATCCAAGGCTGAAGAAAGATTATTTTATCTATATTAGTATGTGCTTGTGACCAAGGATCTTAAAAGAACTAGAAATAGAAGGGAGCTTCTTCGGCAGTTATATGCCAGTCAACTGCTTAATGGAGGGAGTTTAGATACCTTCTCTTTAACAGTATTGTAGCCAAATTAACATGAATTCAGTCTTTGTGAACTCATGACTCATCAAAGACACTACACCGTGTGAGTTGTTGCACAAAGGAAACTCTATTTGCAGCAAACAAGGAGATCCTGGGGAATTATTTCTGAAGCCATGACTCTTTTAACAAGGGTGGATGGGATCTTTATATGTAAGCTTAGGAGGGACATTTCGAACAGTGGGCACCTTAAGAAAACATGTGTATACATGCATTGGATGTTAAGTAAATGATCTTAGTGCTCCTCCTTGGGCAGAGATTTCAGTATTATAATGAGGTAAAAGTAGTTGCCACTCACTCCCTGGTCCATCTGCGTAGGCACAAGTTGGGATTAAGACCAAGCTGGTATGGGGCGGTCTGGGCCGCTCAGAGCTCTTCATCTGGGCAGTTGTTCTTGAGTGGGAGTTTCCGTGTCCTTCACAGGATGCTGGTATTTTGTCTGAGTTAAGAGATAAGGTGGAAAAAAGAGCTTAATGAAAAATGTGAGAGAGAAGTTGGTGGGGGTGAGCAGTAAAGGTCACGTCTTGGGGTCTAGCTGGTGACATTCTGAATAGAACAAAGGTGCTACTATCATAAACGTAGGGGAAAGTTCTAGAAAGAGATATAAGGAAATAAGAATAAATAAATATAGCAAACTTATTGTTACAATAAAGGCCATTACTAAAAACCCAGAAAAACTAATATAATTAATATTCAAATATTACCAAGATTTCCAGATACAAATAAATCTATAAATATCAACATTTCTCTACATTTGCAATTACCAAACATAAATATGTTACCTAATAAGGCCTTATTCACATACAAAATTACTTATACAAAATTTGTATAGTATCTACAAAATAACAAAGATTATATATATTCCTATAGAGAAAATTTGGAGCCCTATTTACAGATGTATAGAAACAGTTCTGTAATATTATCCATTAAAAGCAATTCTAATAAAAATCCCAGCTGGAGAGTTTTGAGGAATAAAACTATTCTAAAACGTATCAAAAGAAATGAAATTCTCTGTGTAAATAAGGCAATATGGAAGAAAATCAAAAGGAGTAACTTGGCCTGAAATTGTTAAAATTGTTAAAATACCCTACTCATATGAATAGGCAAAAATTGTATGATGTTAGTATAAGAATAATAAGAACAAATAGCTCAATGAATTAAAGTGGGAAGCACAGAGGCAGGCCTTTTTATGTGGAAGTCTTATTCAGTGAAAGGAAAAGACAAGGGGGTAGGTGCACCTTCTTTCAGAACAAATGCTGTCCCATAGAAACCTTGGATTTTAGCCCAGTGAAACCCATTTCAGACTTCTGAGCTCCAGAACAGTAAGATGATAAACTCCTTGATTTAATCCACTAAGTTTGTGGTGATTTTGTTACAGCATCATCAGGAAACTAATCCTGACTGCCACTTCTTGAGATGGGGCAAACCACTTAAGTGACATTGAGCATCAAGATTATTTTGTTCACTAGATCTTCAAATATAGATATAAGATAGAAAGTTTGATATAGGTGTCTGTATCTCAAAGAAGGGTCACATTTAGAAATACAAGTACAAACATCATTCTCCATAGAAACTGTATTTAAAGCTGTGGAACTGATGTTACCACATAGTTACTAATAAAGGTAGCCTAAAGAAGGAAAAAAAAAAGTTTTCCTTTACCGTGCTATGATATGCTGCTGAGGCTCTGAGAATTAATCTGACACAAAGATTAATAAGAGAAAAATGAAGAATTTTATTTATGTGTGCAGTGTGTTTACATGTGGAAGAAACTAAGATATGAGTAACTCAAAGGAGAGGTACATAGTTGGGGCTTATACAACATCTTAACAACATGAACATTGGAATGAGTGAGTGTGATCAACTCTTGAGGAATTTTTGTGTGAATGAAAATAGTGAATTGGGTCCAGAAAAATGAGACATGACTAAAGAGTAATCTAAGATCAGGTTTTTCCTTTTGAAATCCTATTTGTATTTTAAGAATGCACTCCAGCTGTGCTATTTATAATAGGTTCTAGGGAGTTGTCAAAAATATTTCCATAGAAATCTCTAAAGTGTGGCAATCATTATATCATACACCTGAAACAAATAAAACACTGTATGTTAATATTGAATTTCAAAAATACATAAAAATTTAAAATATATGTCTATATTCATATCTACATCTACATCTGTATCTATCTCTATAATTGTAGGGACAGTAGTTGGAGACCATAGTATCATTGTGGTGAAAACTGATGGTGACATTCAGTGAAGTCAAAGTGGCCCTGAAGCTGGAAAGAAATGGGCAGAAGACAGCAAAAAGCTTTACTAATTAATGAGATTTTTGGAATGAGGAAATTATGATGATGTTCTTTTATGTTTGAGCAATGGAGTACATGATGAGGCCATTTATTTAGGAAGGGAACTCGAACAGAGGAGGTATTGGGTGGAAGAGGATAAATTCATTTTCAGGCATAGGAAAGACAAAATATCATCAATTCAAGATAGAAGTTACCTTCTCAGCCACTTAGCTATTATGCATCTTTTTATTTCTATATGTTGATGTTTGCATTCTGTATGTTCTGTGCATCCTAAAATTCTGTGCAAGCCTGAGTCTAAGGCTGAGGTTGTCAGTCTTTGCTGTTGGGTATACAGATAATCTGAATATGTACAAGTGAAAGCAATGTAAAAAAATTCCAAAATTGGAGATTAAATACACTGAAGTTAAAGAAAGACTGTGTTTTCCAAGGGGCAATGGTTATATGGAAGAAAGCTATTATTGATTGATGGTATTATATATATGTACTCCTTAGTCTTAAATTATTGTTTTAATTCTTATGAAGAAATAGAACTTATGAAGTCAGCAGATTGTTAACATACAAATAAAAAGCCATTAATGAAAGGCAAATGAACATTTATTTGAGACTGAAGAATTGCAATTTAGGGAGCACAGATCAGGTAGAATCCTAAATAATGTCCTGTTTGTATGGGCAAAGCTGAAGAAGAAAAGGAGGGAGTAATTAGTTGAGAAGAAAAAAAAAAGTTTTCTATGGGTGTTAACAAGCTCGCCTATTTTAGGTTTCACATTGAGTGATGGCTGATTATGTTTGTAACAAGTCTACAATTATTGTTATGACCAGGATGTCCGTTCTGCTGAACTTTCCAGCATTTGCTTAGACAGTTGCTCTTTTGTTCGATCCAAAAGTTCTGGCCCGGTTCAAAGAAAGGCGAGTAAAGGATTTTCTCTGCAGTGCTCATTCTTGCATTATTTTTAAATGGCTCCAGTTAGATCATTTTTCGAAATGATACAAATCCTGCTCTCCCAACTACCTCATGCAAGATTTATATGGTGTTCTATAAAATTTGGTAAAGCACTTGAGAAGTCAGTTCATTTAAGAGCTTAATAAATATGTTTTTAATGTCTCTTTTATTTTATATTAATACATGGACCTGGCTATTGAGTTTAATTGTCCGGTCAAAGAAAATAGGGGAGAAAGCCCCATACTGAAGTTAATGAGATTTTAAATTAAATTCTAGTCTCAATATTAACCATTCCTTATAGCTAAATGTTGGGAATGAAGTACAATGATATGCACACTTAAAATGTGATTTATTTCATGAGGCAAAAGGTTAAATTGGAAGTCAGGAGATCAGAGTTGGTTCCCTACCTGTGAATCACTTCCAGTTTTGTTCTGGGCAAGTGATTTTAATTTCTAGGCCACACAATAAGTACTATGAATAAAAATATAAAGCTGTTTGCCCTCCTAATGCTGGAATTTTACAATGCTGCCCAGAAAGAGCTTTAGGATTTTTATCTCAACTACATAATGGAGCACCATAGCCAAATTTATCTCTCAAAATAAGTGAAGTTGTGTTTGCATATAGAAAACTGGAATTTGTGTACATTATAGAGGTTTCTTTTGTTTTTCTGCAATTGCGCAAGTGACATTTTACTTAGTTGAAAATTTTGAAACTATGAAAAAGCTGAACCATGTATAGGCAAAGAAATGACATGTAATTCTTAATTCTACCATCCTGACATATTGTCTAGTCTCCTCCATTTTTTCCTTTTAAAATAACTTTAAAAATATTTAATGTTTATACATACCCACACTTTGAATTATTTACTTTCCATTTACCATTATATCATGCATATTTATTATTTTCTTAAAATTTCTTTGAAGGGTATGATTTTTAATTACTGCAACATACTTAACACCTTTGGAAGAAACAATTTATCTAGCATTTGTTAATTTTGCTTCTAATTGCTAACCTTCACAAATAATGTTTAACTAACAGTCATTAAAGGGTTTGCTGAAATCTATTTTTCTTGGGATGAACTTCTGGGTACTAATAGATTTCTTTAACGAATAGTATTATAATTGATGATCTTACTCCAGGAAAAAGACAAATTAGCTTTTGCTAATTTGTAAACATTTAAAATATTTAAGTGTATCTCATTCCTTTGTGACATGGCATACATTAATCTTCTTAAAGTTTATTTAATGCTCTTGTGATGGGAGGACAAGCTGGAGAAGAAACAGAAGTTATCTCTTCCACCTTCTGCTTGAAAGTGACTCAGGCCACCTCTATGTACATGTCATTGCATAAGTCAATTCACACTTCTAAAGAGGCAGCTTAAGAGTGTGGTCAAGCTATTGAATAGATATGATGATTCATAAATAACGGCTTAGCCCATGGTTGTAGAACAAGTCTATCGTGATTGATTGTTCAAATCCAGAAGCCGCCAATATGTTCCTATTTAATAATGAGTCACAAAAGCCAGACACTCCTTTATAGGATTTCTTTATGTTTACACTCACTTTGAACCTTTATATTCTCCGCAGGTAGTGCAGTAATAGGACTGGAGGATCAACTAGAATGAATACAGTAATTTGAATGTACAATGCATTAATTTCTAAAAATAATTTTACTGTGTGAAGTAATGACAATGTTAATTTTTCTTCTTTTAATTACTGAATTTTTAGTCAAAATGTAAATTTTGTGGGCTCAGCAGTACAAGAAATGGCACATGAAATAGATTTAGCAAAGACACTTGTAGCCAACTCAAGAAAGTAAAATATTCTAACACAGCAATATAGCCTAATCTATTTATATCTGTTCTTCTCATTGTCAAATAGTATTCTATTCACTTCATGATAAATTATACCTTTCTGGGTCAGAAAAAAGATGTTTAAACAAATCATTTCAGCAATTTTCTGATGTCACTCTCAGTTTTGTCTACTGTGATTTTAATTATTTTGTCAGGATGCATATCACTATGAACTCAAGCCCTATCACCACATCAGGTTGCAAACTAATTACTATTTCATATGCTATCATCATCATCTCCTTGGATATTATACATTTCTATTTGGCTAATACATTCTTTATGTCTTCTACTTTAGGCTTACTCTAAGTGAATGGACATCAAATATATTATTCTACTTTCATTATTTCTAATGAAGAAATATAGTCAATCGTAAATATATTAATCTCCTTAACCAGCACTAGTATAAGTATAAATGACAAAATAGAAACACTTTGTTGTTTACCATTTTTTAAAACTGTTTATATGGACCAGCAACTGGGTCATAATTATTTTGAATCTCAAAAAGGAATTTGAAGTGGGGCAACTGGGTGGCTCAGTTGGTTGAGCCTCTGATTCAGCTCAGGTGATGATCTCACAGTTTGTGAGTTCAAGCCCCATGTTGAGCTCTGTGCTGACAGCTCAGAGCCTGGAGCCTGCTTCCGATTCTGTGTCTCCCTCTCTCTCTAACCCTCCCCTGCTCATGCTCTGTCTCTCTCTCCCTCCCTCAAAAATAAATAAACATTAAAAAAAAAAGAATTTGAAGTCAGATTCCCATGTCAACACTAAATAATGTTGGCATAAAGGAGTTCAACAAAGAAACATTTGACAAGATAAAGAGAGATGATTAAAGCGATGTCTTCATCTCTTTTGAAGTAAGTAATGCTATTAACAGTTCCCTATAGTCTCTGTATAGTATAGAAATTGTGTAGTTTCATTTCCTGATAGTTGCTGATATTACTTGTGTTTTACAGAAATCTGGGTGATCCAGACCAGCTGTTAAATATGCAGGGTATGCCACCAGGTCTGTGTCTTAGATATCTAGGGATTTGGGGTAGAAGTAGAATGGTTGTAATTGAGAAGAGAGAATCTTACACTTGGGAATTACTTTGACCTCTCTAACATAGATAACCCCTCATTGTGAAACTATTAAAATGAGTGTAATTTCAAAGTTGGCATTAGGAGTAGTATGATTTGAGAGAGGGGAAAATGTTCCCCATAGATGAATCCATGATATTTGCTCCATCACCTGACTCATAACTTTCTCTTCTTAGAAATGTGCAGAGAGGTGTGAATGACTAGCTAAGAAAGACAGATATTTATTGGCTTCACAAGTTATAACCCTGTGTTTGGGATAGTTATAAAAATTTTACAGGAAGCAATCCTTTTGTCTTGGGCACAGATTAATCTAAATGAAAATGTGAAAAAGTAGTTACAATTAGCATATTCCTACCTTCTTTCAAACACATTCTTCTTTCCCCATTTTTAACAAAGGACCTCCTGAGCCCTCCTGAGTCCCCTGGTATCTCCAAACACTTTACCAGCTTCCTGTCCTCTTTGATTCCTTTCCTTCAATGTCTGATGAATCCTGCTTTCAAAGAGTCAATACCATACCAAGGATATTATAAAATAACCCACAGCTACACACCAGCAGATGAAAAGATTTTTTCTTCCTAGGGGTTTTGCATCTTAATGCAGAGCAATGATGAGTCTAAATGAACCTAATATGGTATAATTTCAGGCACCGGGGGATAGTCCTCTCAGGGAGAGAAGAGAAGGAGTACATTTCTAGAAATGTCCAATACTTGTGTACTTAGCTTTCATTAGATGTGAGTTCTGTACCCAGGACTTTAATTAAAACCAAGACTTGAAATTTTTAGAGGTTGGCATTAGGGCACTAGGAGATTGAGCATAGGACAGTTAGTGTTGTTCAAAAATAAATGCTTAAACGTTTCACCCCCAGGGCCACTAGAGTCATATGATGGTTGCTTCAGCACTGTCCATTTAAACAACTATAATATAGTATGTTTGAAGAGCTATAGATGGATTCCTAAAATCAGTGTCCTGGCTCAAAATAGGAATTTAGTTATCTTTCTTAGAACTTTGCAGTCTAGCTCTACTTTTAAGTTTACCTGTATTTTAATAAACTGATTTCTCATTAATTACTAAAATCAATATATCATTTCAAAAGAAGTATTAAATCAAAATTTAAATTCATTTAAAACTACAAAACTTGCCTTCCATTTTTTCCACCTTTTAAAGTAGCTAGATTGTTCACTTGAGAACATGTTGTTAAAGGAAGGAACAGTTTAAATATATTTGAACAGGGCAGTCAAATGTAGAATTAGATGCTTCAGATTCTTTCCAGAATTCTGATCTTATACATCTCAGAAGACTATTGCATAGTCTATTTTGATTCTATGACAGCAATGCTATCTTCTGTTTCCTGTTCATAAACTTGCTTGCAGGAGAGAAAATTTCCAATATATGCCAAGACTGCAAATTAGCACAAGCTGCTGCTCCCTCCAGCAAATCAACCCTATGGCAACTATGATGGAGAACACAATATGAACTCATAAAAGTGTGAGAAATCCCTAAGGAAAAAGGCTACTTACAATGGGTACCTAGCAAGACAGGTAGATGCCTGTAGGCAGCAGCAAAGGGCTTTTGTCCCCACTGTTCCAGCATAGGGCAGAAAAGAGTAGTTTGAATAGTGTCCTTCCTCCAACTTTGCTTTCCATCTTGTTGCAGAAGTTGGCAATGGTTATCCAAACCAAAAGGCCAAGACTTCCAATGGCCCACACCCCTACTGGAGGTGTCCTCAGGGGTAAAATCAAAGGAGAACAAAACCTGAAGGGCAAAGAGTTGATAAAAATGAACTGTGAGGACAGAGCAAACTTTACTTCCCTTCTGTCAGCCATTTTCTTAAAACTGTAAGATTTAATAGATGGAGGCAGAGATGGGAGGAAAAAGACTACGTCATGGAGCCAAGAAAGCCTTTATTGGGATCTGCGATTCCCGCCGGGCCATGGAACCTCACCCGGGGAGTGGGGAGTCGGGGAGGTCTCGCCTGATAGGCAATGGGTGGGGGGGGGGTTATGGGTGAGGGGTTCTGGGCTTGATCTTGGGAGGACAGATTATCAAATAAGGGCTTTCAGGGGCGTGGCGGGATGAAATAGGTCGCCTCGTCTGTCAGGGTGATGGGAAGCTGGAGCTTCATGATTGGCTGCTTCCAAATGGGGCAGGACATCCCAGGTCTGCAGGTGAGGGGCGGGGAGGTCGTCCGTGCACGTGTTCTCCTCCAGCCCCCAGAGAAATGGCCACTCAGTCGCCACCCCAAGGTGACTTCCAAGGTGACTCTTACAAAAACTTCCAGGGCTGATGGATGATAATCTAAGATGCCTTTTCCTTTTTGCTTGAATATAGAACATTGACTTGAAAGGCTCCCTGGGGTGGTGAAACCAAATGGGGGTTTCATTCTGGCTTGTGGTAAATTGACCTCTTGACTTAAACACCCATGTGTTCATCTATACTTGACCTCAGAGGACTGATCTAGGTCCTTTCGATCTAGTTCATAGCAATAGGTAACCTATCCCTTAATAGTAAGAAAATAATAATCATAGCCAAATTAATGAGATATATCTTCTTTAAATGAAAACTACAGGAATATAATACCTTTAAATTAAAAACCACAAACTGTGCCAACATATTATGAGCACAAGTGTTAGAACTGATGAGTCAAAGGGATGTCTGGGTGGTGCAGTCAGTTAACATCCAACTCTTGATCTTAGTCCAGGTCATGATCTCATTGTTCATGAGTTCGAGCTTCACATCATGTTCACTGATGGCATGGAGCTGGCTTGGGATTCTGTCTCTCCTTCTCTCTGCCCCTCCCCTACTTACGTGCACATGTGTTCTCTCTCTTGAAATAAATAATAAATAAATAAACTTTAAAAAATGGTGAGTCAGAATTTTTACTCAAGTTCATAAATATCCAAATACAGGTCAGAAAAGTGATTATCAATATGGGGCAAGAACAAGATGTGATGAAAAGATAATCAAGTAGAAATACTAGGTTCAAAAAAATAATAGTTGAAATAAGGGAATAATAGATGGATTGAATAAAAAAGTAGATACAGCTGAAGAATAAATTAATTCATCAATTGTAAACTGTCTAGAAGTATTTTCATAGAAGGAAAAAAAAACAGGATAAAATAGCTGAAAAATATGTAAAACAGAATAGGCACAAACTTCCTGATTATAGGGGTTTTTGACAAAAGAAAAAATAGAAATAGTCAAGGTAAATTTCTAAGAATTCAAAGAAAAGTTAAAAAAATTTTAATGTTTATTTATTTTTGAAAGAGAGAGAGAGAGAGAGTGAGAGACATAAAGAGAGAATGAGCTGGCAAGAAGCAGAGAGAAAGGGAGGCACAGAATCCAAAGCAGGCCCCAGGCTCTGAGCAGTCAGCACGGAGTCTGACACGGGGCTCAAACTCAGGAACCACAAGATCATGACCTGAGCAGAAGTTGGAAGTTTAACTGACTGAGCCCCCCAGGTGCCTCCAAAGAAAAAAGTGAGGAAAACAAGCATACCATGCAGTGTTAGGTAAGTCGCAGGCATTCTGTAGCATTTGGGATGAAGTGGCCCAGGGGTAGTGGGCAGATTGATGAGGGTCAGTAGATACCAAGCTCAGTGTTTAGGAATTCCTGTGGAGGATAGAGTCAGTCTCTGCCATGCGCAAGAAACCAGGTTAGGGATAAAATTTCAAGTGGGAAAATGTGGCTGAGGACCAGTTTAGTCATATGCAATAACTGCAGAATCCCAGGAAAGCAGCAAGATAGTGTTCTGATTAAGAAAATGGAGACAAAGCAAGTTTTTATTTTCTCCAACTCTGCTCTTTAAAAATCTTGTCTGGCTGGTGCATCAGACAGATGGCTTCTGAAGGTTGACCGTATTGAGGTTTACATGAGGCGCGACTTCCGATGGCCTCAGTTGTAACTGATATTGTGAAGACTGTGAAGGAAGTATAGATCAAGGGCAGTGTCATGCCAGTATGGCGACCCTGCCGTTTTCACCTTGTCCCAACGTAGAGCAGCCTTCATACCCACTCCCCCTCCCGGAACACACAACTCTAACTCTTTCTTTGGTCCACGCTCCTACTCTGTGCTGTCTCGCGCACCGCTCTGGTACTTTGTTGTCTCTTATGTTCATACTGTCTGGAGCTCACATCACTTCTGCCTCGAGGCGAAACCATTTTGCACATCCTCTGGGGCTTTCTCTGTGGACCGGAGGGCTTAGGGAGCTTTCTCAAGAGTCCAGTGACATTTCAGTTCTCTTTCCTTTCCCTGCTGTTCTCTTTTCCTCTTTCATGCATTCTGGGCTAGGGAAAGTTGCATTTTGATAAGCTAGGCATTCTCTCAGACCTTATCTTATATCTGAACCATCACTTTTAAATGTCAAAGTTTGGCTACTTTGTTTTCTATATTCTGTGTTTTCTCTTTCTCATGTCGGAGCCCTGACTGCTCCTTGAATTTGAGGGAAGTCAATAGGGTAATAGGAAACACTGAGATCAAATGCTTTGGCTCACGTCAACAAGTATTCCACAGCATCATTTTATTCTTTGTATGCAGGTGTAAGGGTTAGCTCCTACTTTAGGGGCCCCTGAGGTGTATAACACACAAGCCAGAGACTGGCCCGAACAAAGACATCCTTACTTTGTGATGTCAACAGTAGCACCTGGTGCCCTAGCTTTCTCCAGATTTTACGAAGTTTTAGAAAGCAGCTTCCAATGTTTAGGCTGGAGCCTGCCTTTCTGTGCTTATGACTCAGGAAGGAAGCTGCGGAAAGAAGGCTGAGAGAAGTATAGCTCATTTTTCTGCTCACCTTACTGACCTTGATAACTAGCAGCCTTGTAGTCCCTACTTGGTGCCTGTGCTTGCTTGTTTTTTCTTTGGAACTCTGCCTCAAGGAGCCAGTACCGCAGTAGGAGCATGCATTTTTTTTTTTTTTTGCAGCAATTTCTGGATAGCAGCTTCTACTCTGACTTATCTGTCAACCTGATCCTACATTCTTTCCGTTGCAAGAAAATTGTCTACACATAAAGTATTTTGGTTTAGGGCAATATATCCTCTCATTGCAGAGAACTCTGTGATAGAGTTCTTTTACTATGTAAAACATTATTGTTGTTTTCTCTTCAATCGAGGCACAACACATCTATAGTAAAGGCCATAAGGTATACTAGTTATAATACACTAGTCATAGATTTGTACCTCAGTGAATTTTTACGTATGCAGATGTGTCTAGATAACTTCGTTACTCCAAAATGTTCTCTTGTGTTACTGTGTCATTTACTGCCTTCCTCCTATATTGTCACTTGTGTCACCATAGATTAGTTTTGTCTCTTGAACTTTGTGTGGATGGAATCATAGATTATATAATTTTTGTAACCAGCTTCTTTCACTCCGTATAATGCATGCGAGGCTCATGCTTGCATCTCTCAACCTTCCTCTGTGGTACTGCTGGGCCGTATTCCACTGGGTATCTACTCTCTTTATATAAATTGAAAAAGGAGGAAGGCAGAAGGTCATACTTCATCAGTCTGCTGTTTTGCATGAAAAGGTTACATGGTTCTCATAATAGAGTACATCAAATCTGTCTTATGTTGTATATGGTTATGTTATCATCCTTAAATGACTCTGAGTTACTTGAGAAAAACATGCATTGACATAATTTCTGTGCTTTAAAAATATATGATAAGTACATATGGTCGAGTTAGAATTTCATTAATATATGTTCAAAAGCAGTCACTTTAGGGAAGTTTCTGTAGCCAAAAAGGGAATGAAATTAAAGCTAACAGGAAGTTTTCTTTCTTCAAAGGCGAAATATGATTACTCTAGTACCAAAGGGCATGACAAATTAAAGATGTTATTTATGTGTGCTGACTTATATTTTTGCCCAAATAATACCCCATTGGGGGGATTTAGTTAAAGACTAGCTGCACTAATAGGAAAATTTTTGAAATTTAACAGTTTTTTTCAACCTGTAGTATAGAGGATTTCAGAGAATGCATAAGTTACATAAACATTTACATAGTGAATTGATTTGGTAGAGAAAATATCTAAAATAATCTGTAGGAAGATTTGTTATTACTGGCCATTCATAGTTATTGTTACTGAAATTTTAGATTTTGAAGTAGTTTTAAGTGAACTTTTACCTGAATGATTTATTTTCTTTTTTTTAAGTTTATTTATTTATTTTGAGAGAGAGAGTGAGTGCAGGAGTGGCAGAGAGAGGGAGAAAGAGATCCCAAGCAGGCTCCACACTGGCAACATAGAGCCCCATGCAGGGCTCGATCCCAAGACTGTGTGATCAAGAGTCGGTCTCTTAACCACCTGAGCCACCCAAGTACCCCTAAGTGATCTATTTTCATAAATGGATTGTAAAAGTAATTACAGAATTTGGACAAAACATTAGTATTTAAGAGAGCATAAAATTTTGCTTTGAACAGACAATCTATGACGGTTGATTTTGAACTGAGAGGCAAACCAAGGGGGAAAATAAATGCTCAGAAACATCCACAAGGTATCCTTTGCCAACAAAGAGTAGTAGCCTTTTGCTTATACTGGGATTGTGTCTCTGGTTCATTAGTTTAGGTATTTTCTCCTTATATATAAATATATCAAGTAACTTGCATTTTTGGGTACATTTTCTAGATACAAGAAGAGATTTTAGTTAAGACAACATATGCTCATTTCTAGTGCATTGCATTTAGGCCTGTTAAAATCTGGAGATGTGCTGAGGAAAACAAAATGCTATTAAAGTCTCTGTGTCTCTGGAGATATCCCCAGGGAGATTTCTCCTAGTTGAAAAGTTAGCTTTCACAAAGCTACTTCCAAAGCCATTCAGCAACTTGCCTCCTGTTAATGGAACTTTAGTGGAAATAAAACCCAGTGCATGAGCAAAACAGCAACAAAATTTCTGTTCAAGACTTTGAAAAGGCTAAGGCGTAAATGAAATATTGAAAGGAATGTGAAGAAGGTATAACATGTATTAGAAATTGGAAATCTACATGATATGTGAAGGAATATTTGATGCAAGAAATAGAGTTTTCTCTTCAGTTGTGGGGCATGCTGCCATTCCTATGTCCGCTGAAGGAGATAACTTCGTGTTTACATGTGAACCCAGTATTTTTCAGTAGCATACAATAAGACGTGAGTTGGCCAAATTCCTCATGTGAATAATTAATTATTCAGGGAGAAGCTGTAACATTATCCCAGAATACTGTAACAGTTAATTGTAAGTAAAATCCTATCCCCTTCCTGGAAAAATAGATGGAAGTCTTAATGAGAGATTGAATTAATTAAGGACAAAACTATATATGATTATTATAATCAGAAGTCTCCTTTGGTTTCCCATAGACCAGTATGATAGTTAAGATTCATTCTAATGTTCTCTATGCCAGAAATAGAGCTAACCAGGAAATAATCTGGACATTCTGAGCCAAGCATTAAAGATTGTGGTTGATTCTTGAATTGGTGCAAAGAACAATTTTGTCGTGTCTATCTGTATTGATTTTAGGCAAATTCATTTGTTTCAGTGTCGTTTATGAGGATAAACTCCTCCTTTTCAGGCAGGTTTTGCTAAATAATAGAGGTAAGTGTCAGGAAAGTCTTTAGACTTTTATACCTGAAGTATAAAGGGCTTATACATTGTTTTCATGGAGTTCTGCTTTCTGCATATTTTTTCTGTTTTAAGTAGATGATTTTCATTCACAAGCAGACATTTAAGGAATGTTCCTTTCTTAACCCTACTTTGATAAAAAATGTAAATCATTTTCTGAAACAATAAACAATGTAAGATGAAACATAAATTCTTTAGCAATCTATCTTTGAATAAGAATGATTGGACTTCTTGTTTTCAAAAATGCCTTTTCCTGGAACACACCAGAATGTATTCTTGGAGCCATCTGTGTAGGGATGATGATTTCATGACAAATGTTGGTCATTTTTCATATCAGAACAATCTTCTTCTAAGGGAATCTCCATCTAAGGTTATCTACTTTTCTACAAATTGGAATTGGTTAGAATTTTCAATAATTATACTCTCATAATAAAAAAGAAAAGAATCAAATATAATCCCCTTAAAAAAAGGTGAACAAATTCTCTTGTATCTCTGAGATCGATTTGGATGGAAAATATCTTTAGCAATATACTTACTAAAACTCTGATCTATTGATAAATGGATCCTACAATCACAGGATATTTTCTCATTATTAATTTCATAATTTATTATACTAAAAAGCAGGTAAGAATTGAGAGAAGTCACAATATTCCTAATACCATAAGCATTGAGACAATGGATTGTCCCTCTCTTGTTTAGACTGAGTTCAGAAACTTATTAAATTTTTATGTCATGGGAAATTGGTGTTATAACCGTAAACCTCCCTTCCATTTACAAAACCATGTAGAATAGTTTAATTTTTATTTGTTTATTTTTAGTTTATTTGTTTTGAGAGAGAGAGAGAGAAGCCTGTTTAGGATTCTCTCTCCCTCTCTCTCTGCACCTCCCCTGCTCAGGTTGTCTCTCACAAAATAAATTTAAAAACATGAAAAAATATTTTAAATGATATAAGAGTAATTCTTGCATGTCAAATTTCATAAATTTGATAATAGTTATATTTTATTTGAGTTGTATAACATGATGCAATATGTACTTAGACATGGGATAAAAAACCTGCTTTGATTCAAATCCCTTCACCACTTGGCCCCAATCATATATAGCTATGTGGTCTTTGGCAAGTAACTTATCCTCTATGTTGCTTTGATTCCATAACTGTAAACTGCAAATAATAATAATACCTACCTCTTAGTACTATTGTGAGAATTACGTAAATTAACAAATGAAATCATATAGAGCAATGTTTGGCTTTTAGTAAACACTGAAAAAAATTGAGAGTATTGGCACTTCCTTAATTTTATGGAGTTTCAGTTCTAACTCTAATGAGAATCTTAATTTTGCTTTGGACAGTTTAGCTTCTTGGAAATTCCCTTTCATGAACTCCAAAATCAGCTCAATCTCTACTCGCATTTTGTTAATGGGAAGGAAAGTGCTCTGGTGTTAAGTGTAGGCTTCCAGAGCCAGAATATCTGGGTTTAAGTGCCAACTCTGCCAAGTTACTTCTGTACAATCTTGGACAAGTTCCCTAAATCGTCTCTTCCTTAGATTCTGCATCTGCAGAACTGGGAGAAGTATCTATTTCATAGAGCTGTAGTGAAAATTGAGTATATAAATCACTATCAAGTATCTTATCCTAGCACGTAAGTTTAACTGCTCTTTGCACTCTAATGATTTTTCATTCCTATAAGTGTTTTTGTGTGCCTGTCTCTGGCATCTTACTGAAGGGAGACCATGCAGACATATTTTCAAGTTTCTTCTTATTTGATGTGAAAGCATTTTCATTTAGTCTGCTGTTGACTATGAGTCCTTTACATGGTTTATTTTTAATATAAATGTTCTTCTTTGAGAGGGGGTGAATTTTATCAGGCCCAAAGTTTTTTTGTTGAGGTATTATCAGATTTGTAGATCACTACTTGACCTGTTTGCTCTGCGCGTATGTGAGTTGATTAAATCCTTTGCTAAGATTTATAATTAAAAGAAACTTTGGTGTATGTGCTTTTTGAAAACTTTTTAATTTAATTTTTTATTTTTTCCAAGTTTTTATTTGAATTCCAGTTAGCTAATATACAGTGAATTATCAATTCCATGTGTAGAATTTAGTGACCCATCACTTACACACTACACCCTATGCTTATCATGACAAATGCCCTTCTTAGTACCTATCACCTATTTAATCCATGCCCCTGCCCACCTCACCTCCAATAACCATCATTTGTTCTCTATAGTTAAGAGGGGCGCCTGGGTGGCCTGTTGGTTAAGCGTCCGGCTTCGGTTCATGGTTCGTGGGTTCAGGCCCTGTGTCGGGCTCTGTGCTGACAGCTAGCTCAGCCTGGAGCCTGCTTCAGATTCTGTGTCTCCCTCTCTCTCTGACCCTCCCTGCTCATGCTGGCTCTCTCTATGTCTCAAAAAAATATATAGTTAAGAGTCTATTTCTTGGTTTGCCTCTCTTTTTCCTACCTATGTTCACTTGTTTTGTTTCTTAAATTCCACATATGAGTGAAATTAATATAAGTATTTGTCTTTCTCTGACTTATTTTGCTTACCATAATACTCTCTAGCTCTATCACATCATTGCAAATGGCAAGATTTCATTCTTTTTTATGGCTAAGTAATATTCAATTGAATATATGTACTATATCTTTACCCATTCATAATTTGATGGACAATTGGACCCTTTCCATAATTTGGCTATTGTTGATAATGTTGCTACAAACTGGGCATGGATATATCCATTTGAATCTTTTATATCCTTGGGTAAATTCCTACTAGGACAATTGCTGGATCATGAGGTGGTTCTATTTAAAAATTTTGAGGAACCTCCGTACTGTTTCCCGTAGTGGTGGCGGCGCTTTGCATTCCCACCGATAGTTTAAGAGTGTTCCCCTTTCCCACATACTCGTAAACCTGTCATTTCCTGTGTTGTTAATTGTGGCCATTCTGACTGGTGTGAGGTGATATTTCATTGTGGTTTTAATTTATATTTACCTGATGGTGAGTGATGTTGAGCATCTTTTCATGTGTCTATTAGCCATCTGTATGTCTGCTTGAAAAATATCTATTCATGTCTCTGGCCTTTTTTTAACTGGATTATTTTTTGGGGGGTGTTGAATTTTATAGTTTCTTTATATGTTTTGGATACTAACCCTTTATCAGATATGTCATTTGAAAACATCTTCTCCCATTTCATAAGTTGTCTTCCAATTTTGTTGATTATTTCCTTTTCTTGCAGAAGCTTTTTATTTTGATGTAGTCCCAATACTTTATTTTTACTTTTGTTTCTCTTGCCCCAGAAGACATATGTAGAAGAGTTAGGAACCACTTTTGTCTTGCTCTTTAGAATTTTTTCTTTATTGCTGTATTTCGCAAATTTAATTCCAATATGTCTTGGTGTTAGCCTGCTTTTATTGATTTTGATGGGAATCCTTGGCATCTTCTGAATTTTGATGTCTGTTTCTTTTTCCAGATTAGGGAGGTTTCCAGATATTACTTCCTCCCATAAATTTTCTGCTCCTTTTCTCTCTTCTTCTTCAGGGATCCTTTAATAGGAATAGTAATATCTTTGATGGAGTCACTGAGTTTCCTAAGTCTATCCTAGTGAGCTATAATTTTTTCTCTTTTGTTCGGCTCAACATATTGCAGTATTGCAAGGCTTTAGTGAAATCTCTTAACTCTAGTGATTTCTTCTTTGAATCTGTGGAGGAATTGGAAAACTCTAATGCTTGAAATGAGTTATTGTCAAGACTCTTCCTTGCAGTTGTAGTTTTGTTTTCTTTGAGTTTCTATCTGTAACCCTAAAATAGAAACTTATACTGTTTGCAGGTTTTTGCAGGGTCCACATTTCTGTTCACTCAACAATCTAAACATAGGTAAAGGAGTAAGAGGGAATAAGTGTACACATACATGGCATAGACTCTTTTTCCCCCCTTATGAAGGAGCCTGTCCACAATATCCAATACTCCCCACCCCTTCCTACTGTAATCTTGTTGAGGCAGCTCTTTCTCTCCAAGCAAACAATATACCACTGCCCATCTACTCTGTTACTGAACATGGGGTAAAATTAATTGTGGAGACAAATCATGTGAATGTTTGATCCTGGACATGTAAGAAACTATGTTCTGCAATCTAGTTTTACCAATGATAAAGATAATATTTTTCATACTTCTAACTTTTGTGCTCTTTTCCTTTTTCCCTTTTTCCCTTCTTCCTTCCTTCTCTTCTTCTTCCTTTCCTTTTCTCCTCTCTCTTTTTCCTTTCCCTCCCTCTTTTCTTCCTTTTCTTTTGTAAATGTTCCATGTACACTTAGAAAAATGTTGGGTATATTGCTGTAAACATGAATTACAGTTGTTGAGTAATGTTGGTAGAGTTGTTGAATAATGTTTAAATCTTTTATAAATAAATCCTTTATTATTATTATTTGTTGTTGTACTATTAGTTACTGACAGATGTGTATTAAAACTTCCATCTCTGATTAAGGATTTGTCAATTTCTCCTCTTATGTATCTCAACTTTTACCTTAGGTATTTTGAAACCATGTTATTAGGTATTTTTTTGCCGAGTTGAACTTTTTTAAGTTTATTTTTTATAACTTTTGAGAGAGAGATAGAGAGCAAGTGGGGAGGGGCAGAGAAAGATGGAGACAGAATCCCAAGCAAGCTCCACAAGATCAGTGCAGAGCCCAGTGTCATGCTCAAACTCACAAACTATGAATTCATGACCTAAGCAGAAATCAAGAATTGGACTCTTAACGGATTGATCCACCCAGGTACCCCATTGTTAAGTTGAACTTTTAATCATTATAAAGTTTCACGTTTTCCAATATTTTCTGTCTTAAAATTTATTTTAGATATTAATATAGCCCTATCACTGCTTAGTGAATATGCTTTGCTTTATCTTTTAATTGCAATGTGTAGTGTAAGGAAAGAAAAACTTTCCCTTTACATTCCTAGGATTCATAGCTGGGTCTGTGAGATAAACTGAAAACAAACAGATTAATCAGAAAAAGATACAAATGCATTATTTTTTAATATGTGCACAGGGACACATATTAAAAAAGTGAATGCTCAAATAAACAATAAGATTTTAGAGCTTATATATTGTCTTAATAGGGGAAAGAAGGTGGGGTGCATGTGGGCCACTTAAGAGAGTAAACAATCTCCAAAAACAATAAATGGACCTTTAGAAAAATAGATGAGAATTGTGATCGTTTGTTACTAAATTTGTCTGGGTGTGGTGTTGACTTTGAGTCTTCTCTCCTATGACAAACCATAGATTGCTGCTGGTGAAACTCCTGGAAAAGGGATTTATGACATTTGACCTCTTTCTGTAGGATCTATCTCTAGGCAGATAAAGGGAGTTTTTGCCTCAAGAAATTATTACTGTGGTTTTCTAATGATGGGTATTCTATTTACTACATTCCTTCTATATTCATTAATTTGAATTATTCCATAAGAAAGAGTTGTCTCTTTTTATTTATTTTGTTTGTTATTTATTTACTCATTTCTTTTGTTATTAGAGGCTAATGAATACTTACTGTATTCATTGTGTTATAGCCCAATATTATTATTATTTCTTTCATTGTTCAAATTGGTCCAGCTTTGATTATTGGGAAATTAGCAACTGTGTCAATTTGGCATGCCTCATCCTTATTTTATTGTTTATCCTTTTTTTTGCACTTCCTTTCTTATTGGTACCACAAAATGTTCCAGGATTATCTCATATTTTTGCATATTGTCTCCAAATCAGCCATTATTCCAGGTAGCTCTGGTTCCCTTTATTAGGGAATTGTATTTAGAAAAAAATTTCTTAGAATCTGGGTGTCAGTATCTCACCAAACATGAATCTTATATATGTCTGTTATACTTATACTCTGCTCCATGTTCCAGCTTTTTATTTACCAATGCACCATTCATGTAGAATTTTTCAGCATTTAACACAGTATTTTTTATTATTGCTGTTTTATATTGGGTACTTCTCCCAAGTACACTTTTTAGTTGGATAATGATTTAGATGACAAGCAATAAACTAATGATTTGGTTGAACTAGAATGGTCCTTAGAGTGGAAAGTCTTAACGGATAGATACATTTTCTTGGAGATAATTTTTTTGACATTCAGCTACATGACTGACAAATGGTTGAAATAATGAAACACAAGGGTGTGTCTATGTTTGAAATCATATAAAATAACAATTAAATATTAATGAGTAAATCATGGATATTGTTTTGACATGGATCGATATTTAAGTTAGTAAGAACAGAATGAAAGGAATTGATTTGTGGTCAAGCTCAGATGCAATTTCGTTCAGGTACTATTTCTGGTGAGACAGGAATTCCTAAGGAGCACACAACATGAAGGCTGACAAGTTACCCTCAAGCATAGCAAAGAGAAGAAGACACTGCAGAAGGAAAAATAACTCACTCATCTTCAAGGCTATAGAAGAAATGGAGACAATAACTTCAAGTATAGATTTCTAATGAAAACAGAAGCATAGAAGAATTTGAAATAAATTGAAAGAATAGAAATATAGGATCTTAGGAACAGATAAATTATTTACCAACATGTGTCTTACACAACGGAAATGGGTCACTTAGAATATTTATATTCAACAATCATTATTTGAGCCCCAGCTGTATGTCAACTAATGAGCCAGACAGTGAGCGTCACAGGAACTGCCTACCATTATATCAACCTCCACCCAAGTCTCAGCCGTAGGTCAGAATTGGTCAGGTTCTCTGCTGAGCCCGCCAGACTCCCTTCTGAGAATATAAATGCTAAACACAAGTTAAGAAAGAGATAAATCTGTTGGTGCTAAGCCATTTTGAATAATAAAGTTCATGAGTTCTACTAGTTAGAGAGGAGCAGCCTTGATTCCATTTTTTTTCCCTCAGGCCTGGTCATTTTGTTAGCATTTCCTTTAATATTGTAAGCTTCTTGGGATCTTTTTGAAATAAATTTTTATTAAAAAATTATTTAACTGGCTAGGATCCATTTGTGAAGAACCCTGAATGACACAGTCGTTGAATGAATTTTGTCATGAAATCCAAATATATATTCCTAACCTTTCAGAAGACAACTCCCTATGAAGGTATAGCAGATGGAAGCTCATTCAAGAGAAGAAGAAATGAGCAAGTATTGAGAGAGAAGGAGGCTGAAATATTGTGAACTGAGAAAAGTGAAAGTGACCTTCTACAAGTTTGAGAGGGAAATTGCAAAGACGCACATCTTCACTTGTGAGTTGATTTTTATAAAAGTGACTGATTGATGCCTGAGAAGAGAATTATTATGCAGCCCTTGAGAGCAGCAGTAGATGCTCTGTGTGGTTTTTTTTTTAAATTTTTTTGATGTCTTATTTATTTTTGATACAGAGAGACAGAGCATGAGAGGGGGAGGGTCAGAGAGAGAAGGAGACACAGGACCGGAAGCAGGCTCCAGGCTCTGAGCTAGCTGTCAGCACAGAGCCTGATGCAGGGCTCGAACCCATGAACATGAGATCTGACCTGAGCTGAAGTCTGAGGCTTAACTGACTGAGCCACCCAGGCACCCCGAAGCTCTGTGTGGTTTGGTCTGTAGCTGCAGAAGAAGATTGAATAAAGAAGCATCCCTTAGTTCACACATCATAGTCAAACAGAATTCAAGATTTCACAGCAGCTGTGAAGAGCAAAAGGAGCACTGGTAATTATAGTGATAATCGTGGACTGGAAGCAGGTTCCTCTGCTATTTTATGGAAGCACTTAAGCCTTCATATTCCTCTACCAACCTTGGGACAAGGAGGATCCTTTGGTATTTTATAGCTAAGATGCTAAGTGTCATTTTACATTAATATAATGGGTAGAGGCTTAGAGCCATATTTAATTTGATTTAAAATAAACTAATGAGGGGCGCCTGGGTGGCTCAGTCGGTTAAGCCTCCGGCTTCAGCTCAGGTCAGATCTCACATTCGTGGGTTCGAGCCCCGCATCGGGCTCTGTGCTGACAGCTAGCTCAGAGCCTGTAGCCTGCTTCCAGTTCTGTGTCTCCTCCTCTCTGCCCCTCCCCCTCTCATGCTCTGTCTCTCTCTGTATTAAAAATAAATAAAACATTAAAAAAATAAACTAAACTAATGAAAGATAATATGTATCAAGCACTATTAGCCAGAAACTCCATTTTTTTAACGTTTACTTCATTCATTTTGAGAGACAGCATGAGAGGGGCAGGGAGAGAGGAAGAGAGAGAATCCCAAGGCCCTGCACTGTCACCATGGAGCCTGACATGAGGCTCAAACCCACTAACCGTGAGATCATGACCTAAGCAGAAAACAAGTCATTTTTACTCAGCTGACTGAACCACCCAGGTGCCCCCAAGCCAGGAACTCTTCTGAAAACTTCACGTGCATTGACTTATTTAGTTCTCATTTTATGATACAAATGTAGATACTCAAGCCTAAATAATGTAGCTCAAGGTCATATGGTGCAGATGCCAGTACATGCAGTCTGACTGCAATCACTGTGCTATATTTTGTGTGTGTTTGTGTATGTGTTTCAATTGGGAATTATTTTAACCATACAGCATGAATAGGAAAATAAACTGCATAAATTTCTATTTTCCTAACTCTTAATTGTATTAAATCTTCATTATATGTTGCATTTTATTCAGATATTTTTGAGATAGCCACTATCATGAATTCAGAGTATTTTTTTTACTACATAGCATGCATCTATAAACATTATTTTAAATAGTTAAAATATTTTAAGCTTAAACATATTGTACCACATTAAATATAATATTCTTCAAATGGCATTGATTGGAACATAATAATTTTCAATTTCGTTCATCTTGAAATATATAGCATGATGTCATTTTTTAAAAACTATAGTGTGTCCCTTATATTTCCTTTCTTTTTGAATCATTGGCTGGGTAACTTATTCTATTTTTAATGCTTGGTTTCAGTAACTATATTTAACTAGCTTATCTGAGTACACATTTGATAATAATATATGTTATTGATGAATTAAATATTTTAACTGTAAAACGATTCTGTATTAGTTAAAACTTTTTATAATTTTGAGTCCCCACAAGCTCAACTTAAAAGAAATGTGAACAGATTAAGCATTTATTTTTTCTCATGAAACAGAAAATCTGGAGATGTACAGTTAATGGCACAGGTTCAGTGACTCAAAGAAATCAAAACTAAGGTCTCTTAATTTCTTGACCTTAAGGTGGCTATTCTAGCTGAAGTGAACACACCTATTTTCTAAGCAGAAAGAAAATGAAAGGGAAAAGAAAGCAACCAGGAGAATGGATACATGTAGAATTCTTTTTAATTTTAATTTTTCTAACATTTATTCATTTTTGAGAGACAGAGCATGAAGGGTGAGGGGCAGAGAAAGGGAGACATAGGATCCAAAGCAGGCTCCAGGCTCTGAGCTGTCAGCACAGAGCCCATGTGGGACTCGAACTCACTGACTGTGAGATTATGACCTGAGTCAAAGTCAGGCTTAACCAACTGAGCCACCCAGGCGCCCCTGATACATCTAGAATTCTTATGTTATCCAAGGTAAAATGGGTATTGGGTGTTCAATGGCAGTGATGGTCAGGTTTATACTCCTCAATTAAACCTATACTACCTTTTTTCCTTTTATTTGTTAAGCAATTTTTCCTTTAATCTATAATTTAATGATCCTATTCCATGGGCAGTATAATTGTACTACATTTATTATTTAACAATAATGCAAACCACTTAAAGGTCTATCTAAAAAAGGACTACTGGGTTTTGACTAGAATTCTTAAAATCAATAATCAAGAAATGTGAGAATTATCAATACCCACTCTGTTGTTGATGTACTGACTGCCTAAAAATCTTATACTATTATTATCTCATACTGATAGACTAAATAATTTCCTTCTTTTAAATTTTTTTAATGTTTATTTTTGAGAGAGAGAGAGAGAGAAACACACAGAATATGAATGTCAAAGGGGCAGAGAGGAAGAGGGAGATACAGAATTCAGAGCAGGCTCTAGGCTCTGAGCTGTCAGCACAGAGCCCAATGTAGGACTTGAACCCACAAACGTTAGATAATGCCCTGAGCTGAAGTCGGACCTTAACCAACTGAACCACCCAGGTGCCCCAATAATTTTCTCTTTTTTTATGAAGTTTATTTGTTTATTTTGAGAGAGACAGAGAGAGTGTGCATGGGGGAGGGGCAGAGAGAGGAAAGAGAGTCCCAAGCAGGCTCTGCACCATGAGCACAGAGCCCAACATGGGGCTCGAACCCATGAACCTGTGAGATCATGACCTGAGCCAAAATGGAGTCAGATGCTTAACCCACTGAGCCACCCAGCTGCCCCCACTAAATAATTTTTCGATAAAACAGTGGCATAAACATCATTAATATGTGTGTGAAAAATTTAAAAACCCTCAAACACAAGGAGATTAGGCAAATTATGCATACATATACAATTAATATTTTAACTATTAAAATCACATTTTACAGAAATAATATTTAAACCATCACAATTTGATTTTGTGTTTAAACCATCACAATATATCATCAAAATAGAATACCTTGTGGAAAACAAGAAGACTCTGACATTTTATTTGGAAAAAAAGTATGTGGAAAATGTACAGTAAAAACAAGCATAAAACATCACTACGGTTACTTTTTCATTAAAATAATGCACTATTTTATTGATATTAACAGTATGAGATTCTACCATTTAGAACATGGGCTACATGAATAAAAGAAATAAAGGAGATCAATGAAAAATTCACAAAAATTCACAAAACTCAGTAGTCTATTGTCACAAATAAAACCAGACAAATTTAGAGGTGGTATTTAAACCATAGACTACATATTTCTTTGAAATTGTTAGTATTTCGCAATGACACAGGATGTATAAAAGATAAGTATTCTTTTATAATAAAAATGATGCCAAACGTAGCTACACATGAAGTATTACTTTTATCAAGTTTAGGAAAACTCAGGAATAAAACACATAGCTTTATGAATAAATATGCTACCAAAAATATTCTTAGGGAACAAAGCAATGTTTTAATGGAATAAAGTTTATGTTGTTTTCCTTGGGAATATTTTTTCCTATTCTAATTAGAAAGTCTGTCTTCAATATGCTGTTACAGCTGCACATGTCCTCGTGTGTTGGAATCCTAAAGAAACATGGATACCATAGAAACCATTAAACAATCCTTACAATATTGCTTCTGAGGCCACATTCCTAATGCATAGTTACATGCCAATGTGGAAATACTGATCACCTTGCCTGGGATGCAACAACTTTCCTAATAATCTGATATCATGCTTGACAGAGTACATTCCCAAAGACTAAAACAGCTCTTTTTGGCAGATCAAATTTGCTGAGACACATATGATAATAAATAATACAAAGTCTGCTCAGTGATAGAAAAGCTTTTCCACAGGAAAAGGAAATGTCATGATGCATGAAGATGTTAATTAATGTATTATTTTCAATAGCAGGAATAGAAAATACACATCAAAAGTGCTTTTTTATTCTTTTGGTCTAGTTCAGCAAACTGAATTTTACTATTTTAATAGGAAAAGAATTAATGAATTTTCAGAAGATTCTATTTAAAATTTAGAGCTCACTAAGGGGAAATATTATTTCCTTATTTAATATTTTTTTCATTATTCTGTATAGGCATGATATTGGTCATGATTTTAAAATTATATTTGCTTGTACTATCAAAAATGGAGAATGGGGTGGCTGGGTGGCTCCATTGATTAAGCATCTACCTTCAGCTCAGGTCATGATCTTGCGGTCTGTGGGTTCGAGCCCCACATTGGGCTCTGGGCTGACAGTTCAGAGCCTGGAACCTGCTTTGGATTCTATGTCTCCCTCTCTTTCTGCTTCTCACCCACTCATGCTCTCTGTCTCTCAAAAATGAATAGATGTTATTAAAAAATTAAAAACATTAAAAAATATATCAAAACTGGAGGGAAAAACTGACAGATTAGACAGTAGAATATTCCGATCTTTTTGGTACAATTATTTTGAGTAATGATAGCATGTTTCATCTGACTTTCAAAGTAATTTAGAAAAATATTTTTTATAGTATTCAAATACAATTGTGAGAACATATATGGTTGGTATGGCTCTTGGCCCACAAGTTTAATTAATAAAACAATCACTGGCTTGAGGATTTTCACTCCTGACAACCTTTCAGTAAGAACAGTTATCACTGTGTCCTTTCACCTCTTGCCATGATCCACCAATGTTGGGAAGTTTACTTAGCCCCCGGAAGATGAAAGGCCTTTATTTTCCAGGAAAATCATGGTCACTGCAGGTAGAATTGTGCTGTCTAAATGGTAGCAGCCTCTCGACCTTTTGCATCTCTGCTTGTGTATCATCTTTGAAGTTCCTGCTTTCCTGGTGCGCAGAAGCATCTCTCTGAGGTCTGGATAGCTCCTTGGCATTGCCTTTGAAGAGTACGCTAGACTCAGATCCAGATGAAATCTGGCCATTTGTAGCAAAGTGGATGGACCTTGAGAGTGTCATGCTAAGCGAAATAAGTCAGGCAGAGGAGGACAGATACCATATGTTTGCACTCATAGGTCTAACAGGAGAAACCTAACCGAGGACCATAGGGAGGGGAAGGAGGAAAGAGAGCTGGGGAGAGAGAGGTACACAAACCATGAGAGACTATTGAATACTGAAAATGAACTGAGGGCTGAAGGGGGAGGGGGAAGGGAGAAGGGGTAATAGTCATGGGGGGGCACTTGTGGAGAAACGCACTGGGTGTTACATGGAAACCAATTTGACAATAAACTATTATAAAAAATGACATAAAAATTAAAAAAAAAGCCCCCTCTTTTCTTTATTTGGCAGAAACTTGCATCTCTGCTGTGAAGATCCTCTCTCTACTTCCCCAGGTCTCCAATCATAATTGTTCATTTTGCTTAGGCTTTTATGAAAGACACACTTCTTCGATCTCTTCTTGCATATAGTTGCCAAAATCTTTAACTCAAGAAATTAAGTACGTCTGGCTATAAATTGAGATGGAAAAGAATATGCCAATATGAAGGGAATTTAAAGAATAAAATAAAATCCAGTATCTCAAAGATTAATGTTTTAGAAATTAAGTATCAGACAGCTCTTAAGTGCAAGGATTTAAAAATATGTAACATAGTAAAGGTGGTTAAAAGTTGAAATATGAGAGTGTTTCTTGCATTTGCAGCTGCTGACATCCACGTGCGTCTATGCCAAATTATCATCTTCATATAAATATGGGCCGACCCTTCAGTCTGGGATGATCTTGATCCCAGATGAATTGCTCTCTGGGAGGGCCTGGAACAAGGGTTATCCTGGAACCCTTCTCATTCTCATTCCTGGACTGTACTGGGGTTGTCCAATTCTTTGTGCTGAATAAAATTCCTTATCTTTGTTGCTAATAACTTGCCTCATTGAAGTTCAGGAATTGCCAGTTGTTAGAACTCTTCTGGTTTGGGTTTGGCTAACCTTCAATCCCTGATATGCAATCTGGATTTATGTTCACAGACCCATCCTTAGAGTAGCATCACCCCTGCCATATTTCTACAAGACCTTTCATGATTTGAGACATTTGGAGTAGACTTAGAAGACCATTTTAGTCAATTCTTCTGCCTTTGAATCCAGGAAACAGCAAAGTGATAAATTCAAAAATATTTAACAGACATTCTTTATCTACTGACTTTTAAATGAACCTTCAAGGATGTCCTCACTTCTGTCCTTATTCTGGCATTTAGGTAAGGTATTAATTGGAATGTAAAGAAGACCTTGATAGGGGATAAAAATGTCCCTTTCATATTGGGTATTTACCAGTTTCAAAGACAGTGCTGCCAAATGGACCTGATCTGTTTTTTTCCATTGTGAGCTGGTCATAGTGTTTAGGTTTTTTTTTATTGGAAGATAATTTGAAAGGGCAGCAGAACTGTATCTTGTAATAAGGTAAGCAGACTTTAAAGTCAAGAAGCCACTGCCAAAGGGATTGCTTGCTGAGAATTGAAGACAGGCTTCCTGTTTCAAATGGTATCTGGGGAAATTTCCATTAACTCCACTGCCAGTAGGATGAAACTGAGGGAAATTGGTGGATTAGTAATGTTACGCCAACATCACAATAGGTCTCTCCTTTGCTGTCCATACCTTATCCAAAAATTTAGTCAGTAGCAAACAAAAAAGCAGAGTAACCATTCTTCTACAGCAAAACATATTGCTTATTAGGACTCAAAGTCCACATATCACATTGTAGATTTAATGGGTGAGTACAGCTCTCATTAGGTTAGCTCTCTGCATGGCAGCAATAAATTATAGCTATGCAGGCATAATTTATCCATATATTTAATCCCATAAAACCAAATGGATAAAAGAAGAATCCTGGTAACAAATGGAAGAGAAGGTTCTAGTTTTTCACAAGGTTCAAAGTATTTCCTAAATGCTAGAAATATATTGACAAAACACAAAAGACTGTCAGATACTGGCAATTATAATAGAAATTGTACTTTCCAATTTTATATCCAAGTTATACTTTCCAGATTGGAAAAATACCCAAGTGGTTATATCATGGGACTGTGGTAATCATGTGCTCCACATTTTGACAAAACTTGTGTCTGAATAGAGTTTAACTTGTTTGAGGATAAGCATAATGGAAAATATCATATTGGGACACAAAAGAACATTACATAAAGTGAAGTTAAAAGGGTATATTTTTCATTGCTGCAGTAACAAAACACACGTAGAGGCTTAAAGCAACACAAATTTATTATAGTTCTGGAAGTTGTAAGTCTGAAATGAGTTTCACTGAGCTATGATCAAAATGTAACTAAGGCATCTTCTTTCTGGAGGCTCTATGGAAAAAAATCTGTTTTCTGCCTTTTCCATTTTCTAAAGACTGGCTGTGTTCCCTGGCTTATGGTCCCCTTCCTCCATCACCAAAGCCAATAAACAGTAAAGTCCTTTCAATGTTGTCATCTCTCTGATTCTCTCTCTAATTTTCCTTTCACGTATGTGGACCAATGTAATTTCATCAGACCTTCCCTGTTAATCCAGTATAATCTCATCTCAAGGTCAATTAGCAACCTCAATTACCTCTGACACCTTAATTCCCGTTTGCCTCGTCATCCTAACATATTAAGGAGTTCTGAATATTTAGTCCTGGACATTTGGTGCCTATTGTTCAGTCTGCCACAGAGGGCAATATATTTTATACTTATTGTAATTTCAAGGGTGCATAAATTAAGAATCAGAATAAAATTTCAGAAATTGAAAATTTCAGAAAAAATATTCTTTTTATAGTTAAACAACAACATACAATTTGTATTGATTGCTAATTTTGCTTCTTCTTTCATGACTTTTATAATTTAATTACGTTGACTAAATTTTATGGACCAATAGGATGTGATAATGCTGATAAAAAAAGGGGCAAGAAAGGAGGAAAGAAACCCAACAATGCCAACAATGTAAAAACACAATAAGGAGGGGCACCTGGGTGGCTCAGTTGGTTAAGTGTCTGACCAGCTCAGCTCATGATCTCATGGTTTATGAATTTGTTAGAGCCCCGTGTCAGGCTCTGTGCTGACAGCTTAGAGCCTGGAGCCTGCTTCAGATTCTGTGCCTCCCTCTTTCTCTGCCCCTCCTTCACTCATGTTCTGTTTCTCTCTGTCTCAATAATAAATAAACATGAAATATTTTTTAAAAAATTCAATAAAGATATATGTAGTTTTCAGTTCTGTATGTCAGAAACTTGAAAGATGGCCCTCAGGGCTAACAAGTAAAACGCAGAGAAGTCTGATAAATCAAGACCTTTTCCAGGATCTATAAAAGAGGCAAAGACACAGGCAAATTATTGCCCCAAGACTGGAAAAGCAGGTGAATACAGGGAGTCACAGAGACCCATGAGCAGAAGCCGCCATGGGAACCAGTCCCAGGGTAGGGAAACCAGAACCCTAATTGGCAAGTTGCTCAATACTCAGTATGGACAACTTTGAGAGTTAAAAGTTCTAAGGGAATCCTATGAAATTTACTTCCAGATTCTCATAGTCAATTTCAGAAAAAAAATCTTTCTGTGCTTCTGATAGGAACCATTTTAGAATAAATCAGATCATTCTATTCTTAACAAGGCTTGCTTTCAGGAGAAACTAGTTAATCATAGCCTAACCTGAAGTATTATCAGAGCCTAAGTGAACAGGGAGAAGGGTAATGACCAATTCTAGTCCTCTCTAGCTATCCTGTCCCATGTAAGGGGGAGTGCCGGAGTCCAGGGCTCCCTGAAGGATAGACAGTGTCGGCAAAAGAGAGTGAGAGAACCTCAGTTTCTTTCTGATCACCAAGCAGGCATCTCTGCTCTTCAGGCAGGCATTTCTGCACTGACTGGAGAGTCAGCTTTATTTATTAAAAAAATGTATGGGTTACAAAACAGAAGTGGCAATTGCCTTAGACAATGATTTCTGATGACAAATTCTTTGATACATAAAAATTTCCCAGAACATAGATTGGTAGAAGACTCATGCATAATCCTTATCAATAGTGATTGATGTAGGTGACTTAGATGCTTATCATATGGGGAATGAAGGTATCTTTAGCATTCAAATACAAGGCAATGTTTTTAGCATAGCCAAGGCAAAAGTTAGTTCTTTGTGAGCAGGGGTCAATAGCCTGTTTTCTTGAGAGCTTGTTTGGAGGTTCTAGCAGGGAGCACAGCTACTTGTATACTCTTGACCGAAGAACGGCTCTCCTCTATTGGGGATGGTCGTCCTCTTCGACCAGCTTGCAGCTTTGGGAGGGACGCACATGGAGCAGTGAGGGAGGAAGGGGACACCCACCTAGCCAGCCAGATCAGCCGAATCAACCCTGGTAATTAATGGGGTGATAGATGTCACAGCCAGATCGCCCTCACATCCAATAGCCTGTTTTCTTGAGAGGAAGAAAAACAGGTTTCTCAGGAAATGTAATATTTGTTCCTATAATCACAAAAGAAAAAACTCCTATACTAAGTTTTTTCACAAGGTACAATTCATACATTTTTAGCAAAAGAGGACAAGTCACTCATGATACCAGTCAGCCAGGTGCCTTGGGGGTCGGTGCTCAAGCAAAAATAATTGAGTGGGTGTAGACACTGGGTTGTTATCTGACAGTGGGAGGCCTTGCAAACCCACCTTACCTCACAAGGAGATTTTCTCAACTTCGTGAGTTTAGAAACAGCTTCCAGCAGGGGAGAAAGTAAATGAGGGACACTTGTAAAACTTACAGTTTAGAAGCACAGGCTCAGTAAAAGACTGAGGCCTAATCATAGAACTATTAAATGCTTCCCCTCCCCCTATACCTTACTACCACATCATTAAAGGCCTTTTTTACAGCACTTTTTTAACCCACTGTATGAGGTCAGCTATCAAGAAAAATTATAAGGCATACCAAAAGGAAAAAAAAGACAAAACAAACAAATAACCTACCACTATTTGAAGACAGAAAGCAAGTATCAGAACTATGCATGGTAGTGATGTTAGAATTATCAGAAGAGAAATTTAAATCAACTTTGATTAATATGCTAAGGGCTCCAGGGGATGAAATAAACAGCATCCAAGAACATATGGGTAATGGGGGCACCTGGGTGGCTCAGTCAGTTAAGCGTCTGACTTCAGCTTAGGTTTTGATCTCATGGTCCATGAGTTCAAGCCCCCATCAGGCTCTGGGCTGACAGCTCAGAGCCTGGACCCTGCTTCAGATTCTGTGTCTCTCCCTCTCTCTGCCCCTCTCCTGCTCATAATCTCTCTGTCTCTCAAAAATAAACATTAAAAAAGTTAAAAAAGAAAAAAGAACAGATGGGTAGTGTAAGGAGAGAGATGAACATCCTAAGAACCACATGGAAATTCTAGGGATCAAAAACCCTGTAACACATATAAAGAATGCTTTTGATTGACTTCTTAGTAGACTGAACATGACTGAGGAAAGAATCTCTGAGTTTGGGGATATCAATAGAACTTCCCAAACCAAAAAGCAAAGTGAATAAGGACAAAAAAAATAAAGAAAGAAAAAAAAAGGAAAACAATATCCAAGAATTATGGAGCAACTACAAAAGGTATAAGAGATAAAAAAAAGTATTTGGTAAAATAATGACTGAGAATTTCTCCAGATTAATATCAGACAACAAATCTTAGATCCAGAAATCTCAAAGAATATCAAGCTAGGTAATTGCCAAAAAAAATCTTCACGTAGGCATATCATTTTCAAATTACAGAAAATCAAAGAGAAAGAAAAAATCTTTTAAGAAGACAGAGAATGAAATATTTTCCCTATAAATAGAGATAAGAATTTCACCTGCCTTTTCCTTAACAACCACTTAAAGAAGAAATGCATGAACTGAAATATTTAATGTGTGGAGAAAAAAACCCACCAACCTAGAATTCTCTATCCTATAAAATCGTCCTTCAAATGTGAAAGAGAAATAGACTTTTTTAAACAAAAATATTTGAGAAAATTTGTTCCCAGTAAACCTTCCTTGCAAGAATTATTAAAAGAATTTCTTTAGAAAAAAGAAAATAATATACATCAAACTCAGATCTACAAAAAGAAATGAACAAGACAATTAAATGGTGTCATCCAAAGGACAAGCGATAATAGGAGAACAAAGCTGGAAGTATCACAATACCAGATTGCAAGAAATACTACAAATCTATAATAAAATAGAAGAGCACTGGCCCAAAAATAGACACACAGATCAATGGAATGGAATAGAGAACCCAGAACTAAACCCATGTTATATGGTCAGTTGATCTATAACAAATGAGGCAAGAATACTTAAGGGAGAAGGGACCATCTCTTCAACAAATGGTGTGGGAAAGCTGGACAACTACCTGCAAAAAAATAAACTGATTGGCAAGGATGTGAATAAAAGGAGTGCTTGTGCAGTGTTGGTGGGAATGTTGTTAGTGCAGCCACTATGAAACCATTATTGAGGTTCCTTAAAAAATTAAAAATAGAAATACCATACAATCCAGTAATTCCACTACTAAGTATTTACCCAAAGAAAACTAAAACATTAATTTGAAAAGATATATACACCCCTATGTTTGTTGCTGCATTATTTACACTAGCCGAATAATGAGCTATTACTCCACGATAAAAAAGAATGAGATCATGCCATTTGTCACAACATGGATGGACCTAGAGAGTGTTATACTAAGTGAAATAAGTCAGAGAAAGTCAATACTGTATGAATTTACTTACATGTAGAATCTGGAAAAAAAAAAACAATCAGAAAAAGAAGAAACAGATCCATAAATACAGAGGCTAAATTGGTGGTTGCCAGTGGGCAGGAGGCAGAGGGATGGACAGAAAAAAATGGATGAAGGAAAGTCAACAGGCTTCCAGTTATGGATTGAGTGGGTCTCAGGGATAAAAGGAGCAGTACAGGAAATCTAGTCCATGGTATAGTCATAGCTTTGTATGGTGACAGAGGGTAAATGCGCCTGTGGTGAGCATAAGTATAGAGTTGTCAAATCACTGTGTTGTAGCTGAAACGAACGTAACTATGTGTCAACTCTACTTCAATAAAAAAAGACAAGAAATAACAAATGTTGGAGAGGATGTAGAGAAAGGGGAACGCTTGTGCACTGCTGATCGAATGTAAATTGGTCCAGTCACCATGGAAAACAGTATAGAGATTCCTCAAAAAATTAAAAATTAGAACTACCATACTAACTTCTGGGTATATAGCCAAAGCAAATGTAAATACTATCTCAAAGAGATACCTACACCCTCATATTCATGGTAGCACTATTTACTATAGCTAATATGTTGAAGCAGCCTAACTGTCCACCCACGGATGAATGAATTTTAAAAATGTGATACACACTGTACCTATGTCACAATTTCTTGTAACTCCCCTCCCTAAACCCCATAAAAACCCTGCTCAGCCCTTGTTCAGGGCTCTCAGTACGGATCCACTGCACTGGTAAAGTCTGTGAGCCCAAACTTAGGCCCGGCGAGCCTAAGCATTAATAATAAATGCCCTTTGCTTTTACATGCATGAAAAAAAATAAATAAATAAAAAATAAAAAATAAAAATGTGATACAAATCATATGATTTATATATGATAAATTGTGATATATAGAATTGAATCTATAATATGATATAGAATACAGTATACAATGGGAATTCAGCCACAAAAAATAAGGAGTATCTGCCATTTGAAGCATTATAGATAAACTAAGGGAAATACATCAGACTGAGAAACGTAAAACTATATGATCTCACTTATGTGCAGAGTCTTAAAAAAATAATAGAAACAGAGAACAAGCAGGTGGTTTTCAGAGGTGGAGTGGGGTGAGGTTTGGGGGATAGATGAAGATAGTCAAAGTACAAACTTCTAGGTATAAGACAAATTCTGCGGATATAATGCACAGCATGGTCACTATAGTTGACAATATCATGTATATTTAAAAGTTGCTAAGAGAGTTTAAAAGTTCTCAACACAAGAAAAGTCTTGTAACTGTGGAGTGATATCAACTAAACTTATTGTGGTACACATTTCACCACATATAGACATAACAAATTACTTTATTGTATACTTACACTAATACAATGATATATATACATATATATGTCAAGGGGCTCCTGGGTGGCTCAGTTGGTTAAGCATCTGATCTCCTAGTTCATGGGATGGAGCCCCAGATCAAGCTCTGTGGAGCCTGCTTGCGATTCTGTTTCTCCTTCTCTGCCCCTCCTCCAGTTGCACACAGTCACTCTCTTTCTCTCAAAAACAAATAAACATTTAAAAAAAGTTTATTTTTGAGAGAGAAAGAAAGAGAAAGAGAGAGAGAGGGAGAGAGAGAGATGAGAGCATGAACGTGGGAGGGCAGAAAGAGAGGGAGACACAGAATCCAAAGCAGGCTCCAGGCTCTAACTGTCAGCACAGAGCCTGAATGGAGCTTGAACTTATGAACCTCCAGATCATGACCTGAGCCCGAGTGAGATGCTTAACCCACTGAGCCACTCAGGCACTTCAAATAAACATTT
>NC_043700.1:20409646-20452223 GCF_006229205.1 Suricata suricatta
AGAGGGAGAGAGAGAGATGAGAGCATGAACGTGGGAGGGCAGAAAGAGAGGGAGACACAGAATCCAAAGCAGGCTCCAGGCTCTAACTGTCAGCACAGAGCCTGAATGGAGCTTGAACTTATGAACCTCCAGATCATGACCTGAGCCCGAGTGAGATGCTTAACCCACTGAGCCACTCAGGCACTTCAAATAAACATTTAAAAAAAGATGTATGTGTATATAACATATATGTGTGTGTATATATGTGTGTGTGTCATATATATCATATATATGTCTATATATGTATAATATTTCAAAACAAAAGACTTCATAGAAATATGAGGAGATCCCTCAATAACATATTTATAAAATGATATATGAAAACAGTATTCTTTGAAATGTTCTTATAACAGAGAAATAATTTGAAGTAACCTAAAAAGTTTATCAATATACAACAATTAAATAAACTGATGATAAAAAGTAACTTTTTCTTGTCCCAGATTTAAACATAAATACGGTAAAACCTTGGATTGCAAGTAACTTGCTCTGCAAGATGAGCAAACATTTCTAATAAATTTTAACTTGATAAATGAGCGATGTCTTGCAATACAAGAAACACATGACTCCAAACATTACATCATCACAACTGAACCAACGGTTCTTGAAATTCACTTTGATTTATGAGTGTTTTGGATTATAATCATGTTTCCAGAACAAGTTTGCAAACCAAGGTTTTACTGTACTTCTACTTTTCAGTATTAAGTATCCTGCTGGCTTTAGTTCTAGAATTAAATTTAGTTTAGGAATAGGAAACTAGAAAAACCTCCTTTTCTGCCAACCCAAGTCTATGGATATAAATTTTAAATGCACTCATACACGTGCATTAATTAAGATATTGATGTCATATAGGCATAAGACACATTGTATTCAGGATAATGTGAGCAGAATTTAATTATGGTGAATCTAAATTTGATTTCATAGGAAAAGAGAGGAAGTCATTTTGCAACACCTGAGTGTGATATACTTTAAAATTAGAAAATGTTCAAATAAGTATATTTTAAAATTCAATAAAATGTTGAAATGGGCATTTTTCTGTCATAAGAAGCAGAAATGATACGCTTAAGAATTGAGTCATTGATATAAATGATAAACATGAGCTTCTCAAGAAGTCAAAGAAAAGTCAGTGTTAAAATAGCAGAAGAGGTCAAAACATAGAACTCACAAAAGCAAACAATGGTACTTCTAAAGTAGGCTAAAAAATATGAATATAAGCAATTATCTTGTACTAAATAGAACATTTTGTTTTTTCTGATTTGAAGTTACCTGCATATACAAATTGACAAATTCACAATAATACAGCAAAATCAATTAATGAGCTACATCTATGCACCTGTCCTGGTCATTAAAAAAATTCTAAAAGAATTCAGTCATATAAAAACTTTACATAAGAAGGAGTAGATGAGAGTTCTGTGGGTTATTTATGAAGAATTCCAAATAAGTTAATTCACAAAGATAAGGGTCAGAAATCAATAATTTCTATGGTTTTGAGAAAAGCAAATTATTTTGGCCTCAATTTTTTTCACTCGGGCTTCGTGTGCGAGGCTAGGTGAAAAGATAATGAAATACTGAAGGCTACTGTTACAATCCTACCGAGGATGAACCTCCAGGATGTGAAGTATAAAAAACGAAATTTAAAAATCATAATTACCATGTTACCTGATTATTTAGCAACACAAGGTAAAGTACTTGAAGTGAGTGTCATCATTTTTACTTCCAGCCAGGTGTAATTTGAAGGTCAATAGCTCTGCATTTTGTTTAAAATATGCAGAATTCCTTCCTGACAATCTCCCACAGGTACTGGGTCTAGTTTTTTGTTTTGTTTTGTTCTTTAACCATTCTGGATGGCCTACACTTGAAAACAATAGTCATAATCTGTGATGCCTTTTCTGCTATACAGAGGTGAAAAATCAACATTATGTAAATTGTATCATTATTAATATCAGCTAATAATAACGTATGCATCCAAATATATATAACATTTTTCATGCTCAAATTTTTTGTGTTGCCCTACAGATGTATATGATTGATTGATTTTAAACTGAAAATAGAGAAATAAAATGTAGGGAATGAAAAAGGCACTTTCAAGCAAAATGGATAAGAACGGAAGTTTTAGAAATAAATTCCTGTATTTAATAGTTTGGGGTTTTAAAATTTGTTAGAAGGCATCTTCCTCACTGGAACTGTCTTACTGCCTCTTACCTCACCTTTTCGGAATGCTCGCTTCTTCACAGGAGCACATCTTATGCTACGGATTCCACGTAAATAAACTTCACTTTCCTATGTCTGTGCTAATGGTTCCAGGATGTGGCTTTGACCCCAATAGCTGCCTAGAAAGCATTGAGCGCCAAGATGCACTTTGGGCTGTTTTCTTTTTCATGATCTTCACCAGCTATACCACCCACTTCCAACTGTTTGATACGAAACTAGTGAATTTCAGTCTACTGTAAGGGTGCTGGAGATGGAGGTTCAAAAAAAGGCCCCTACACTCTACCCAATGCAGGAACCCATCCATAGCAAGCTTCTCCTACTTATTAATTCTAAAGCTGCCACTGCCTACAAAAAAGACTGTCTTAGGTTATTTGTAAGAATGATATGCACAATTTGTCCTTCAGAAATGCTCTGTAATAAGATAATTGCCATAGTCAGATGGTGGCCAGTGTCCTTGCAGCTTATAATAGGCTCTTTAGTCCTTCTTAGTTGCAGCAGAGGCGTTGTGAGTGCGTCTAAAAATAGTCGCAGTTTAATACATATATCTTTGCTATAGCATGGGGGTTTGGTGACTGCAATTAGTGGGGTAATGGCCTCTCAATCTTGGCGTGTGTTATTCCTAGAACTTAATGAAACAGACAAGATAATTCATTTGTCCTGATTTTTACAGGAAACTATGTGGCTTGGAGCTTTCTAACCTCTTTCTGTAAATTTTCTTTTTTCTTTTCTTTCTAAGAGGATTGATAGTTCAGTCCTTTCAGATATTGATCAGAAAATATGCTCGGTAGAATGTGAAGAGGGCATAGGGAAAGACAAAAGGAAAAATGGTCCTAAGAGAGGTGAATAATTAGCACAATTTATGAGTTAAAGTTGCCATAAGAGTGCAAAAAAGAGAAAAGTTCACTGACAGAATGACATAGGGTATTGCGAACCAATAAAATTAATACATACAGATGTTCCAAAAGGGAAATGGGTTTTTTCCCTTGTTTTTTTTTAACCTGTTATATCTCTGATGTCAGACTACGTCACTCTGGGATTCTATGTCAACATTTAGAAAGCAATTTTTTGCTTAAATGGATTTAAGAAATATTAGAAATGTTGGGATTGAGAGTGAGAGTTCCCTTTGTCTCGAGAGGCAAAAGAAAAAAGCCAATCGATAAAGAATGCCACATTTTAACTTTTGAAGATACATTTTTTCACATCACCATCTCTAAAATCAGGATGTATCTTGGGATCAATGATATGTCATATATAAATTGCCAATGTTTAAGAAATCATTGGTGGAATTATTGGATAAAAATGCATTTTGTAACTATTGAAGTAGAAGTGATGGAATAGGGTACTTTGGTAATGTGTAATATTTCTTCCGTTTGCAATTTATTAATTCCTTTACATCTTTTCTGTGGCTGCTGATGCAGTTGCCTGGTGATTTATTTCAATGTGAGTATTCTGAATTTGAAGGTGAGCTCATTAGCCAAGTAAGTACATATCCATCTCACTCAGCGTGTGGTACTCATAGCATCAGATGACTAACGCCTTTGACGAGGCAATCCAACATTTTAGAACTAGTCCTTTTCTGAAGAAATTATGTTTAAGATGTTTAGATTGTGTTCCCAATTTAAAAATCATCAACTACTTCATCAATTTCAATATGGTGGAATTAAGTTTATTTAAGGTCACCTTTATTTCTTTACATGCCCTTTATATGTTTTTCTTTTATTTTAAGCCTATTGATATTCCAAATAAGCCTTTATTCTAAAGTAGTAAGGAAGGCTGACTAATTTCAAGAATCATATGAGAAAATGGCCCTGAAAATCTGAAGACTGAAGAAAGGGCTTAGGGTGATGTTAATCATGGAGACAGTTTAAGAAGTTGTGCACTTGGCAAACATTTTCTAAGAGATGGAACTATTTCAGATACAGTTTTAAATAAAACTATGGGGTGTAAATACTATCATCTTTTATAGGAAAGTTATGCATTTATAAAACAATTGGATTAAATAATATACAATTGCCAGTCAGCCAATGTCTTCTATTGTTGTTAGGAGAGATCCTTCTCTGCTAAGTTGGAAATCACATTTTATTTTTCTATAAAGTGGTAGAAAATTATCAGAATTTGGAGGGCAATTTGGTCCCTTTAAAGCAGTTACAATTCACTTAAATACTCAATTTGAGTTTTAATTGTGTGCAGTCTACTTCCTGTGCTTACTTTTCTTTTGTTATAATACGTTATGCTTCCTCCATGATAGATACTGCCAAGGTTTCTTTTTTAAATCTGAACTTGAATTCTTGTTCTGTGTTATTGCAGCCACTGATTCTTTAACTTGCTCCAATGATAGGGCCTTCTTTTTAAGATAAATAATGTGCATTTCCATTACTATCATATTTTTCATGGCCTGATTTTTCATTTGTAATCTAAAGAATTGGTGGTGGATAGAGAGACCATGAATAGTTTGCTTGAGCCAAGAAAGAGTGCTTGCCTCTCCAACTACTTTGAAAGATGAGGAAAAAAAGACCCCATTTATTTCTATTTTGCTCCAACTTAAAAGGCAGGATGATATGTGAAAATGAATGGAGAGAAGAAAAATATAGAATGTTTGTGAATTTATATGTAGTTCAGACATGAGAAAACCAATATCTACTAAACTTTTGCGATGTTATACCAAGTGCTATGTATGTCATTGTACTCTGTATACTAAGTACTTCATTATTCAATGTTAGATGCTAATATCATGCTCACTTTAGAGTTTAGACAATTGGAGGTCAGAACTTAACTTTCCTATACTCATGGAACTGTTGTTACAGTAAGAGAGACGCATGTTATATAGTAATATATTTCTTTAAAAGCAAAGTTAAAAATAAGAGAATGAGCACATTATTAATTTTATATCAAATATCACTCATCCTCTGCCTATAAGGATAGGAGATCAGCTTTTATGCAAGATTGCACACGATCTTCTGCAGGATGAATCCTTACGTAATAAGGATGACAATGGCACAACATAATCTCATAAGGTTCTTGCCCCATGGCTGTTAGACTTTCACATGAAGACAAATACACAACATTTATTAACTGAACAGCATGATGATTTTTTACTATTTATTGAATGGAAGTGGGTCATCATAAAGGTCTTAATTCTCATCCTCTCCACATTGAATTGGCTGAGGAGAAGGAGGAGTTGGTCTCAGGGCTGCCAGAGGGGGAAGAGGTAGAAAAGGTAGAAGAGAAGGGAGGAGAGGCAGGCACAGTTAGTGTGAGTTTTCAAAAATACATCACAATTTCTGACTTTTTTGCTTTTTCATTTCTCCAAACATGTTTCTCTATGGTACTAATATTTCTTCCACCATTTGCTTTAGTATCACTGCCTATACTAAGGGAGGGTTCATGCTATAAAGGAAACCAAAGAAGCCTTGAATAATCAGATTGTATTCTGCCTTTTGCCAAACTAACGTCAACTTGTATTCTGACACCGTTTCTTGTATACCTTTTTCTCATCATCTGGCACCAGTTGGGAAGTATTCATCTCCATCAAGTCATCTCTGAATTCCTCGGGTATTGTGTCTATTAGCTCCAAGACCCATATCTTGACACCCTTCACACCCACCTTTTTTGCCATAGCCGCAATTACTTTCATCTTTTCCTTGATTGGCTCTGTTGTAAATCCTCTCATAAACCCTGTGAAGTCAGACACAATATCTGGATGTAGTTTACTCCAGCAGGAACTTATTGTTTCAGGCTTGGTAGTTTGCACAGCTTTTTCTACAACAGTGATGGCATCCTCACTGATGTCATACTCCCAGCCTTTCATGATGTTCTGTCAGTCAGGGTCCTTTTCCACGGCATTAACAATCCTTTCCACAGAGTATCATGTGTAATGAGACTTAACTGTCCCTATGACCCCTGATCTTGGAGATACTGCACGTGAGAAGTAAAACACTCTAATGCCTTCAGGGTTGAACTCATGAGGTTCTCGGGGGGCCAAGGACGTTGTCCAATCTCCAAAGAACTTTAAAAGGCAGTCTCTTACTAGTGAGGTACTTCCTGACTTCAAGGGCAAAGCATGAATGAATCCAATCCAAAAAATGGGTTCTCATTTTTCAGGCCTTCTTATTGTACAGCAAAAAGACCGACAGCTGGTGTTTCTTTTCCCTTCAGGGCTAGGACTGCACAGCTTTATAGATAAGGTCAATTCTGCTCATAAACTCAACCACATTTGCACAGAACTCTACTGTTTTAAATCCTTGTGCTTGCTTTTCTTCCTTACAATAAATATCTTTCGTGGCACTTTTTTTTTTTTCAGAATAGGGCACTTTTGTCAGCATTAAAAATCTGTTCAAGTAGATATCTTTTCTCCTTAATGATTTTCTTAGTGTAGTGTAGAAACTCTTCTGTCTCTTGGTTGACAAAAGTTGATCCTCCTGCTATCTCTACAGTTTTTAAAGCCAAAATGTCTAAGACGATCAAACCATCTTTTACTGGCATTAAATTCTCAGCATTAGATCATTCAATTTCATTTTGCTTCAAATTGTCCTATAATGATTTTTAGTTTTCTGGAATTATACTGGATTGTATATGTATGTCTCTCTCTTTATAGGTATGCCTTTTTTATAGCTAGACTGCCCCCATGTAAAAGCTGCATTCTCAATATGCGAAAAGTGGAAGGTTTTCATGCTTGCTGGTATAGCTGCAGCAATGGCCTCACGAATTTCCTGTTCTTTTATACATATTATATATATATAATGGTACCTGTTGTGTATTTGTTTATCTTGAAATGGCAGACAACCACAGCTGCAGACCTCAGTCTGCAGTACATATGAAGGAATTCAAGTTGTTTGTAATATCATGACTTTGCTTCTTGGCAACGCTTCCCAGCTTCACTAGTGGCACTCCACATAGACCCTACTGTGTTATTCAAGGTGCTTGGCATTGCACTAAACACGATGAAAACTACACGAGAACTACAAGAGATCACTTTCTCTGTGATATGCATTTTACCAGAGGGACAAACTGCTCACATGGACATGACTAGTTTCTTGAGCATTTTAAATGGATAGTTTCAACACTTGAACTTACCATAATAGCAGTAGGGTATAGTTATAAAAATATTACATATATATTATTCTGTAACTTAGTATAATAAATTATTACTTATAGGTTTTTGTTGAATGTCAAACATTGCATATGGAGGAAGAAGAACAGAAGCTAAGATAAACTGTATTCACACCCACTCACAGGGACCCATTTTCTTCTGTCAAGCTGCTAATGTACAGGATTGTGCCAATCTAGTCAGCAGTTGAGCTAGGTTTTATTTTTGATGTTTCTATAGCCACTTTCAGTACACCACACATTTTATAGTTTCCCACAGTCACCCATTCACTCTGTGGTGTGGATTCTAGAATTTTCTCCTGCTCATGTTTTGCTGTAAGCTATCAGCACCCTGGCAGCCTCATCACCTATGGGGACCCCCCCCTCCATGCTCATACTCCTGTACCAGTGGTAAACTACGGCTTGACACTTATTGCTGGGCTTGTACGGGGATGAAGGGGAACGGAGTCTTAGGCATAAGCAGGTTTTTGAGAATGGCTCCCAGGGGTGTGGCTTTCTCAGTGCTTCCGTCCTTTCCTGTCATCTCCCCTTTCCCTCAAGACCACTGAGCTCTGCCTTGTATCAGTTGGAGGAATTCTGGAAGAGCCAGTTTTTGGTCTATTCCCTAGTTGTTAGAGGATCCTCTTCTTGTACCCATATAAAATTATGGGCTTCCGATAATTTCTTGTGCATCCTTGAGAGAAAGACAACTTTTGCTTTAACCCTTCCATGAAAAGACCAGATATCTTCTTAGGTGCAACAGATAGAAGGATTTCTTAATTGTTCTCCAGTGTCTTAAGGCTTTTGTTTGTATGTGAAGAGATTGCGGAAGCAGCAGTAGTGTGTGACCGGACCCCAAGGGCAGCCAATCAGCTCGTGAAAGCCCGTCCTACTGCAGGATGCCTTTGCTGGTATTTTGCCCTGCTCTTTATCTCTCTTGTTGACAGAGGAGAGTATGAACAAGAGCTTGCAAATAGGTGTAAGCTTTCTCTTTAATGAGCCTCCCAATTATTCATAATTGTTATACTAGGCAATATTCAGTAGTGAAGCAATCCATAAAACTTCAGCTGTTTTCTTACCTTTTTTTAGGGCAGCTGCTCCTTGTGTTCTGCCAAAGGTGACACAATGTGTGTGCACCTTCTCTCCTAGCAGAGGCTTATCACTTTTTGTAATTTAGTTCATTTTGTTGCCTTGTGACACCCACTCTCTGATGGACTCAAGAGAAGTTAGGATTCTGACAATTTATTTTTTTTTCTTATTGTTAGGCAAAAAGTGACATTTCCTTGATCCTTTTTATATCCTAAGTGGAAGCAGAATCTTATGGAGATTTAAAAACATTTTTTAATGCTTATTTATTTTTGAGAGAGAGAGCGAGAGAGCATGAGCAGGGGAGGGGCAGAGAGAGAGGGAGACACAGTATCTGAAGCAGGCTCCAGGCTCTGAGCTGTCAGCACAGAGCCCAGTGCAGTGCCTAAATCCATGAACCGTGAGACCATGACCTGAGCCAAAGTCGGACGCTTAACTGACTGAGCCACACAGGTGCCCTTCATGGAGATTTTTAATGTTGGAGGACATGGGACAGAGGGCTGCATTTAAATTTGTCTAATGCAGTTTATGCCAGAAAGTCTTTATTACAGGGTTGTGTTAGTCTCTGGTTAGAGAGATGTAATCTACAATATGGGAATTATCTTTTTTTCTCACTCAAAAAATGAATTTCCTGATTAATTAGAACTCAGTTGTCACTATTAATGGTAAAACACACAAAACCTTTCAACATCAATTGTCAAAAATAAGCAGAATCTGGGGCATTTGGGTGGTTCAATCAGTTGAGCATCCGTCTTGATTTTAGCTCCAATCATGATCCCAGGGTCTTGGGGTAGAGCCCTGTGTCAGGCTCCATGCTGAGTGTGGAGTCAGCTTTGGATTTTCAATCTCTCTCTTTCTCTCTCTCCCTCTGTCCTCTCCCCTGCTTGCCCTCTCTCTCTCTATTTTATTTATTAAAAATAAAATAAATAAAATAAAAAATAAGCAGAATTGAATTGCATACCAGTATATATTTTCTAAGTCCAGTTTCTAAAAATTTGGACCTCAGAACTGTCTGAAAACCATTAGGATGAACATTTCTTTTATACATACCAGTATTTTCTCTGAGTAAGTTCTAACTTCATTAAAAGTCTACTAATAATATAATTTTGGAACTGAATCAAGATTTCATTATATCAAAGATGTAACTAAAATTAACAATACAAGAAACAACAGGTAATGGCAAGGATGTGGAGAAAGGGCAACATTCTTGCACTGCTGATAGGAATGCAAACTGGTACAGCTACCCTGGTGAACAGTATGGACGTTCCTCAGAACACTAAAACTAGAACTACCCTACCATCCAGCAATTTCCCTGTTAGGTATTTACCTAAAGGATACAAAAATACAGATTTAAAGGGGTACATGCACCCCAATGTTTGTAGCAGCATTATCAACAATAGCCAAACTATGGAGAGAGCCCAAATGTCCATTGACTGAGGAATGGATAAAGAAGAAGTGGTGTGTGTGTGTGTGTGTGTGTGTGTGTGTGTGTGTATATATACACACACTGTATATATACAGTATATATGTATATATATACATACTGTATACACACACACACACACACACACACACACACACACAATGGAGTATTACTCAGCCATCAAAAGAGTGAAATCTTGCCATTTGCAATGACATGGATGGAGCTTGAATGTATTATGCTAAGTGAAGTAAGTCAATCAGAGAAAGACAGATACTCTATGATTTCATTAATATGTGGAATTTAAGAAACAGAACAGATGAACATATGGAAGGTAGGAATAAGAGAAGAGAGGGGTACAAACCACAAGAAAACTAACTATAGAGAACAAATTGAGAGTTGATGGAGGGCGGTGCATGGCAGCTGGGCTAGATGGGTGATGGGTCTTAAGGAGGGCGCTTGTTGTGATGAGTATTGGGTATTGTAAGTGATGAATCACTGAATTCTTCTCTGAAACCAATATTTCACTGTATGTTAATCAACTAAAATTTAAACAAAAATAAAGCAATAATGAAAAAATAAAAAATAAAGAGAATGGTAATATTTAAAAAATTAAAAAATCGCATTAAGAATGTTTACAATGACAAAATTTTTTTTCTTCTCACAATACTTATGTAGTAAGCAGATGGTTTACTTAAATAAGATTCTACAAAAAGAATAAGAAGGAAAAGAAAAGGAAATGTTTTCTGAGATACCATGACTACTTAGTTAATTAAATCAGATATAAACATTTCACCAAGAAGAATGTCTGAAAGCATTCAAGAATGGAAATTTTGACTATGCTGAGGACGAGAAGGGAAAGGTTTTGGTATTGCAAGACATTTGAACATCTGTGTGGTTCAGAACTATGGTTATATAGTCAGATAATAGGAAGTAATATTAAATCGCCGTATTCTTATGTCTCAGTAAGTATATTGGAAGTGATATTAATGCTTAAATATCTAGCTTTTTTAACTCAAATCTGATCTTTTCAATTGGCACTAGTTTAGAACAGTTTTCTCCATTCACCTCAGCATTCTTTTATGTAATTTTTTTGTCAAAAGGAAAAATAAAGACAAAAAGTGGTTGCGTGGGAGAGAAGAAGAAAATATGAATAAAATAGCTCTTCCTTGACCATAATGAAAGACTGTACTATGAACAAAATCTTCATAGTTTTACAACTTTGAGACACAAAAATAATTAGCATTTGTATGGTGTGTAGAGAAACAAAATGTTTTTATATGCATTATCTCACTGAACCTCACACAAATATTTGAGATTGGTATGGACAGTCGATGAAATAGACTGTGGAAGAAATTATGGCTAAACTGAAGCAATGTAGCTAAAGAGTGACAGAGCTGGGACTCAAAAATAATTCTTCTGATTTTAGATCCCATGGACTCATCAATATGCCAGTTACCTCTTATATGCTGAATTTATTTAAAAAGATATGTGATACTATTACATGAATACCTTGAAGACACCATAAGAGCAAGGCTTTAACATGTATTTTAATAATGTTAGGTGGAAGAAGTCTTTATGACTTGGGTCTTCATTACTTCTGGGTCTTTTACTTATGATATAAAGTATCTCTAATAGTAGATGGCTTCTTTTAGTAGATGTACCCAGGTTTTTGAGAGATAGGATGACCCCTCAGAGGACTCCTGGATATAGTTCAGAAATACTCTAATTTTAATGTTTCAAACAATAAACATTTGTTTCTAGTCCCAGGTTAGCACATAGTAGAGTTAGGAGTTTATTAAAGCATCAGAAAAATTTTCATGACAGCAAGACTATTTGGTGTTCATACCATCACTGATAAAAGGCAATGCATTGTAACACTTTTGAAAAAGGAGTCGTTTTTAGAAGGGCATGTTAACATTTATTAAATAGGATGCATAATAGAATTTTCAAAGAAATTCAGCTGGAATGATTACAGATTCCACAAAATAGCCTTGTTATTCTGTAGCCACAAGAACAGTGTCAAAATGCTTTTTAAAATTTTTTTTACATTTATTTATTTTTGAGAGACAGAGAGAGACAGAACATTAATGGGGGGGTGGGCAGAGAGAGAAAGAGACACAGAATATGAAGCAGGCTCCAGGCTCTGAGCTAGCAGTCTGCACAGAGCCTGAGGTGGGGCTCGAACCCACGAACCATGAGACCATGACTTGAGCCAAAGTCGGACGCTCAGCCAACTAAGCCACCCAGGTGCCCCCAAAATGTATTTTAAAGTCACAAGATTTGAAGATAGATGAAACAGAGTTTATGAATACATTAAAAAGTCTTCTGAAACCTGAAGACTAGCACCATTGCATCAATCAGGGACCTTGATTATGAGAAATAGAAATAAAAATTTGACCATTTACAGGGAGATGCAATTTATTTAAGGCATATTTTGTACTCATATCTTATACATAAAGGTTATCTAGTCAGGCTCAAGAACCAAGAAAAGTTTTAGGGAGCAGCACATAGAACTTGTACCACCGGACATTTCCTCAGTATTGTTTAACATTGATGCAGGATTCTGGAATGGAGATTTTGACGATAGTAGGATTCTTTGTGCCGCCACAATTGATCTGAACAGTTTCAACTGCCCTTGCAAATATACTATTTCTGAAAAATTCATTCTTGGGCATGCACATCAAATCGGTTGAGGCTAGGTCAATTGTCTTAAACTCTACAATATGAGAAAAGATTATCTGGTGCCCATATTAGCTCACTCATAAAGAAAGACCTTCTCTACATACATGACCAAAGATTTACATGTTTTGCTTACCACCAAGACTCCTGACTGAAGCAGTGGTGTTTGCTTTTATAAATGCTAAAATCTTTTCACTTATTTATTCACCTGGAAAAGAAGGCTATGGTCTAAATATAATTTTGGTAATGTTCTTTTGGCATCAGAATGTACTATAAGAAGTGATAAAGTTCTTCCATGGAATCTATAAACATCCTAGTTGAGAACATTGTGAAAAGTTACTGAATAACTAGAGAGAGAGAGAGAGAGAGAGAGAGAAAGTTTTCCACTTACTTTCTAACTTTCAACTTCCCAGCTTCTTGATTCTCTATAAACTATTTTTTGGAAGTGGCTAGGACTTGATAGGATTTTCTGAGTTCATTGGAGTGCTGGAGAAAGAGACAAAGAAACTGATGGGAGCCTGATGAATCAATAACCCGCCAAATTAAAATTAAACTTATTTTAGGCTTCCTCAACTAGAGAGTTAGCTCCCTTGAGCAAGTGACAGACAAACAAATAGAAAAACAAATCCCAAAGAATTTTAGCCTAAGATGTTAAGGCTCCTTTTTACTGGCAGGAGATTTTTGGAGTTGGAGGGAGAATGACATGTGAAGCAATGAAACCTTATAATCTCAAGTGTCAAGATTCTATAATAAACTGATTATGCTTGCAGTAAGGAGATACTTGAAAGTTTTCAAGTGACTTATACAAATGTAAGTTATTTAATATTTTTCCTTATTTTATTAAACATAAAAAGTCAACACATACACACATCTTGTATTTCCTAAAAATGATACTTGATTTCTCTTCCTCACATTTACTGTGACTGGAAGAACAAAATTTTTCATAAATGAAAAGTTCACGAGGCATACTTAATGAAGGGAACAATAGCTCAATTAAGGGTAACACAGAAAGATGACTACTTAATATGAATAAATGAAATCAGAATCCATTTGCACTTCAGACATTGGTATGAAGCATTATTTTATGGATTGATTTTATTGAAAACTGCCAGGAGCAAATTTTCAATGAAGTATTTTATTCTGATAGCATTTACTACTTACTGCACTTTCCCCAAACCTTAATAGTATCAGACATGTATCTCTTGACCTGAGGATATTTTTATTAAGTAATTGAATATTAATATCTCTTTAATTTTATTTAACAATATGTAGTTATGTAAAAGTAAAATGAGGTTAAATTATAGCTAAACTTTGTAAACAATCTATATAGCTTGGTTAGGAAAAAATAAAAACTCCTGCTTTATTTGGTTTTAGGAAAGCTGAATGAAATTACAGGAGTCAATAAACAACGTACTCAGTACTAAATAAGTCCTATTCTTGAAAACAAATTGAGTCTTCTTTGATTATTTAAAAGGTTCTTTCAAGAGTAACCTTCTAAAATAATTTCCCTTCTTTTCTTTTATTGTTTAAGATGGGCCCTATTAGAATTTCTCCAGGTAGACATGTTTCTAGCAGTTTGCACAAAAGACACCAGAACATTGTGGAGAATAAAGCAAAAAGCACAATTAAGTTGGGAGACAAAGCCTCATTAAAGAACTCATTTGAAGAAATGGCATCTCTACTCTATTACACACAAATTGCTGCTAGGTTCTAAATAAGCTCCCTCTGTGGGGAAAAAAAGTAAATCAGTCATGTTGATTTTGTGAACGTTTATCTTTAGTTCTTTAGTGCAATTAGAGAAACTAGGAAAGCTGCCCTACTTAAGATGAAAGACATGAAAAATCTCTCCTCTTTTCCCTTTTCATAAATTAGAATGTATTTAAGGGAAGTAGGACAAACAAAATCTCTTACTATGTTTAATATCAGTTGTTGTCAGCTTTCTTTCTCAAAGGAAAAGTTTCAGTGATGTAAAATTTTAATGCCACATATGAAGTTTGAGAATGTTAAAGTCTTTATGTTAATGCCACCTAAAAAATTATTTTTAATATTTTTCTTATTTATCAAATTAATCCTTTCTTAGAGATATGGAGACAAGGTAAGCAAAACAAGTGATAAAATAAGAAAAATAATTATTGGGGCTCCTGGGTGGCTCAGTCGGTTAAGCGTGCAACTTGGGCTCAGGTCATGATCTCACAGTTGGTGGGTTCGAGCCCCACATTGGGCTCTGTGCTGACAGCTAGCTCAGAGCCTGGAGCCTGTCTTCAAATTCTGTGTCTCTTTCTCTCTCTGCCTCTCCACTGTGCATGCTGTCTCTCTCTCTCTCTCAAAAATAAATAAAACATTTAAAAAATATAAAAAGGAAAAGAAAAATAATTATTGAGGAATTTACTTATTCTGATGGACAGGGCATGTAAATAACCTTTATATTGGCAAACAACCACACTGTTTAATTATTGAGCCAAATATTTAAACATGAATTTTCAGCAGTAATTGTACTCTTTTTAAATGTGAAATAAAGGAATGTAGTTCTGCTCAGTGACAGTAATACCACTTTGCAAAAACGTTTATTGTACTATATTTTAGTTTGCAAAGATAAGTTCAATTAAAATGGAAAACTGGGGCACCTAGGTGGTTCAGCTGGGTAAGCATCTGACCCTTGATTTCAGTTCAGGTTATCATCTCACAGTTTGAGAGTTTGAGCCCTGTGTTGGGCTCTGTGGTGACAGCGCAGAGCCTGCTTAGAATTCTCTTTCTCCCCCTTTCTGCTCCTCCCTCTCCCTGCTCATGCGCACTCTCTCTTTCTCAAAACAAAGAAATAAAACTTTAAAAAAATAAAATCAAATGGAAAACTAACTCACTATCCCACCTATTCTTAGACTTGATATTTGGCTTCAAGGAGAAACATAAACAAATTAGAATTGTGATAGCACATGAAAGTGTGTAATGATATGATCAGAGTATATGATCAGGTATTTAGTTTTTGCCAGGTAGAATTAATCTCTAAACAGCAATACCGCAGAACTGTCCTTAGATAGTAATGGGAAATATTTAACTTTTGTTCTTCTGTGTTTTTATCAAATTATTTTAAATTTTCAGGGGATTATTTCCCTTGAGATTTCCCCTTTGGTGCTAAGTGTTTAAGGAAATGAACTCCTTTTCAAAAATTAAGCCCCAAATTCACCCAGTTCCAGTATTTTTGGCAACTCTTTTAAAACAGAGTATAGGGCTTGTGAACGTGGAAACAGCTATAAATTCATGGATTTGTTTTCATGCTCAGATTATGGCATTATAAATTGGCAATTCAGGGGATACTTTCAATGCTTTTGAATTTAAATATCTGTAAGTGTGATTTGGAGTTTTGTTATATTTATTTTACCATGTAGAAGTTATTTTCCAAAATTCTCACAGAATTTTTGGAAAATGTTAGCTGTGGCTTACAAAAAATAAATAAATAAATAAATAAAATAAGGAACACAGGGTATTTAATCCTGGCTTAAGACCTATTGAAACCAAATTTAAAACAAACTGGATATTGTTCAAAATAAACAATAATTGGGGTGCCTGGGTGACTCAGTTGATTAAGCATCTGATTTCAGCTCAGGTCATGATCTCACGGTTCATGGATTCGAGCCCCGCATCGGGCTCTGTGCTAAACATTTGCTCAAAGCCTGGAGCCTGTTTCAGATTCTGCATCTCCTTCTCTCTCTGCTTCCGCCCACCCCTCGCTTGCTCTCTGTCTCACTCTGTCTCTCAAAAATAAATAAATGTAAAAAAATCCCAACAACAACAAACTATGATCTTACTAAATGGCAGAAATAATTGACCAGCTCTATTATGATCTTTTAGGACCTGTATTATAACATTAATGAAGCATCTATGAATAAGAATAGATTAAATATTTTAAAAATGATACTGTGTTGAAAACCAGGATATAAGGTTTTATAATATATTGGTCATTATCAAAAACATAATTGAAGTTTACAAAATGCCATATTAAAGCAGAATTGCTTTTAGTGACTGGCACATAATAAGTGGCCATTGATATCTGTCAAATGGCTTCTTTGATGTTGTTGCTATAAGACAATTAAGTATGTGCAGTATAGTCTAGAATTCCAGCCCACAAAAGATAGAAAGAAAAAAAAAGCACTAGTCTGATGAATCAAAAGGGTGAACTTTATTTTGAATATTTGGCATAAAAATCAAACTTCTTCAGATAACTTAACAAATATTTAAGGAGCATACTTCATTAATCCAGGGTTCGATTACAAATGGCAGAGATTAAAATGAGGTAAATAGTGTGGCTCTTGTTAGCTCTATTTGTAGCTGAGCTGGTTTTCATGAATACTGAGTTACTTTTCAGATGGAAGTCATTGAGACTGACCAATAATAACTCCTAATTGTCAGTTAGGGAAAGGGCAGAGACATAAAGAGCAGACAGTCTGCTTCTGAATCTATTATCTTAGGTTGATTAATCACTCTGAACTCTTTTTCTTAACTGTGGATGTGGACAACAATATTATATAACAATATTATTTAAAATTAGGTAGTAAATTGTGAACAAATGATCTACACATATGGCAAGCACCCACCAAATCATTTTAGATGGAGTTTTGAATAGGTAAGTCATGTTAAGTAGAAGATTTGGAGGTAAATGAAAACTGAGGACACCACTGACAACTGCAGTATAAAATGAAATGTAAAGGACTATAATATCCTTCCATAAATTTGATGCTGTATTTAAAATAAGTCTTCAAAATGTGAAAAAAATAGTACATTTAAAAAATAATTTGCACTATGATCTCACTGTTAGAGAATGTTTTCTTTCATCCATCCCAAGAAAGTCGTCATTTTTTGCCTTCTTTGCTGCAGGAGATTATGTGTTACAAAACCCTAAAATGAAGTTAATAAGCAATAGAAGCCACCCTTCTTTATCACTAAAAACAAAAGATTACTAAGAAGAGTTGCATGAAAATTATGGCAGTGTGCAGGCTAGAGAAGGGAAGACACTGGCTTTATGAATCGAAGCGTATTATTTATTTCGGCTGGACAAATAATTCCAACACCCACATTTATTACCCCACACTTTCTTTGGGTCAGGAATCTAGGAACAGTTTAACTAGGTTAGCAGCTTCATAGTCTCTCACAAAACTGCAGTGAAGGTGTTAATCGGGGTCTGTAGTCACATCAGAAGGCTCAACTGGAGCAGGATCCTCTTCCAAGCTCACTCAGTGGTTGTTGATATCATTCAATTTTCCATGTGCTGTTGCCCCAAGGACTTCTTTTTATCTGACTGTTGGCTATTCATTGTCAACAGCCCTCTCACACATGGTAACTTGCTTTGTCAAAGCATGCAAGGCAAGAAGGCAATGGTGAGTGTCCAAACAAATGTAAGTCAAAGTCTTTTTTTAGACTCATCCCACAAGTGATACTTTTTTTTATTTGAGTACAGTTGACACACAATATTATGTTAGTTTTAGGTGTGAAACTAGTGATTTGACAAGTTTATACATTAAGCTGTGTTCACCACAATGATAGCTACCTTCTGTCCCATTACGCTGCTATTACAATATCACTGACTGTGTTCATTATGGTCTGCTTTTTATTCCCATACCTTACTTGTTCTATAACCGGAGGCCCTGTCTCTCCCTCTCCCCTCACTCATTTTGCGCAACACCTTGACCTTCTCCCTTTGGCAACCATCAGTTTGTTCTCTGTATTTATAGGTCTGATTATGCTTTTTGTTTGTTTATTCACATTTTGAATCTTCCATTTGTGAGTAAATCATTTGGTATTTGTCTTTCTCAGTCTCGCTTATTTCATTTAGATTAATACTCTCTGGGTCTGTCTATTTTGTCTCAAATGTCATGAGCTCATTCTTTTTTTATGACTGTGTAATCTATCTACCTACCTACCTACCTACCTACCTATCTACCTGCCCATCATCCATCATCCATCCATCCATCCATCTATCATCTCTATCACTTTTTCCTTACTCATTCATCCATTGATGGACACCAAGGTTGCCTCTGTGTCTTGTTTATTGTAAATAATGCTACAATAAACATAGTGGTGCATATATCTTTATCAAGATTGTATCACTCATGCATGTTGGTTTTGTGGTTACTATGAGATTCATATATAACATTTTAAGTAAATAGTCTATATTAATTTGATGGCCATTTAAGTTCAAACACATTCTAAAATAAAGAAAAAGAGGAAAAATCTTTTTTCTTTTTCTTTCCCCCTTCTTTTTAATTTTTTTCTTTTATATATTTTTTCTCTTTTTATTGCCTTCCCCACATTTTATGGATATGTTGTCATATTTCACATCTTTCTATTTTTAGTTTTCTTATATTTAATTCTGGCCATTAATTTTGCACCTAAAATGTCCCTTTCACAGTTCTTATAATGCTGGTTTGTGGTGATAAATTCCTTTATGTTTTGTTTGTCTGGGAAACTTTATCTCTCCTCCAATCAGAATGATAATCTTGCCGGGTATTTTTGGTTCTAGGTTTTTTCCTTTCAGCACTTTGCGTATATCACAACACTCCCTTCTTGCTTGCAAAGTTTCTATTGAAAAATGACCTTATATGTTTTCTCTTGTGAGGAAGTGTTCCTTCCATTTCTAATTTTTGGAAGACTTAGTGAAGAATTGGTGATAGTTTTTAAACTTTTGATAGTACTCACCAGTGCATCCATTTGGTCTTGGGATTATCTTTGTGAGAAGTTTTTTGGTTAGTAATTCAATCTCTTTACTTGTTATACATCTATTTGGATTTTTTTAATTCTTGTGTCATTTTCAGTAGCTTGTGTCTTTTAAGAAACTTATCCACTTTATCTAGGTTTTCTAATTTGTTGGTACAAAGTCATTTTCCTTAATATTTATAACTAATACGTCTTCTTTGATTTCTGAAACTTATCCACTTTATTTAGGTTTTCTAATTTGTTGGTACAAAGTCATTTTCCTTAATATTTATAACTAATATGTCTTCTTTGATTTCTGGTTTCAGTATTTTTGGTATTCTCTTCTTTTTTCCCCCTCAAACGTCTAGTTAAATATAGTGATTTTGTTAATCTTAAAAAACTTTTGGTTATATTGATTTTATCTAGTTTTTTCTGTTTTCTATTTCATTTATGTCCATTCTAATATTTCCCCCCCTTACTTCTTTCTTTGGATTTATGCTGGAAGCCGCACTGGCCTTGCAGGATGACAAGGTCACAGTAAGGAAATGGCAGACGTGCATGGCTCCTGCCATGAGAGGTGGAAACTGGTATCTCCTTCTGCTACTACTGCTCATGTGAAATTAAGCCTGTTGCTATTGATTAGGCCTCACAATGTTCCAAGTGAGACTGATATTCCCCACACAGATACCTCATGGGAAGAAGCATATTCCCACCTCTATAAAGAGGAATTTAAACAAAGCCCTGCAGATGTTTTGCTGAAAGGCTCTTCTAATGAGCCTCACAAACTTAAGTCATAGACAATGAAGGGGGTTAAAGAACACAAGATTTACTATTAACTCTGGCCTGGAGAAAAAGAGCCTAACCTAGGAATAAGAAACAAACAAGAGCCAGGCATAATTTACTGCACATACCTATGCTAATTTGGTGCCCATTGTGAGGATGGGTAAGAGTAGTTACAACTTAAACTCATATGCAAAGGCGGACTCATCTAGGGCGCCTATGGCGCTTACACCTTCAACATCAAAGAACAAGATTGACAAAGGTTTATTTACTAACCATCACTAATACATTCTTCCTCTTGTGAGCCAAACAGAATGACTCCTAGCCTTGTTTATGCCTGAATCTTAGCGGTATTATTCAAACAAATGTGAATGTTATCTGCTTTTCACTGAGAATACCCTGTTATCCTATGATGTGTAAGTTACCTCATTGTAATGAGAGAAGTTCTGCAAAAATGCCTCTGTAAAAACCTCTTTCTGCATCCTTTTCAAAGCGTCTTATCACTGAGAATGATTTGTAGTAGAAATTCCACTTTTTGATGTCATGTTAACACTTAAATCTATAAATAAAGGCACAAAACCTGGCAAGAGAGAGATGCCAGGCTGGTGACCAAGAAAGAAAGAAACACAGGGCTCTCTCATCTCCTTTTTCGCCGATGCCGTCTCTCCTTCAGGGGACCCTGGAGCTGGACTCTGGCAGATTTACTTTTCATCTCTTTAGTTTCTGAAGGTAGAAGATTAGGTTAATGGGTTGATACTTTTTCATTAAAACAGAAAATTAGAAAATTTTCTCTATGCACTATATACCATAAATTTTGTTTTTCTTTTTTCATTCATTTCAAAGTGTTTCCTAATTTCTATGTGATTTATTCTTTGACCTATTGACCAAGTCAACCATGTTTTACTTTTAGTCTATTAGGTTACTGGTTTTTACCATAAATGATGGTGATTAATTTTCCAGGCTACTATGGATTGGGAAGAAGGGATAGGAATACGGTAATTTAAAATGTCAAAAAATTTTGTTCTTACTAAGATTCAGGCATTTTCTTAGAGAAAAGTCTATGGATTGGTGCAAGCTTTTGGTTAATTTCTAAGAGTTTTGAAAAAGTTGATTCTAATAATCTTTGCCAGTTTCTATTTGCATTTGTAAAGGAGAGAAATTTTGGACATTCTTAGTCTGTTATTCCTGATCACATCTGAGTAAGTTTAATTTTAGTAAAGTTTTTGTCTAAATTTAATGTACCGTCATCATTTTATACTATCATGCTTTTATGGAATATGTTGGTTATCCATTCTTGAAAGGGGCTATTTTATTCTTGTTTGCTAAAATATAGTACAGAAATATTAAAAAAAATAGGTTGCCTTATTTTTTTTCTTGGTGCTATTAGCATTATAAGGTAAGATCTTAAGCTGGCTGACCGGATGAATTAGTTTTAAATTATCATGCCAGTAAATTTCCTGACTTAGTATGTGTGAGTTATACATTGTGGGATTAGGTTGTACTGAGCATTTTACAACCTCAGGAAAGGAATACTGTTTTGTTTTTATCTTCATGTCTATTTTTATGAAAATAACTATATTTCTCAATGAAAGAAATAGTGGGAAGAGTACCATTGTTTTAATGTGTGGCTTAATTGAAATTAGCTGAATTCTAATAGTTTATTTTATATTTAATCTGTTGAAATATGTGGCTTAGGTTTAAAAAACGAAGAATATTTTCCTTTCCAGATATGAAGGAGGAAATATTTTAATAGATGTTTTAATTCATTTTGGATGTTTTGGTACTATAACAAAACTATACATGTAGAGTTTCTTAAAGGCTAGTTGTATTATAAGGTAGGAAAACATGTCAATGTGTTTTAGTAATCTTACATTAAAATATACTTGGTTATATTCTATTGTGAATGATAATTTTTACCCAAGTATGACTTGTAACATCATGCATTGGGCATTTAGAATGTATTAGCTCATTGAATTATATATATTCTAAGTATTGATGTATTTAATTGCATAATATGAATTTTAAAAACACTTAAAAATCACTACCCATCTCATCAGAAGAATCTTTAAGTATTGGGAAGTTATCAAACTTAAGTTGATTTACACAAACGACAGGTACATTTTGTTTTCAAGATGTATGCCGGATATGCAATGTGAGTAACCATAGTAATCTTGTCCTTGTTTTTCAAGTAATAATGTTTCTCTGTGAAAGAAGTGGCTATATCAGCTTGCAACTTAAAGTATCCTGCCAGTGGTTTTCTGAAGACAATCATCATACAAGTACTGTATGCAGAAGTGTTTCATGCACACTTCACATATTATCACACAATAGTTAAAAAACGTGTGTGCAGGTGTTGAGATTTAATAAAATAATTCATGTTTTATTGATAAATATCAGTTATAGATATTCTTAACGGAAATTCCATTTTTTTCTATTTTATATTGTCTGTGAAGGTGAAGAATATAGTTACTACAACTGTTTGCTGCTACAACCTTGATTTGTGAGAAGGCTTTAGCACTTTTATCCACTATTCCTTTGCATCATCAGTGTAAATTCAAACACACTGGAAAAGGCAAACACAGGCACACCTTGGAAATATTGTGAGATTGGTTCCAAACCACCACAATAAAGTGAATATTGAAATAGAGTAAAATAATCTTTTATTTCTCAGTGTATATAAAATGTATGTTTACTCTACATTATATTTATTAATTGTGCAATAACATTATGTCTAAGATTTCTATATAACTTTATTAATATTATTGTTATATTATTTATTGCTATATTGTTGCTAAAAAATGCTAACCTTCTCTGAGCTTTAGGCAAGTCATAATATTTTTGCTGGGAGAGGCCCTTGCCTTAAAGTTGATGACTGCTGACTGGTAGGGGTAGCTGGAGGTTGTGGTGGCTATGGGAGTTTCTTAAAATAAAGCAACAATGAAGTTTGCCACATAAATTGACTCTTTCCTTTTTCATTTTTCAATTTCTCTGTAGCATGTGATGTTGTTTGATGACATTTTACCCACTATAGAACTTCTTTCAAAATTGTAGTCAATTTTCATAAAACCTGATGCTGTTTTATCAACTAAGTTTATGTAATATTCTATATCCTTTCTTTAAATTTCAATTAGTCTTCAGGGCCTCTTCACCAAGAGTAGATTTCATCTCAAGAAACCACTTTCTTTGCTCCTGCATGAGAGGCAACTCCTTCTGTTCAACTTTTATCATGAGATTGTAGCAATTCAATCACATCTTCAGGCTCCACTTTTAATTCTAGTTCTCTTGTTGTTTCTGCCACGTCTGAAGTTACTTCTTCCACTGAAGTCTGGAACTTCTCAAAGTCATTCATGAGGGTTGGAATCAGCATCTTCTGAACTTCTTCTGGGGATACTTTGACCTCTTCTCATGAATCAAAAATGTTCTTAATGGCATCTGGAATGGTGAGTTCTTTCCAGGAGGTAGATTATCAATTTACTTTGTCCAGATTCATCAGAAAAACCAGTATATATGGCAGCTATAGCCTTGTGAAATCGATTTCTTAAATAATAAGACACAAAGACCAAAATTGCTCCTTGATCCATGGGCTCCAGAATGAGTGTTGCAATGTCAGGCATAAGAAACAAGTTTAATCTCACTGTACAGCTCCATCATAACTATTGAGTGACCAGGTGAATTATCAGTGGGCAGTAATATTTTGAAAGGAACCTTTGTTTCCTGAGCAATATTTCTTAATAATATGCTTAAAATGTTTAGTAAGTCTTGTTGTAAGCAGATGTGTTATCCTTTAGGCTTTGTTGTTCCATTTATAGAGCACATATATAATGCATAATTCTTAGCTCTAGTATTTTTGGAGCTCTGGATCAGGCTTTGTTTTAATGGAATGCTATGGCTGGCTTGATTTCCTATCCATACCACTCAGACTTTCTCCATATCACCAAGTAATGGTAGTAATTTATTTTCCTTCAAGACCTTTGTCCTTCGTTGTTGGGAGCCGCAAAGATTCAGCTCCTTGGCCATTTGCTAGCCGGATATGTCACTCCCTGAGGGGAGTTGCAAAATAGGCAGGGGAGCGCCACTCCCTGTCAGGAGAAGCCGGAAGACCAAAGCTCAACCGCCTGCAGGCAGGGTGGTATCGGCCCCTCAGGCGCTGTGCTAGAACACTTTGGTCTGGTTCCCCTTTTACTCCAGTCTTAATCCCTTAACCCTGTTTCCTATCAACCGACCTAGGTCAGCTGCCTTGTTTTCCCGCCTTGAAACCTTTATAAGATACGGGGTTTTCTCAATAAAAAGAAGAGGCTTGATCGGATACCGTGTGTTGTCTTTACTCTCTGTGCGTCCCCCTTCCTGCCCTGTTTTCTCTCCCTCCCTCAGAAAAAGACCTCGGGACGATTCTCGGCCCTGCCAGTCGGGGCGGATGAGACAGGTACCGCCAAACGCCGGGGAGGAGCCCGCTGGGACCTGGCATCGGCTAAGATACTTTGTAGTCACAACTTGGCTAACTGTTCGGTGCAAGAGGCTCAGCTTTCAGCCTGTCATGGATTTCAACATACCTATACCTTCCTCGCTAAGCTTAATTATTTCTAGCTTTTGATTTAAAGTAAGAGATGTGGGGCTCCTGGGAAATTCAGTCAGGTAAGCGTCTGACTCTTCATTTCAGCATGGGTGGTGATCTTATAGGTGTGATATTGAGCCCTGCATCAGGCTCTGTGCTGACAGCGCAGGGCCTGCTTTGGATTCTCTCTCTACCTCTCTCTGCCCCTCCCCCACTCATGCATGTTTGTGCACGTGCCCGCTCTCTCTCTCTCTCCCCTTATTTCGAAATAGATAGATAGAGAGAGAGAGAGAGAGAGAGAGAGAGAGAGAGAGAGAGAGAGATAAACTTAAAAAAAAAGTAAGAGGGGCACCTGGGTGACTCAATCAGTTAACGTCTGACTCAGGTCATGATCTCACAGTGTGTGGGTTCAAGCCCCATGTTGGGCTTTGTGCTGACAGCTCAGAGCCTGGAACCTGCTTCAGATAATGTCCTCTCTCTCTGCTCCTCCCCTGATCATGTTCTGTCTCTTTTTTTCAAAAATAAATAAAATAAACCTTAAAAAACCCTTTTAAATGTAAGAGATATGAGATTTTTCTCCTTTCACTTGAACACTTAGAGAGGCCATTATAGTTATTAATTGGCCTAATTTTAGTGTGTTGTATCTTAGGGAATAGGAGGCTCAAGAGAGAAGCAGAGATGGGGAACTGCTGGATAGCAGGGCAGTAAGAACACACCCAACATTTATCAGTTAAGTTTGCAGTCTTATCTTGGTACAGCTCATGACATTCCAAAGCAATTACAAGAGTAACAACAAAGATCACTGATCACAGATCACTATAACAAATACAACAGTAAACAGCTTGAAATACTTTGAGAATTATCAAAATGTGGCACACATTTTGTGCCACAGGAACATGAAGTGAGCAAGTGCTGTTGGAAAAATGTTACCGATAGACTTGCTTGTGCAGGCTTACCATACATTTTCAATTTGTAAAAAAGCAATATCTACAAAGAATAATAAAGCAAAATGCAATAAAAGGAGGCATGTGTATATTTTTCTACTATTATAACAAAAATAGTTTTGAGATCATAGATCCTCTGGAAATGTCTCAGGTTGCCTTTTCATTTTGTTGATTGTTTCGTGTTTTGTGCAGAAGCTTTGTAGTTTGATAGTCCCACTTGTCTACTTGTACTTTTGTTGCCTGTGCTTTTGGTGTTTTATCTAAGAAGTCATTACCAAGACCAGTGTCAAGAAGCTTTTCTTGCGTGGTTTCTTCTAGGAATTGTATGGCTTCATGTCTTATATTCAACCCTATAATCCATTTTGAGTTAATTTTTGTGTATGGTATTAGCTAAGGATTCATTTGGGCAAAGGAACAGAATAGACATTTCCTTAAAGACATACAATAGTCAACAGGTGTATGAAAATATGGTCAATGTCACTAATCATCATGAAATCAAAGTAAAACTGCAATGAGACATCACCTCACACTTATAAGGATAGCCATTATTTTGAAAAAGATGTAGAGAAAAGAGAATCCTTACAATCTGTTGGTGGCAATGTAATTATGCTACCACTATGGAAAGTGATATAGAGGTTCCTAAAAATTAAAAATACAACTACCATACAATTCAGCAATGCTACTTCTGTGTATGTGTCCAAAGGACTTGAAAACAGAATCTCAGAGAGATATTTGCACTACCACATTCACTGCACCATATTCACTATAACCAAGACATGGAAATAATCTAAATGTCCATCAACAGATGAATAGATAAATAAAATATGGTACACACCTAGAATGAAATATTATTCAGCCTTAAAAGGTAAGGAAACCCTGATATTTATGACAAGATGGATAAGCCTGAAGATATTATGCTAAGTGAAATGAAGTAGACATAGGACAAATATTACATGATACTACTTATATGAGAAATATAAAATAATCAAACTCATAGAATCAGAGAGTAGCATAGTGATTGACACAAGCTAAGGAGAGAGGGAAATGGGGAGGTGTTATTTAAAAGCTATAACATTTCAGGTGTATAAGATAAATAAGTTCCAAAAATCTGTATACCCAGTGCTATTGTTAACATAATATATTGTATACTCAAAAGTTTGCTAAGAGGTTAGATTTTAAGTGTTCTTATTGCATAAAAAGAATAAAGGAAATGGGAGGAAACTTTTGGAGGTAAGGGATACGTTTATGACATCAAGTTTGTACATTAAATATGTATAACTTTTTGTATGTCAATCATTCTCTCAATAAATTGGCTTAAAAATATGCCTCAGGGAATGGAAGGAAGATGATTAAGGATTACTTACAGGAGAGAACACTAGAAGAATCCACCTGTTCTAATATTTTAGCTAGAGTACTTATAGATAGAACACCATGTCTAGATTATAGTTAGTAATATTTGGATTGACTCAATTTATTCCAACTTTTATCATTACATTGCTGTCAAATTAAATGTAAATGATTGAAAGATAGTGATTGAAATTATTCAAAAAGAAAATTCAAATATTTCTGTTAGAAGAAAGCCAAATAGGTCCACCTGAACAAGCATTAATATTTATAGTCCCTGAGCATTAGATAGAAGACACCAAAATTGGGTTAATTTGTGATCTAGCATGTAGGAGTTTGTTAGTGTATATAAAGTTAAAGAGTTGGTTTCAGCACAAGTGATACAGTAGGAGCCCTAATCACTTCTGGTCAGAGCCATTTCATAAGGTATTAAAGAGGGTAAAGTAAGAATCCAAAGGGAAAGGACAAGTCAGAACAAGAGCCTCCTAGTAAAAGGCACAAAGCACAGGTAGAAACAGAATAACACTGAACAGATAGTGTTAGACCAACAAGGTTGTTTTACTTGGTAAATTACTAACTTAGCACTTTGGGCAAGCTCAGGGACTTTTGCTATTCTTGTAAAGCCACAGCTCTGTCCTTTTTCTGCCAATTATTCCCTATTGGCTTCAATGTCCTGTCCAGGGACAAACATGTTATGAAGGACTTGTCGTTCTGCAATACTGTCATAAATTCAAGTTGATGACAAGGACATTAAAGGTCAATTTGTTCAAGCCCAAGATTTTATAGATAAAGAAAATGAGGTCGTTGGAGATTAAGAGGCTTAAAATATTCCAAATCTGGACTAGAACTTGAGTATCATTCTTGTTTCATACAGAAGTTTAATTGAATATCATTCAAGATTCCTCAAATGGAGATTATTTCTAGTTTTCTTAAACAGAATTTTCTAAAGGGTGAAAATTCTACATAATGACATTTTTACTGCATCAGATTGAACCATGTCAAAGGCTGATGGATGGTGAGAATATTAAGTTAATCAACAGGGAGGACTTTGTATTGACTTTTATGATTTATACTTTATAACATAAATAAGCTTTTATTTTTTGAACTTAAATCATGGGTATGTATTTTTGGGTTTTTTAAACCAGTCATTTATTTAATACAACAAAAATAAATATACTTCTATTTCCAGAACTGGATTCTGAACCCATTCTACTAGGGTTTGAAACTGATCCTACTACATACCAGCTAGGTGGTCTCAGGTGAGGCATTGATCAGTGTGCCTCAACTACCACATCTCTAAAATGGGAGCAGTGGTAGGATGTGAAGGGTAAATGAGCTAATATATGTAAAAGATTTAATGTAGTGCCTAGTGCAGAGTTATCACCATGTAATAGACATTGTTAAATTATAAACATTACTATTGTCATTAAATTTTATACATTTTCCTTCATAGAAAATAATATATTTTTGGAGATGCCCCATAATAAATTCAATATTATTTAATCCATGCTAAGATGATCCAAATCTTTACAAATTAGTATTCCATGTTGTTTATTTTAGAGTGTACTGTAATGATTTTCTCTATTTCAAAAATAAAAACATGATAAATACTCCCTGGGAAGAATATGATAAGAATGCATGACACATATGATTTGAAGTGGAGATTTATTTTATTTTCATTTCCATAGAATGTTGATATCCATTAACACTCAATTTTCAACTTAAGGATTGGTGTTTGTGAAGCCAAGTAGGTTTGTGCTCTGTAAACTAATTTTCATATTTAAAAATACATTTAAAAGGGGGCACCTGGGTGGCTCAGTAAGTTAAGCATCTGACTCTTGATTTCAGTTCAGGTCATGATCTCATGGTTCCTGAGATTGAGTCCTGCATCAGGCTCTGCACTGACAGCATGGAGCCTGTTCGAGATTCTCTCTCCCTCTCTCTCTCTGTCCCTCTCCCATTTGCACTCTCTCTTTCTCTCTCAGAATAAATAAACATAAAAAATAATAAAATTTAAAAATTTAAAATAACATAAAAACACAGTTAATGTACAAGTGTTGACAAGAGTAGAAAATTTTCAGTTATTTAAATGTGAGCAATGTTTTATAATATCTACATATCTACAGATTTTTATAGTAAAAATTCCCGACTACTATATAGCTTGCTACTTTTCTAATACATACACATCATATGCTCTATATATTTTATTTTTCAGTAATATAGTTATTTGAACACAGACATCTAATTTTCCCCTGTCCAGAAAAACCTCAGTGAATTATCCAGAGAATTATATAATTAGGAGATATATCTCTTAGGGAAATAAACCAAGGAAATAAAGGACTTATTAGTGTCTATATTTTTTCACCTCAGATACAGTTTAGACCATGTAGTCCTAAAGAACAGCATCAAATTATCTACAGGGAACAAATAACATCTCAAAACTCTTCAAAAATCCAGATGCAAAAGTTACAAATTATATTTTAGAAAAACAGTGCCATTAGTAGTTCCTAACAATGCAGATAATAAGTGGAACAATTCCAGATACTCTCACAAAAAAGATTTTAACACAATGAAAAATAGGATTTAGAAATATGTCAGAATTCATTCATGTTTCTCATGGTCTTAGCTTCAAAAATAACCCTATCAACCTGTCTTTGTACAAGTCTGCTTTCAAGATGATTGAATGTATACAGTAACAGCTTTGGGACATTTTATATTTGCCAAGAGTAATTCCAAGTAGAAAATGTGGATTCATTTACTAAATGTTTAGCTTTGATAGAAGGTGGCATACTGCAGAACAAATTCCAAGTTTACTACAAAGAGGTTATTGTAGCTTTAGATAATGAAACTGCAGTTGACCCTTGAACAACACATATGTGAACTACACAGGTTTACTTATTATAGTCTGATTTTAAAAAATAAATATATTAGAACATTTTTTGAAGATTTGTGACAACTTGACAAACCATTCACTGATGAACTGTGTGGTCTAGAAATGCTGAAATAAGAAATAAGAAAAAGGTATGTCATGAATGTATAAAATACATGGAGATATTAGTTGGTTTTATCATTTGCTGCCATAAAATATACATAAATCTATTCTAAAAAGTTACAATTTATCAAAACTTACACACATATCGTATATACATGGTGCCATTTGCTGTCAAAAGAAATGTAAACAGACATAAAGATGAGGTATTAAGTCCTAACTGCATAAAACTGACTGTAGTACATCCTATATGTAAACGCATATGGTATTTATTGTAAGAATTTCGTATCCACTTCCCTTTGCTATTACACTAAGCTCAAGTGGTGGGACTATTGACCTGAAATATCATGTGATGCTAATTATCTCCACATGAGCAGTTTGCCATTCTGGTTAGTAAAGTAAAAGTAATCTCTTGTGGTTCTGGTGTATTTTTCCTCGTGTTTAGTGCAACACCATACATCTGGAATAACACCATGGGATCCATCCCAAGTGCCACCATGGATGCTGGAAGTATGCCAAAGGAGAGGCAGAGACGAGTCATGACATTCTAAGAAAAGTTCACTGAATTGCAGGATAGACCGTAAGTTGAGTTCTGCAGCTATGGTTGTCCACCATTTTAGGAAAGATAAATCCAGCATAAAGACCATTATAAAAAGAAGAAAAATCACAAAGCTGGTGCTTCAGCTATACCAGCAGACATCAAAATATTGCACTTTTTGTAAAACATCTTTTTTATCTCATATTGAAAATGCAGCTTTTATGTGTGTGCAGTATTGCTGTAAGAAAGACATACCTACAGACCCTAGTATGATTCAAGAAAAAGTGACATAATTACATGACAACATAAAGTGAAAGTGACTTGAGTGATAGAGAATTTAATGCCAAAAAAGGATGGTTTGATAATTTTAGAAATGGGCTTGGCTTAAAAAAAAGTCAAGATAACAGGGGAACCAAATTCTGCCCACTAAGAGGAATCAGGCAAGTTCCTAGACACCATTAAGAAAATTATTGAGGAGAAAGGATATCTGCCTATAGAGATTTTTCATGTAGATTAAAGTGACTGATTCTGAAAAAAAAAAATCCACAAAAGGAATTTACATGGAAGGAAGAAAAGCAAGCACCAGGATTTAAGGCATGAACAGATAGTCCAGCTCTACTCTTTCTTGGGTGCAAATGTAGTTGGGTTTATGATCAGGATTACCTTTATTTATGAAGCTGCTAACCCCCAAGACATGAAGGGAAAATACAGTCACCAGCTATCAGTCTTTTAATTGTACAAAAACCATTTTCTTTGGTCTGGATTGGTTTCATTGATGCCTTGTCCCTGAAGTCAGGAAAACTCAGCAGTTAGTGACTGCCATTTAAAGTTCTTTGGATATTGGACAATGCCCTCGGTCTCCCAGAACTTTATGAGTTCAACAATGAAGGCATAAAAGTGGTCTACTTGTCCCCAAACACAAGGTATCTAATTTAGTTTCTAGATCAATGGGTCAAAAGGATAACATCATTGTAGATGACATCATTGTTAGAGAAAAAGCTATGAAAAGTACCAAGCATGAAACAGTAAATTTCTGCTGGAAAAAGATTGTGTCCACATGTGGTGCATGACTTCATATGATTTATACCACAGCCAAAAAAGGAAATGATGAAAGAGATTATGGATATGACAAAAACAAGAAAGGTGAAGAATTTTGAGATACGTATCCTGGAGAAGTTTAAGAGCTAGTAGATGCTAACCAAAGGACTGAACAGATCCCTTGATGGAGGTGAGTGCTTCCAAACCAGACAACGAGGAAGAAAATGTAGAATAAGCAGGGCCAGAAAACAAATTGATATTAGACAACCTGGGAGAAGTGTTCCACTTATTCAGGATGACTTTTGGCTTCTTTTACAACATGAACCCTTCTATGATATGGGCACTGAAACTAAAGCTAATGGTGGAAGAAGGATTATTACTGTATAGAAATAAAAAAGCAAAAAGGTCGGGCAGAAATTATGACTTATTTCTATAAAGTTACACTGAGAATGCCTGCCTCTCTTCTACCTGCTCCTCCTTTTCCACCTCTGCCACCTGAGACAGCAAGAACAGCCCTTTCTCTTCTTCTTCCTCAGCTGACTCAATGTGAAGATGATAAGGATGAAGAACTTTATGATATGACACTTCTGCTTGAGAAATAATAAATTATCATCATGCTGTGTGGTTAATAAACTTATCTCTTGTGCATGTATATATGTTTTCCTCTAGGAATCTAACAATTCTGTGGCAAAAAAGACATGAGATGTTTTGTGTTGCTACTGTCAGCATCGTCTAAGAGCTCATCATGTAGAACATCATGTGCAAGACTTGTAGGGGCATGGATAGCCTGTCCTTACATAGGCATAAGGTGAGTGAGATTTAATATAAAATCAATGATAAGTTAGCTTTTTATTATTTTATAACTTTGCTTTCAAAAAACTACATTACCATACTGTATACCTCTTTCTCTTTCTTATACTTGGAGAAATTGGATATCCACCTATGATCATAGGTAAGTGGTTCTTTTAAAAATATAACATTTTGGGGTGCCTGGGTGGCTCAGGTGGTTAAGCATCTGACGTTGGCTCAGGTCATGATCTTGCCATCCATGAATTCAAGTCTCCCATCGGACTCTGTGCTGATACCTCAGAGCCTGGAGCCTGCTTCAGGTTCTGTGTGACCCTTTGTGCCTCTCAGGCTCATGCTATCTCTCACTCTGTCTCTCAAAAATAAACAAATGTTAAAAACACGTTTTTAAAAAAGTTAAATAAGAACGTAATATTGTTAGGGCACGTGAGTATCTCGGTCAGTCAAGCATCTGACTCTTGATTTGGTATCAGGTAATGATATCACAGTTCATGAGGTCAAGCCCTGCATCAGGCTCTGTGCTGACAGTGCAGAGCCTGCTTGGGATTCTCTCTTTCCTCTCTGTCTGCTCCCCTGCCCCACTGTCACTCACTCTCTCTCAAAATAAATAAATAAACTTAAAAAAATAGCATTGTTTCTAATATAGTATTATGAATATGACTGTAATACCTTATTCCATAACAATTTGATAAGAATTTATGCAATAGTGTATATAGGCTAGGCTCCTGGGAAGCCATCACATTGTTTGTAATAAGCTACCCAAAAGCAATCCTATTGCTGTTTCTTCATTATCAATGCATAAATCACCATGCTTGTATATAAATATGAATTTCTTCTTCACTTTATCTTTTCATTTTTAATGTCTAGTGTTAATTATATGTGTAACATCTACAGTGTTTCATATTCTACAAGACAGTATTGATGCAGGGACTGACAGACAGTTCACCTTGTAAACAGATGACATCCACTTATAGTATTAATATAGTATAGTTAACAAATGTATTTTTTCTTATGATGATCTTAATAACATATTCTTTCCCCTAACTTATTTTACTGTAATAATACAGTATATAATGCACAGAGACACAAAATATTAATAGAGTTTATGTTATTGGCGAAGCTTCCAGTCACCAGTAGGCTATTAGCAGTTAAGTTTGGGGGGAGTCAAAAGCACTACTTGCATATTTGACTGTGAGGGGAGTGTTGTTCAAGGGTCAGCTACGCTACAGCAGCGACCGTCCAGTGAAGGGGATATGAGACGGAGCAGATTCATAGGCTTGATGCTGCCTTCCTATTGAATTCTCTAGGAACTACCCATGAGATCCATCTTAGGAATCACAAAACTGCAATTCTAAGACCCTGCAGTGACACTGAGAGACAACTATCCTATTATTTTTAACACCAAGATTCATTTTTTAAAAAAACCCTTTTGCTAGTTACAGGTATTAATTTTACCATATGTTTGAATCTCAGAAGAAATTTTAGGTAAGAAGCCATGGGAAAAACATTTTAATTTTTTAATAGTTTATTTGTTCTTAAGAAGAGATAATAAATGAAAATCAGCAGAAGGGATCTGCTCTAAATCCATACTGATTTAGGGACATACAAAGGTGGCAAAGTAAAAAAAAACAAACAAAAAAACAAAAAACGTCACTGTTTATTCATTGTTCTACTGATAATCCAATAATCAAAATTAGGCAGAAAATTAAGCTGGGGATTATTTAAAAAGAAGACAATTATCTAGACTGGTAATTGCTTTATTTGTTTATTCTTTAAAACTATCAGTTAATAAAAGGATTCCTCCTGCATTTACCATTGTTTTACTCAAGAAATTTCTCTGCTGCCTTCCATATAAGTTAATGATTTAGAGGGATTCTTTTCCCTTGATGCTCTGTAAAGACTTCAAAGGTCATAGCTTGGTATCTGAATAGAGTACAAATAATAGTTAAGAAGGTGTCAGAAAACCTGGATTATGTAACATTCACTTCTCTTATTTTTTGGGGTAACTTTAGACAATTATTTAAACTTTCTGGGCTCTAGTATTTGTCATTTATAAAATGAGAGATTGATAAATTGGATAAATCAGCTTTAAAATTCAGTATTTATGTTTTTAACATAATATAAATTTATCTTTTTAGCATAAAATTTAATTATTTATGTTTTTACTAAAGAATAAGGTTGTCTTTGTGACAACCTTTATTTCTTAGTGAAGAAAACAAGTATAAAACCTTTCATTTTTGTTTAAGATTTTTATTATTTGATTAGCTTCTAATTTTCCCATGGACCCCTTTCCTAAGCTCTCAGACAAACTTTTGATTTCTGAGGAGTGATTTCTGTAATTGGGACTCATTGAGATTACAGGTGCCAACGGACAGTTGAGTAGAAGTTGCTAATAACAAGCTCATATCTTGTTCTCCTCCTCAGAGATGACTGGGCAAATGGCTAATCCAGGTTGGGTGTTTGTTTCTGTACCAATTTTAGCGACTTTTCTTAAGCAGTCTCCTGAGTACCCATCTTATTTTGATGATGGAAGGGATATTTTGAGCTCTGATGGGTTGGCTCAATTAGAAATGCTTGACCTTGCAGAGACAGACTGTAAAGCCATTATGTCATATTCTTTTCTTTAAGATAATTATTTGAGGGGTGTCTGGGTGGCTCTGTTAGTTAAGCATCTGACTCTTGATCTTGGATCAGGTCATGATCTAATGCTTCATGAGTTCAAGCTCCACATCAGGCTCCGTGCTGACAGTGCAGAGCAGAGCCTGCTTGGGAATTCTCTCTCCCTCTCTCTCTGTCCCTCCCCTGCTCCCTGTCTCTCAAAAATAGATAAACATAAAAAAAATAAGATAATTATTTGAAATGGAAAACCTGAAGTCCTGCAAACCAGAGAGTTATGGGCAAAGAAGGAAGAATATTTGAAACCCCTGTCCATATACAGAACCTCACTATTTCAGAGCCAAATATCTGTGGAAATGAGAGATGGGCCTACAGTTTTTAATACATCATTTTGGCATGAACAATAGAAATAGTGTGTTTTCTTAAGGAAGTGTTCATTAGGAGGGTCCTTTCGGTTTGAATATAAGTTTATCTCAATATATAGTTTAAAAAGAAAATCAATAGGAACACAACATTTGAAACTAATTTTAATCATGCCTTCCTCTCTTAAGACATTACTTTACTAACCTAAGCTTCACAATGCAAAGATTTGGTAAAAAAAAAAAAAAAAAAAAAAAAAAAAAAAAGTAAGCTAGTTTTTCTGAATTACTTGAAAAAATTAGAGTCTATGTCATTGTTCCTGAAAGAATTATACTATCTCTTTCAGTATTTTTTTTCTCCCATCCTAAAAAAGTTGTGTCTAACTCAGCACATCCAGCTACTGGATATCTTATCTCATTATCTATGAGTTAAATTTGAACTAGGAAACATTTCAGATGATTTATATGCTAAGCCGAATTCTCTTGAAAACAAATAAAGATACAGAAAAAGTATGTTAGGGTTGTGTAATAAAATCTTCAATATAAAGATCCTGAGCCTTCTTTTGATGTGCACTAAATAACAGAGCTGGTAAATTAGTGGTTGAAATGTTTCTGTCAATAAAATTGATGTTATTTCATACTACTTGTATGAGGCTCACCTCTTTTTACAAATCAGAATGTGCGGTTAATTTGAACCTGTCAGGACAACAGTGTCTATTGTGGTTCAGTGATTCCTCTGATGATAGTAAAAGATGCTTATATTTTTCACAGGTAGACATTTTGTATTTTAAGGCTATAGAAAAACTCACATAAACGTTTGTTTAGTTTTGTAGAAAGAAAATATGTGTAACATTTTATAGTTCAATTTTATAATAGCAATTTCTTTAAAACTTCAAAATATAAATGTGGAACCATTATTTAAAAGTTGTTTGCAGAGGCATAATTGTTTGAATTTATCCAGATTTTACAAACTTTTTAAACCTTGAACTCATCACAATATAGAATACGGCTTCAGAATCTAATGCTTTTCTACTGAGCATATTGCTGTGAGGGATAGAAAATGCATTAGTTCTGAATATCATCTGGGCTGCCTCCCTGAGAGGTTGCAATATTGTTTGTTTGTCAAACAGCTTGAAAAGCTAGACAATGCTATTAGGAGCAGTATGGAAATAAGAGGTATAGAGATTATTCCTCGCTGCTGCTTTGTTATTTGGTAAAGTCATGGCAGTTTCCTTATCCTTTCACTCTTAATGAAGTGCCATAATAAAGTCTGCAGATGAGTTTTTAAAAAATCACTTTGTAATCAGAGCAGTGGAAGAAAATTCATCCCAGAAACCACACCTAGTCATCTCTTGTGGAAGACATTTGTAAAATGATTTGAGAAATGATGAACTCTCCCTCTATTAGACAAATGAATTTTATGTGTTCCTCATGGAACAGTTCTTTTAGTGCTTCCTGCTTCCCTGTATAAATGCAGCTTTCTATGAATGATTTTGATGTCCTGTTAAATTGAATGGCTTATTTCTACTTCTTTGCATTTTTTAATGTTTCCTCATAGAAAATAAAAATATTAAGATTGGAATTTCAGTGGTTTCATAGACAATCATTACAGTAACCTCTTACGTGGTTTATGGCTAAATAGACGAAATGTATAACATCTCATGAATGTACTTAGGTTGGGAGATAATTCAGCTTTACTTTCTTTTTCTGTTTTGCTACTTATTTTTATTAATTAATTTAGTTTTTATTTACATGCAAATTGGTTAGCATATAGTGCAATAATAATTCCAGGATAGAATCCAGTGATTCATCCCCTATATATAACACCCAGTGTTCTTCGCAACAAGTGTTGTCCTTAATGCCTCTTGCCCATTTAGCTCATCAGTTTGTTCTCTATATTTAAGAGCCTCTTATGTTTTGTCTCTCTCCTTGTTTTTATATTATTTTTGCTCTCCTTATGTTCATCTGGTTGTATATTAAATGCCGCGTATGTGTGAAGTCATATATTTGTCTTTCTCTGACTAATTTTGCTTAGCATAATCTAGTTCCATCCATGCTGTTGCAAATGACAAGATTTCATTCTTTTTGTTTCCAAGTAATATTCCATTGTATATAGACCATATCTTATTTATTCATTCATCTGTTGATGGACACTTGGGCTCTTTACATATTTTGGCTATTGTCGATAGCACTGCTGCAAAGGGGTTCCCCTTTGAAATAGTACACCTGTATCCTTTGGGTAAATACTTAGTAGTACAATTGCTGGGTTATAGAGTAGTCCTTTATTTAGTTTTTTGAGGAACCTCCATACTGTTTTCCAGAGTGGCTGCACCAGTTTGAATTCCCACTAGCGGTGCAAAAGGGTTTCTCTTTTTCTGCATCCTTGCCAACATCTGTTGTTGCCTGAGTTGTTAATTTTAGTCACTCTTACAGGTGTGAGGTGTATTTATATGTGGTTTTGATTTGTATTTCCCTGATGAAGAGTGATGTTGAACATATTTTCATGTGTTTAATAGCCATCTGGAGGTCTTCTTTGAAGAAGTGTCTATTCATGTCTTTTGCCCATTTCTTCCCTGGATTATTTGCTTTTTGGGTGTTGAGTTTGATAAATTCTTTATAGACATTGGATACTAACCCTTTATCTGATATGTCCTTTGCAAATATCTTCTCCCATTGTGTTGGTTGCCTATTAGTTTTGCTGGTTGTTCCCTTCATTGTGTAGCTTTTTATCTTGATAAGGTCCCATTAGTTCATGTTTGTTATTGTTTCCCTTGCCTCTGAAGAGATGTTGAGTAAGAAGTTGCTGTGGCCGAGGTCAAAGAAGTTTTTGCCTCCTTTCTCCTCTAAGATTTTGATGGCATCCTGTCTTATGTTTAGGTTTTACATTTATTTTGAGTTTATTTTGTATATAGTATAAGAAAGTGGTCCAAGTTCATTCTTCTGTCCCTGCTTTCTTGAGAGATTTTATTTTGTCAAATACTTTCTCTGCATTTATTGAGAGGACCATGTGATTCTTATTCTTTCTTATATTAATGTGATGTATCACACTGATTGGTTTGTAGGTATTGAACCACCCATGCATCCCAGGTATAAATCACGCTTGATCATGGTGAATAATTCTTTAATGTATTGTTGGATTCAGTTGGCTAGTATCTTGTTGAGACGTTTTGCATCTATGTTCATCAGGGAAATTGGTCTGTTGGTCTCCTTTTTAGTGGGGTCTTTGGTTTTGTAATCAAAGTAATGCTGGCCTCATAGAATAAGTTTGGAATTTTTCTTCCCATTTTTATTTTTTGGAACAGCTTCAAAAGAATAGGTGGTAGCTCATCTTTAATTGTTTGTTATCATTCCCCTGGAAAGCCATCCAGCCCTGGACTCTGGTTTGGGGGGAGATTTTTGATTACTAATTCAATTTCTTTACTGGTTATGGGTCTTCAAATTTACTATTTATTACTATTTCAGCTTTGCTGGTTTATATGTTTCTTCCAGATTGCCCAATTTATTGGCATATAATTGCTCATAATATTCTCTTATTATTGTTTGTATTTCTGCAGTGTTGGTTGTAATCTCTCCTCTTTCATTCTTCATTTTATTTATTTGGTTCCTTTCCTTTTTCTTTTTGATCAATCTGGAAAGGAGTTTATCAATTTTGTTAATTTTTTCAAAAAGCCAGCCCCTGGTTTCATTGATGTGGTTTTGTTGTTGTTGTTTTGATATCATGATCTCTGCTCTAATCTTTATTATTTCCCATCTTCTGCTGGGCTTGGGTTTTATTAGCTGTTCCTTTTCCAGCTCTTTAAGGTGTAAGGTTAGGTTGCGTTTCTGAGACCTTTCTTCCTTATTTAGGAAAACCTAGGTTGCTATATTCTTTTTTCTTATGACTGCCTTTGCTGCATCCCAGAGGTTTTGGGCTGTGTTTTCATTTTAATTGGTTTCATGTACTTTGTAATTTCCTTTTTAATTTCTTGGCTAACTCATTCATTCTTTAGTAGGATGTTTTTTAATCTCCAAATTTCCATGATGTTTACACAATTTTTCTTGTGGTTGATTTTGAGTTTCATAGTGTTGTGGTTTCAAAATATGCACAGTATGATCTTTAACTTTTTGTACTTGTTGAGGGTTGATTTGTGTCCCAGTATGTGATCTTTTCTGGAGAATGTTGCATGTGCACTCGAGAAGAATGTGTATTCTGTTGCTTTAGGATAAAATATTATAAATATATTTGTTAAGTCCATCTGGATCAGGGTGTCATTCAAAGCCATTGTTTCCTTATTGATTTTCTGTTTATATGATGTGTCCATTGCTGTAAGTGGATTGTTGAAATCCCCTACTATTATGGGATTGTTATCAATGAGTTTCTTTATGTTCATGATCAATTGATTTACATATTTCAGTGATGTCTTGTTAGGGACATAAATGCTTACAAATGTTAGATCTTCTTGTTGGATAGACCCTTATTTACGATATAGTGGCCTTCTTCATCTCTTGTTGCAGTCTTAATTTTAAAATCTAGTTCATCTGATATAAGTATAGCCACTCCAGCTTTCTTTTAGGGACCATTAGCATGTTAGATGGTTCTCCATTCTTCTACTTTCAATATGAACACAACTTTAGATCTAAAATGGATCTTTTTAAACACCTTACAGATGGATCTTGTTTTCGCTTCCATTCTAATATTCTATGTCTTTTGGTTGGAGTGTTTAGTCCACTGATATTTAGAGTGAGTACTGAAAGATATGAATTTATTTTCATTGTGTTGTCTGTAAAGTTGGAGTTTCTGGTGTTGGTTTCTGGTCCTTTCTAGTCTGTGTTACTTTTAGTGTTTTGTTTTGTTGTGTTTCATCTTTTCTCCCCTCAGAGGGTCCCCTTTAAAATTTCTTACAGGGGGGGGGGGCAAGATGGCGAAGAAGTAGGGAGTTCTGTACTTTTTGCCCGCCTGCATCTATCAAACTAAGAAGGGCTGAAGCCATAATACTCTGATTGGTAAGAGTCTGGGAGGAAAAGAGAACAAGTCCACTAAGAAGACAGCCTCATAGAGCCCGGGCAATACCAACATTGATGCATTGTCGTGATTAGATCAACTCTTGCTATTCAGATATATTGTCCCTTATCATTTCTCTCCCTTTCACTGGACTGGGCACATGGAACATCGGTTTTCCTAAAAAGTCATACTTAATCCATTCTCTTGATGCTACCTTCCTTTCTCTCTCTCTCTGTCTCTGTCTCTCTGGAATAATCAGACTATATAGTTTCTTTGGGTGATATTATCTTCGTTTTTTTCCTCCTCACCTCCTACCATATTCTCCTCTTTCTCTCCCTGAAGTAAGCCTTTTAGTCTCTCTGCCTGGTCAACATTCAATGTCACTTCCTCCACACCTCTGTAATTTCTCTCTTTCTATATGCTCTTCCAAAAGCACTGCCTTCACCCTACTCTTTATTTGTAGCTGGAATTTCTGGTTTAATACTTTTAGACTGTCCCTTGTCTTTGTTGTTTTTGCCCACCCCCTCTTCTTATTTTTTTCTTTCCTTTTCTTTTCTTTCCCCTTTTGGTTGGCTTGTTTGTTTGATTTGTCTGTGTGTTTGCATGCTTTTGTTCCCTGTATATTTGTCTATCTGTTTTTCTTTTCAGGGCTACCTCAAGAAATAAGCCAAAGTACACATGCTGGAGGGTCCCAAATATTACTGAGTAGGGAAATAAAATAACCAAAGGCACAACAAGAGAAATCAAGAGACACCATTAAAAGAAGACTTCCTGAATGGACAGTCAATGAGCCTCCTTTAATATAACAATACTCACAGGTGCTGAGTGCATAACAAGCTTTTGAAACTGACAAGAGACTGAATAGCCAAAACGATGAAATGGAAGAACTCTTTTCTAAAGAAACTTCAGGAAGAAGTCACAGCTACAGAATTGCTCAAAACAGATATAAGCAATATAATGGAGCAAGAATTTAGAACAATTGTCATAAAATTAATCACTGGGCTTGAAAATAGCATGGAAGCTTTCAGAGAAGCTATTGATACAAAGACAAGGGACCTTCAAAATAGCTGTGATGAGTTTAAAAAATGCTATAAATGAGGTGGATAATAAAATGAAGCCTACCACTGCATGAAATGAAGAGGCAGAGAGGTGAATAGGTGAATTAGAAGACACAATTATAGAAAAAGAGGAAGCCAAGAAAAAGAGACAAATTGATCCAGGGGCACAAAAGGAGAATTCAAGACCTGAGTGATGCAATCATATGGACCAATATTTGTATTGCAGTAATTCCTGGAAAAGAAGAAAGAGATAAAGGTCCTGAAGTGGTACTCGATCAAATTATAGCTGAGAACTTGCCCAATCTGGGGAAGGAAATAGATATTAAAATCCAAGAGGCATAGAGAACTCACCTGAGATGTAACTTGAATCGACCTTTGGCACAAAATATCATAGTGAAACTGAAAAAATATAAGTATAAAGAGAGAATTCTGAAAGCACCTAGAGAGAAAAAGGCCTTAACATAAAAAGGGAAACCTATCAAAGTGGATACAGAACTATCTACTAAAACTTGGCAGGCCAGAAAGGAATGGCAGGAAATCTTCAATGTGAAAAACAGAAATAATATGCAACCAAGAATACTTTATCCAGCAAGCCTGTCATTCAAAATAGGAGAGATAAAGGTTTTTCCAAATAGGCAAAAAGTGAAAAAATTTATTACAACCAAACCATCCCTATAAGAAACCCTAAGAGGGACTCTATGAGAGAAATGTTGCAAGGAATACAAGGTACCAGAGACACCACTACAAGCATGAACCCTACAGAGAACACAATGAAACTAAACCCATATTTTTCAATAATAACACTGAATGTAAAGGACCTAAGTGCTCCAATCAAACGACATAGGGTAGCAGAATGGATAAAAAAAAACAACACCAAAATCCATCTATTTGCTGTCTACAAGAGACTCATTTTAGACCTGAAGACACCTTCAGAGGGAAAGTAAGGGGATGGAGAAATATATATCATGCGACTGGAAGTCAAAAGAAAGCCAGTGTAGACATACTTATATTGGAAAACTGGACTTTAAAGGCAGTAATGACCACCACAGCAATTTCCTACTCGACACATCCCCAAAGGCAAGGGAAATGAAAGCAAAACTGAACTCTTGGGACTTCATCAAGATAAAAGGCTTCTGCAAGGCAAAGGACACAATCAAGAAAACTAATAGGCAACTGACAGAATGGGACAAGATAGTTGCAAATGACATATCAGATAAAGGGCTAGTATCCAAAACCTACAAGGAACTCACCAAACTTCACACCCACAAAACAAATAACCCAGTGAAGAAATGGGCAGAAGACATGAACAGACACTTCTCCAAAGAGGACATCCAGATGGCCTACAGGCACATGAAACGATGCTCAAC
>NC_043700.1:20452323-20454480 GCF_006229205.1 Suricata suricatta
GTGAGAGTGGACATCCTTGTCATGTTCCTGATCTCAGGGGGAAAGCTCTCAGTGTTTCCCCATTGAGGATGATATTAGCTGTGGGCTTTCCATAAATGGCTTTTATGATGTTTAAATAAGTTCCTTCTATCCCGTCTTTGTCAAGGTCTTTTATTAAGAAAGGATGCTGTATTTTGTCAAATGCTTTTTCTGCATCTATCGACAGGATCATATGGTTTTTATCTTTTCTTTGGCTAATGTAAGGTATCACATTGATGGATTTGTGAGTAACCCAGGAATGAATCCCACTTGATCATGATGGATAATTCTTTTTATAGGCTACTGAATTCGATTTGCTAGTGTCTTGTTGAGTATTTTTGTGTCTGTATTCATCGAGGATATTGGGCTATGGTTCTCTTTTTTTGCTGGGTCTCTGTATGGTATGGGAATCAATGTGATGCTGGCTCTGTAGAATGAGTCCAGAATTTTCCTTCTATTTCCAGTTTTTGGAATAGTTTGAGAAGAATGGGTATTAACTCTGCTTTAAGTGTCTGGTAGAATTCCCCAGGGAAGCCATCTGGCCCTGGGCTCTTATTTGTTGGGAGATTTTTGATAACTGATTCAATTTCGTCACTGGTTATGGGTTGTTCAGATTTTCTATCTCTTCCCGTTTCAATGTTGGTAGTGCATGTGTGTTTAGGAGTTTCTCCATTTCTTCTAAGTGGTCCAGTTTGTTGGCATATAGTTTTTCATAGTAATCTCTGATGATCGCTTGTATTTCTGAAGGAGTGGCTGTAATAGATCCATTTTCATTCGTGATTTTGTCTATTTGGGTGCTTTCGCTTTTCTTTCAGAGGAAACTGGCTAGCGGTATATCAATTTTGTTTATTTTGTCAAAAAACCAACTCTTGGTTTCATTGATCTGTTCAACTGTTTTTTTGGATTCTATATTGTTTATTTCTGCCCTGATCCTTGTTATTTCTTTTCTGCTGGGTTTGGAGTGTTCTTGCTGCTCTTTTTCTAGATCCTTTAGGTGCTCTGTTAAATTTTGAATTTGTGCTTTTTCTAGTTTCTTGAAATAGGCCTGGAGTGCATTATCGTTTCTGCTTAGTACTACCTTTGACACATCCCAAAGAGTTTGAATTGTATTTTCTTTTTCATTTGTTTCAATATATTTTTTAATTTCTTCTCTAATTGCCTGATTCTCCCAATTGTTCTTTAGTAGGGTGGTCTTTAACCTCCATGTTTTTGGATGTTTTCCAGACTGTTTCCTGTGATTGATTTCAAAGTTCATAGCATTGTAATCTGAAAGTATGCATGGTATGTTCTCAATTTGTTTATATTTATGGAGGGCTGCTTTATGACCCAGTATGTGATCTATCTTGGAGAATATGCCATGTGCACTCGAAAAGAAAGTGAATTCCCTAGCTTCAGAATGTAGAGTTCTAAATTTATCTGTCAAATCCATCCTTTCCAATGTGTTTTTCAGGTCCATTGTTTCTTTAGTGATTTTCCGTCTGGTTGATCTATCCATTGCTGTAAGTGGAGTATTAAAATCCCCTGCAATTAGCACATTTTCACCAATTGTTTCTGTTTTTGATTAGTTGTTTTATGTATTTGGGTGCTCCCGAATTTGGCTCATAGATATTTAATTGTTAGCTCTTCTTTATGGAGAGACCCTGTAATTATTATATAATGGCCTCCTTCATCTTTCATTACTGCCTTATTTTAAATAATAGTTTATTGTCAAATTGGTTTCCATACAACACCCCATGCTCTTCCCCATAAGTGCCCTCCTCCATCATCACCACCTCTTGTCCCCAACTACCTAGCAGGAGACCTCATGACCTTCTCTGGGGTAGTGCCAAAGGCAGGCATGGGGACTCTGGAGGAAGGGACTCCCCTCTCCCCTTTCCCCTTCAACCCTCAGTTCATTTTCAGCATTCAATAGTCTCTCAAGTTTTGCGTCCATCTCTCTCCCCAACTCTCTTTCCCTCTTCCCCTCCCCCTGGTCCTCCATTAGATTTCTCCTGTTTTCCTGTTAGACCTATGAGTACAAACATATGGTTTCTGTCCTTCTCTGCCTGACTTATTTCACTTAGCATGACACCTTCAAGGTCCATCCACTTTCCTACAAATGGCCAGATTTCATTCTTTCTCATTGCCATGTAGTACTCC
>NC_043700.1:20454580-20456451 GCF_006229205.1 Suricata suricatta
GGAGTCCCCATGCCTGCCTTTGGCACTACCCCAGAGAAGGTCATGAGGTCTCCTGCTAGGTAGTTGGGGACAAGAGGTGGTGATGATGGAGGAGGGCACTTATGGGGAAGAGCATGGGGTGTTGTATGGAAACCAATTTGACAATAAACTATTATTTTAAAAAAGGCAGTAATGAAAGATGAAGGAGGCCATTATATAATAATTACAGGGTCTCTCCATAAAGAAGAGCTAACAATTATAAATATCTATGAGCCAAATTCGGGAGCACCCAAATACATAAAACAACTAATCAAAAACAGAAACAATTGGTGAAAATGTGCTAGTTGCAGGGGATTTTAATACTCCACTGACAGCAATGGATAGATCAACCAGACGGAAAATCACTAAAGAAACAATGGATCTGAACAACACATTGGAAAGGATGGATTTGACAGATAAATTTAGAACTCTGCATCCTGAAGCTAGGGAATTCACTTTCTTCTCGAGTGCACATGGCACATTCTCCAAGATAGATCACATACTGGGTCATAAAGCAGCCCTCCATAAATATAAACAAATTGAGAACATACCATGCATACTTTCAGATCACAATGCTATGAACTTTGAAATCAATCACAGGAAACAGTCTGGAAAACATCCAAAAACATGGGGGTTAAAGACCACCCTACTAAAGAACAATTGGGAGAATCAGGCAATTAGAGAAGAAATTAAAAAATATATTGAAACAAATGAAAAAGAAAATACAACAATTCAAACTCTTTGGGATGTGTCAAAGGTAGTACTAAGCAGAAACGATAATGCACTCCAGGCCTATTTCAAGAAACTAGAAAAAGCACAAATTCAAAATTTAACAGAGCACCTGAAGGATCTAGAAAGAGAGCAGCAAGAACACTCCAAACACAGCAGAAAAGAAATAACAAGGATCAGAGCAGAAATAAACAATATAGAATCCAAAAAAACAGTTGAACAGATCAATGAAACCGAGAATTGGTTTTTTGACAAAATAAACAAAATTGATATACCGCTAGCCAGTTTCCTCAGAAAGAAAAGTGAAAGCACCCAAATAGACAAAATCACGAATGAAAATGGATCTATTACAGCCACTCCTTCAGAAATACAAGCAATCATCAGAGATTACTATGAAAAATTATATGCCAACAAACTGGACCACTTAGAAGAAATGGAAAAACTCCTAAACACACATGCACTACCAACATTCAAACGGGAAGAGATAGAAAATCTGAACAACCCATAACCAGTGAAGAAATTGAATCAGTTATCAAAAATCTCCCAACAAATAAGAGCCCAGGGCCAGATGGCTTCCCTGGGGAATTCTACCAGACATTTAAAGCAGAGTTAATACCCATTCTTCTCAAACTATTCCAAAAACTGGAAATAGAAGGAAAATTCTGGACTTATTCTACAGAGCCAGCATCACGTTGATTTCCATACCATACAGAGACCCAGCAAAAAAAGAGAACCATAGCCCAATATCCTCGATGAATACAGACACAAAAATACTCAACAAGACACTAGCAAATCGAATTCAGTAGCCTATAAAAAGAATTATCCATCATGATCAAGTGGGATTCATTCCTGGGTTACTCACAAATCCATCAATGTGATACATTACATTAGCCAAAGAAAAGATAAAAACCATATGATCCTGTCAATAGATGCAGAAAAAGCATTTGACAAAATACAGCATCCTTTCTTAATAAAAGACCTTGACAAAGACGGGATAGAAGGAACTTATTTAAACATCATAAAAGCCATTTATGGAAAGCCCACAGCTAATATCATCCTCAATGGGGAAACACTGAGAGCTTTCCCCCTGAGATCAGGAACATGACAAGGATGTCCACTCTCAC
>NC_043700.1:20456551-20544756 GCF_006229205.1 Suricata suricatta
ATAGATGCAGAAAAAGCATTTGACAAAATACAGCATCCTTTCTTAATAAAAGACCTTGACAAAGACGGGATAGAAGGAACTTATTTAAACATCATAAAAGCCATTTATGGAAAGCCCACAGCTAATATCATCCTCAATGGGGAAACACTGAGAGCTTTCCCCCTGAGATCAGGAACATGACAAGGATGTCCACTCTCACCACTGTTGTTCAACATAGTGCTGGAAGTCCTAGCATCAGCAATCAGACAACAAAAGGAAATAAAAGGCATCAGAATTGGCAAAGAAGAAGTCAAACTTTCACTTTTCACAGATGACATGACACTCAACATGGAAAACCAGACAGACTCCACCAGAAGCCTTCTAGAACTGATCCATGAATTCAGCAAAGTCGCAGGGTATAAAATCAATATATAGAAATTGATTGCATTTTTATACATCAATTATGAAGCATTAGAAAAAGAAATCAAGAAACTGATCCCATTCACAATTGCATGAAAAATCATAAGATACCTAGGAATAAACCTAAGCAAATATGTAAAAGTCCTGTACAAGGCAAACTAGAGAAAACTTATGAAAGAAATTGAGGAAGACACAAAGAAATGGCAAAACATTCCATGCTCATGGATCAGAAGGATAAACAGTGTTAAAATGTCATTATTACCCAATGCAATCTACACATTCAATGCAATCCCAATCAGAATTGCACTAGCATTCTTCTCAAAGCTAAAACAAACAATCCTAAAATTTGTATGGAACCACAAAAGACCCCGAATAGCCAAAGTAATATTGAATAAGAAAACTAAAATGGGAGGCATCACATTCCCAGACTTTAGCCTCTACTACAAAGCTATCTTTGTATTGATGATTCAAGACATAATGGTATTGGCACAAAAACAGACACATAGACCAATGGAATAGAATAGAGAACCCAGAATTTGACCCACAAATGTATGGCCAATTAATCTTTTACATAGCAGGAAAGAGTATCTATTGGGGAAAAAAAACCCTCTTTAACAAATGGTGCTATGAGAACTGACAGCAAAATGCAGAAGAATGAAACTAGATCACTTTCTCACACACAAAAACTCAAAATGATGAAGCACCTCAACATGAGACAGTAAAACATCAGAACCCTAGAGAAGAAAGCAGTAACAACCTCATTAACCTCAACTGCAGCAATTTTTTACTTGACACATTCCCAAAGGCAAAGGAATCAAGAGCAAAATGAACTATTGGGATCTCATAAAGATAAAAATCTTCTGTACTGCAAAGGAAACAATCAAGGAAACTAATAGGCAACTGATGGAATGGGAAAAGATAGTTGCAAATGACATATCGGATAAAGGACTAGTATCCAAAATCTATAAGGAACTCACCAGACTCCACACCCAAAAAACAAATAATCCAATGGAGAAATGGGCAGAAGACATGAATAGATACTTCTCCAAAGAGGATATCCAGATGGCCAACAGACACGTGAAATGATGCTGAGTGTCACTCATCATCAGAGAAATACAAATAAAAACCACACTGAGATACCACCTCACTCCAGTTAGAGTTGTTAAAATGAACAAATCAGGAGACTATAGATGCTGGGGAGAATGTGGAGAAACAGGCACCCTTCTACACTGTTGTTGGAATGTAAACTGGTGCAGCCCCTCTGGAAAACAGTGTGGAGGTTCCTCAAAAAATAAAAAATAGGGGCGCCTGGGTGGCTGAGTTGGTTGAGCCTCCAACTTTGGCTCAGGTCAGATCTCACATTCGTGGGTTCAAGCCCCGCGTCAGGCTCTGTGCTGACAGCTAGCTCGGGGCCTGGAGCCTGCTTCTGGTTCTGTGTCTCCTTCTCTCTCTGCCCCTCCCCCTCTCATGCTCTGTCTCTCTCTGTATCAAAAATAAATAACACATTTTAAAAAATTAAAAAAAAATTAAAAATAGAACTCCCCTATGACCCAGCAATAGCACTTCTATGGATTTACCCAAGGGATACAGGAATGCTGATGCATAGGAGCACATGTACCCCAATGTTCAAAGCAGCCCTTTCAACAATAACCAAATCATGGGAAGAGCCTAAATGTCCACCAACTGATGAATGGATCAAGAAGATGTGGTTTATCTATACAATGGAATACTACATGGCAATGAGAAAGAATGAAATCTGGCCATTCATGGCAAAATGGACAGAATTTGAAGGTATCATGTTACAGGAAATAAGTCAGGCAGAGAAGGCCAAATACCATATGTTTGCACTCATAAGTGGAACAGGAGAAACTTAACAGAGAATCATGGGGGAGGAAAGGGGGGAAATAGGGAAAGGGCAGGAGGCAAATTATGAGAGACTTGAATACTGAGAACAAATGAGGGCTGAACAGGGAGAGGGAAAGGGGAAGGTGGGTGATGGCTATGGAGGAGGGCACTTGTGCGAATGAGCACTGGGTGTTTTATGGAAACCTACTTGACAATAAACTATAACATTTCTTAAAGGGTTGGTTTAGTGGAACTTCTTTAGTTTTTGTTTGTCTGGGGAACTCTTTTTCTCTCCTTATTTTTTGAATGACAGCCTTGCTGGATAAGGAATTCTTGGCTGCATATTTTTCTTATTCAGCACATTGAATATATCCTGCCACTCCTTTCTGGCATGCTAAGTTTCTCTGGATAGATCTGCTACAAACCTGATCTGTATTCCCTTATAGGATAAGGAGTTTTTTTCCCCTTACTGCTTTCATAATTCCTTTTCTGTATATTTTGTGAATCTGAGTATGATATTCCTTGCTGATGGTTGGTTTTTGTTGAATCTGATGGGAGTTCTCTGTACTTACTGGATTTTGATGTCTTTGTATTTCCCCAGGTGAGGAAAGTTTTCTGCTATAATTTGCTCATATAAACCATCTACCTCTTTTTCTTTCTCTTCATCTTCTGGGACCTCTATGATTTGTATATTACCCCTTTTTAATAAGTCACTCAGTTTTCCAATTTTTGTTTTGTGCTCGTTTGCCTTAGTTTCCCTCATTTGCTTTGCTCCATAATTTTATCTTCTATTTTGATGATTCCCTGATCTGCTTCGTCCATCCTTGCCACTGTTGCATCATCTCAGTTATAGCATTTTTAGTTTCATCCTAACTAGATTTTACTTCTTTTATTTCTGCAGAAAGTGATTCTATGCTTTCTTCAAGCCTGGGTAGTATTCCTATTATTGTGATTCTGAATTCTTATTCAGATATCTTGCTTCTATCTGTGGATTTACTCTCTGACTATCATTTCATCCTGTTCTTTTTTGGGGGGTGAATTCCTTTTTTTTGTCATTTTGGAGGAAGGAAGAGAATTAATAAACTAAAAGTTAAAAATTAAAAAGACAAAAAAATAAAATAAATGAAGCTAGATCCTACATGTGTTATGGTCTGGTTGTTGAAAGACGCTTCATAGAAAGGAAAAAAAAGGAAAGAAAGGAAAAGGAAAAAATGTAAGAAAAATGTTAAAGATTATAAATATGTATACAGTAAAATAGAATACAACAAAATGAAGAAAGTAAAATAGAGTATAAAAATTTACAAGGAATAAAAATATAGTAAAAATTTTTAAAAATTAGAAAAAAATGGACAGGGCCGCCTAGGTGGTTCAGTCAGTTAAGCATCAAACTTCAGCTCAGGTCATGATCTTGCAGTCTGTGAATTCAAGCCCTGTTTTGGGCTCTGTGCTGAGAGCTCAGAGCCAGGAGTCTGCTGCTTCCGGTACTGTGTTTCCCTCTCTGTCCCTCCCCAACTTGCTCGCGCACATGCTCTCTCTCTCTCTCTCTCCAAAATAAATAAATATTTTAAACATTTTAATTAAAAAATGGACAAAAAAAATAAGTTGTTCTCTTACTATATCCATTAAAAATAATGTAAAAAATAAAAGTATAAAAACAATTTAAACAAAAGCAAAAAAGAAAAGAAAAAGAAAACAGTGAATAGGTGGACCAGGAAACATAATGAAACCCAAATGAGATTACGTCCATTTTCCCCTAGAAATCAAACTATGAAGCACTTTGTAGTCCATATACGAAGCAGGTGGAGAGATTTGTGGTTGTCCGCTAGGGCATGAGCTTGGTGGATGCAGCTGGAAGGTTCTTGGTGTAATGGCTCTATTCTCCACTAGGTGGCACTGCTTAGCTTACTGGCATGGATCTGTATTGCTCTTATATGTGGGAGAGGTGAAAATGGCTTTACCCAGCTTCCCAGTCTCTGGCACAGCAACTCTGCCCTCTCACTGACTAGTAATAAGCACCCTCCTTTGTCTCTGGCTTCCATACACCGATGCCTCAGCCTGCCAGGTGGCACCCCCGCCCCCTCCCAAACATTATATCAGATGGGGCTGTGTTTCCAACCCCCTCACTTCTGAGAGTCCTGCAGCTTGGATCTGCTCTGACCCTTGGTGGAAGGTCTTGCCGAGCAGTGGCCTGGTGTTAACTTGCCCCCTGTAATGTTTGTGCAGGTGTGCTATGGCAGAAGTTCAGAGATTGTGGCTGAGTGCCGGTTTGTCCCAGAAAAGTTTTGTGTGATCGCACAGCAGTAGTGGTTCAGAGATTATGGCAAATCACAACACAATTTGCATGAGGTCTCACCACACCATGGTGTCTTTGTTCCAATATGAGCAAATGTGGCTGTTCTCCACGGTCCGCTGGAAGCTTTGTCTGTGGGGAGGCTGCATGTTTTCTCCTACATGCCCTCCAAGCAGGGGAGCGTCTCCCCTTGTGGCCCACAGACCCCTTAGACCTCACTTGCCTGCTCCTGGGGATTCGCCTTTCCTCCCCACTAGAGCACCACTAGGTATTGAGTTCTGGAATTTCCAACTCTGTGCTCCCCTGTTTTACAGAGTCCTACTGGAATTGAAACCCCCTCCTTTCTCCTCATCAGTGGATGTGGGGAATAGATTTCTTGTTCAGTCCCCTGTGTTTCTCCTCTTTCTCTGTCTCTCTCCAGCTACTTTCCTGAATTCTCCACCTCTTCTCTGTCTTCTCTCCACAAAAACAGCTCCCTGCCCTCAGCAGCTTCTCTCTCCCCAAGTTCACCTCTCTGCACCATGTACCTGCCAAGTTCGGGGCTCAAGTTATGCAGATTGCTGTGTTAATCCTCAGGTCAATTTTCTAGGTGTGCAGAGTGGTATGGTGATGTTCTAGCGGCAGCTGAGGGATGAGGGAAGCTGAAAACTTCCATGATGCTCTGAATCTTGGCCCCCGCCCACCATCAATACTACTCTCGGCTTTCCTTTCTAATTATTCATTGATATCATCCCAATGTCTAACAATGCCCCTTTTGGCCGACTGAAAAGTTGTAGGATTGGACTTAGACTTTAGAGCGGATATATGTAGGACTCCATTTTGCTAAGTTCAAAAAGGTGGATGGAGAAAGCAAATGTAATTTAAAAGTTTCCAGTCTTGTAGTTCCATTATATCAGATGAATTCCACCGTGCCTTAGGAGAGGTTTGAGGTGGAGGTTGTAAAAATGAAATTGGCTGAAGTGTTATCCAGAACATTGACATTTTGATATGGGGCTCAATAATGTAAGACCAATAGAATTTGGAGACATTGATTTGTTAATTTTAAATTTGCTATGTTATATTAATATTTCTCAGAGCATGAGGTATATCTGTCTCCATAGTGAAATTATCCCAAAATGATGCCAATGTAATTAGTAGTTTCTGCAGACTAAGTTTACTCCCCAGTCTTGCACTAATGGCAGAAGTTGGGAAGATCTGAAAATACCTTCCATTACCCCACACTTCACAGCAAAACACCTTCACCTTCGTATTCCAAGAGAAAAGCAATAGTAAGTTTTAGCAACAGAATTTAAAAAATGGAACATGAGAGAATATAAAAACACTTAAATATAGCAGTGAAATTCACATGACATTTTATTTTGTTTGATGACCGTGTGAATAATGACTTTTCTCCCCCTAATGGCAAAACTTGTTTTCTAAAATTTTAGAGATATAATACTTCCTTATTCATGTCCTGGTAAGAGCTACCTGCATTATTGCAGATTATATTTTTCCAATCATAATGCTTCTTTTACTGATTCTGCATATGTTTTGTAGAGGGAGAAAAGACATTCAGGAACTGAAAATTGATGTCCAGTTACTCCTAGAAGAACACTGTAGAAAAAACAAATAAACATTCGGAAGAACACCTACTTACGTCACCCACAAAGGATTACATATCCTCCTCCCAGTTCCCAAACAGAAAGCCTGTTTTATTTTCAAGTGTCTCTTTCAATTTCAGTCAGTTAATTTTTAGTAAGTAGATCAGCAATACTGCGATGTATCCTAGATCCAGAGACTATAATGACACATACAGAAGGTATTTCTGAACCAGGGTGACGTCTGACCAAAAAAGAGGTCATGTGAAGCAAAAGGCAGCATCAGGGAACCTATCCTTCCAACTAATGTTTTCCCAAAGGAAGAATAGTTGTTTGACTCTTAAAATACGTGGCTCCTGGGGCGCCTGGGTGGCTCAGTCGGCTAAGCCTCCGACTTCGGCTCAGGTCAGATCTCATGTTCAGGTCAGATCTCACGTTCGTGGGTTCAAGCCCCGCGTCAGGCTCTGTGCTGACAGCTAGCTCAGAGTCTGGAGCCTGCTTCCGGTTCTGTGTCTCCTTCTCTCTCTGCCTCTCCCCCTCTCATGCTCTGTCTCTCTGTATCAAAAATAAATAAAACATTAAAAAAATTTAAAAATAAATAAAATACGTGGCTCCTCCCTTGTTCTCTTTTCTTCAGGATTGGCTACACACATCTGGGCTGAGTTCAGTTCGAGTCCCCTCAGGGAAGACCTGGCCAACCCATCCATTTGCCGTCATTGTTGTAGCTTCCGTGCCTCCCAGAGCGTAAGTTACTTCAGCTTCCCGTAGTCACTATGGTCTCTGGTTTAGGGCAGGAAGCAATAGGGTCATCATTTTTATTAGTTCTAGTCTGGGTTTCTATCTGCTTCATCATGGATCCCTGGGATGATGAGACAGGCTCATCTGCAGTTCTCTCTCTCTCTCTCTCTCTCTCTCTCTCTCTCTCTCTCTCTCTCTCTGTGTCTATGTGTTACACTCCATTGCACAGAAACTTTGAGGTCAGTAGGGTGCCCTGAAGATAATCATCAGTATGTACATTAGCACAGAAAGGGCATATAACTGAGGATAATTACTTGAGGATTGTCTTGCACTGGTGTGTTTGGCACACTTGGTTATGTGTAGCTTTTCTGCTGATGTAAGTGAACTTACGCTCGAAATAATGGGATATAGGCTTTTAAAAATCAGCCTTTTAATCACAGAAACGGTATCAGTCCTGGAGTTGTTTATCAAGTGAATAATGAAATTAAGTATAGAATAGTGTAATTAATTCTAATATAGTTATTTGTTTACTTGCAAATGCCAATAGATAGCTGACTATAACAAATTGTGGTACTCTGGGAGCTCAATAAATGTTGAACAAGAAAATTCCAAGAACAAGATTTGCTTTTGCATATGTGTATGGGCTTGCAACTTATATTAAACTGAAGAACAGACATTATAGTGCAATAATGTAGTTATTGATTTTTAAATGGTTTTAATGTTGTAGATCCAGAGTCAAAGAAGTTAGGAATCCCAAGCCGTAAATATATCCCCAATCCATTCAAAGTATAGGAATATATAATGATTTTAAGAAACAATTGGACACATAAATCATTTCTAATAGTTAACTTCAAAAGATTGACTTAGTTTATGACCAAACATTCTCTAATTCATCTATTAACATCCTAATAGCTTGAGGTGTTTTATTATTATTCATTACCTTTTCCAATGGTGTTTATTTTTTTGTTTGTTTTCATAGTTATCAAATGCTAGTTTTAGAGTAAATTTATTTAGTTCAGACTAAATGAATGTTATAAATTAATCAACAGTCTCACGTTAAACAACTTTGTTTTATTTCCCCACCTTGTGTGATTTTCTCATTTTTGCTTTTTTAAAAATTGTACATATACTTAGTATTAATTTTACTGGTACAGTATTCTAAGTATGCTAATCTTGTTTTCATTCTAATTAGATTTTCAGCAAAGGGGATTAGTATTAGCTTATTTGTTGGCTCAGTTCAGTATTTACATATCTCAAAAACAAAACCAAGAAGTTATGAGTATATGGCAAGGATAAGGAATGGAAGAGTTAGTCACGGCAAGTAAGCAAACACAAGTTAGTAGAACTGAGAACAAAACTTGGGCTGAAGCTTGTGGACATCCACTGTAAAAGGGAACTCATGATCATTTGTTTTGCTCTTGCCAAATAATAAAGTAGGACTTATTCAAAACATAGGAAAACATTACTTTGATGCTGATTTGTAAAAGATACTTATTGTACAAGATTTTAAAATTTCTGTAAAAAAGCATATCCATCAAATATTGGCTGTCTGCAGTAGCTAAGAATGAATTTTGCAGCATAATTATATATTAAATGAATTTCTGAAATTAACAAAAATCATACTTTATTTTTTATCTTTCAGACTTGCTATCATTTAATTCACCAAATACTATTCCAAATATTTCTCAAACTACCTTTCAATATCATACTGCCACATCATCATCTTTCAAATTGTTATCACCTGTATCCATGTAAATCCTTAGTATTCCCTTTCTACTTACTGTTCCTCTCCAATTTATTCTTCCCATTGCAACCAAAGTAAATTTTCTTTAAAAATTTTTTTCTTATGTCTTATTTTATCTTGAGAGAGAGAGACAGAGAGCAAGGAGGGGAGGAGAAGAGAGAGAGAGAGAGAGAGAGAGAGAGAGAGAGAGAGAGAGACAGAATCTGAAGCAGGCTCCAGACTTTGACATGGGCTCGAACACATGGACTGTGAAATCATGACCTGAGCTGAAGTCAGATGCTTAACCCACTAAGCCACCCAGGCCCCCTGTGAATTTTCTTAAGATACAAATCCAAAAATAGTTTCTCTTATTACCTATCGTACTTAACAAAAATCTGAATTCACATACAAACATACAAAATACTATCAACATTTACTCTTTAAGTTTGATGGCTTGACTTCTCCTTGTTTTGATTATAAATGCAATCTAAGTTACTAAACTTTTTAAAGTTCCTCATGACTCCTATTCCTGTTGTTCTCCTGTATTTGAATTTTTGCTATTCTATCATTCTATCTTTTCTTCTTACATCTTCCTAGCCTCCCAAAACAGTCCACTATCTCTCATCAAGAGTTTCCTTGCAGATAACTATCCTTGGTAAAATGTAGGTTAGAAGTCCCATCTATGTGCTCTTCTAGTACCTTATGCTTTTTCCTAAAACTGCATAGATTTATTTTAATTGGAACTGCCACATTAATGCTGTCTCCTTTTCTACACTGTAAATTCCAGGTGAAACACTGAATGTTTTCACTGATAATTTTGGAACTAGAGTCAGGTTCTGTAGGCTCATATCCCGGTTCAAGCTCTCAAGAGCTATTAAATGCTATATGACTATAATCAAGTTACTTACTCTCTTTATGACTCAATATTATCATCTGTTGAATGGAAATAACAATAATTTTTACTTCTTAAGGGGCTTTAAAGTTTCAATAAATTAATAAATGTTGGTTATGACAATGTTTGGCACATAGTAATTTCAAGTGCTGATAAATACTACATGTTTTATTTTATATACCCCTGTTACCCGGCACAGAGTACAAATGTAATAAATGATTGTTGAATAAGCAATTATTCCCATTGTAAAGTATTCTGATTCTGATTTGATACAATATGCAAGTCCTTAGATGCTAAATAGATGAATAAATAAGCCATTCAGACTACCACTCTAATAGATTGTCTCATTCCACTTCTTAAAAGGGCTGTAGAGCACAAAATTAAAAATTTATGGAAGTACTAAAGACTAAGTAATAAGTCTATTTAAAATACACTGTTTCAACAGAATTAATAATATATAAAATACTTGTGGTAGACTTTTGCCAATAAGTTGATAGTTAACATTAAAATATAGTTGGTTTGATTTAGGAATAGACACAAATATTCTTTCTTTCCATTGTTCTAGAATTGGTGAATAGGCATACTACACTTTTTTGTTCTAGATGATTTTAGAAATTCAGTAGGAAAATATTCATGCAGTTAGTACTTGAAATTACCATTTTAACTTAAAAGCATTTTCATCACATTTTGGAACTTTTCAGTTATTATTCTTTCAGATATTTTTCTTCCCCTTTCTCTCTCCCCCTCTTCTTCTGGGTCTCTTATTATCAATATCTTAGTATGCTTGGTGGTATCCTACAAATGTCCAATGCTCTGTTCATTTTTATTCATTCATTTTTTTCTTTCTGTACTTCAGATAGGGTGATCTTAATTGACTTATGTTCAAGTTCACGGTTTTCTCTTTCTGCCTCCTCAAATCTGCTGTGGAGTCTCTCTAGGAAATTTTTCACTTCAGTTATTTTATTTCTCAATTCAAGAATATCTAGTTCTTTATTTCCTTCAAGTTTTAATTTAACTTCCAGTTATTAGTCTCAGGTATAGAATTTAGTAATTAAACACTTACTTATTATACTCAGTGCTCTTCACAAATGCCCCCCTTAATATCCATCACCTATTTAACCCATCCCCCCACCCTCTACACTCCGGTAACCATCAGTTTGTTTTTTATAGTTAAGAGTCTGTGTCTTGGTTCCCCTGCCTTTCCCCCCAATGTTCAATTATTTTTTTTTTTTAAATTCACATATGAGTGAAAACATATGGTATTTGTCTTTCTCTGACTTATTTTGCTTAGTATAATATTCTCCTTACGAGTCCAGCTCAAGCAGGTTCAGGGTTCCCCTGAAGGATGGATGGTGTCAGCACAAAAGAGATGGGAATTGGTGAAAGGGGAAGGGAGTGAGAGAGCCATGAGGCTTTTTTCTGATCACCAGGCAGGCATCTCTGCACTGCAAGCAGGCATCTCTGCACTGACTGGAGAGTCGGCTTTATTTATTGAAAAAATGTATGGGGTATAAAACAGAAATGGCAATTGCCTTAGACAATGATTTCTGATGACAAATTCTTTGATATGTAAAAATTTCCCAGGACATAGATGGCTAGAAGACTCATACATAATCTTTATCAATAGTGATTGAAGTAGGTGACTAGAAGCTTATCACATGGGAAAGAAGTGATCTTTAGCATTTAAATACAAGGTAATGTTTTTAGCATAGCAAAGGCAAGAGTTAGTTCTTTTGTCAGCAGGGGTCAATAGCCTGTTTTCTCCGGGGGGGGGGGGGCGGGAATAGGTTTCTCAAGAAATGTAATATTTGCTCCTATAATCACAAAAGAAGAAACTCCTATGGTAAGTTTTTTTCATAAGGTACAATTCACATATTTTTAGCATAAGAGGACAAGTCACTCCTGACACCAGTCAGTCAGGCACCTTGGGGGTCAGTGCTCAAGCAGAAATTGAGTGGGGGTTGGGTGGGTGTAGACGCTGGGTTGCCATCTGACAGTGGGAGGCCTTGCAACCTGCCTTACTTCAGAAATGGCTCCCAGCACTCTCCAGCTCCATCTATGTCATTGTAAATGGCAAAACTTCATTCTATTTTTATAGCTGAATAGTATCCCATTGTGTGTGTGTGTGTGTGTGTGTGTGTGTGTGTGTGTGTATGCATACATATATATATATAAATAGTATCCCATTGCACATATATATGTGTATATATACATATGGATGTATATGTATATGTATACATATGGATAAAGAAAATATGGTATATGTATACATATACATATATATTATACCACATTTTCTATCTCCATTCATTAGTTGATGGACATTTGGCCTTTTTCCATATGTGGCTATTGTTGATAATTCTCCTATAAACATCGAGGTGTGTGTATCCCTTTAAATTAGTATTTTTGAATTCTGTAAGTAAGTGCTTAGTAGTGCAATTGCTCAAACATAGGGTAGGTTTATTTTAACTTGTTGAGGAGCTTCCATGCTGTTTTCCAGAATGGCTGCACTAGTTTGCATTTCCACCAACAGTGCCAGAAGATTCCCATTTTTCTGTATCTTCACCAGCACCTGTTATTTCTCGTGCTGTTGATTTTACCCATTCTAACAGGTATGAGGTGACATCTCATTGTGGTTTTGATTTGCATTTCCCTGATGATTAGTGAGGTTGAGCATCTTTTCATGTGTCTGTTGCCCACATGTATGTTTTCTTTGAAAAACTGTCTATTCATGTCTTCTGCCCATTTTTTAACTGGATTATTTGTATTTTGGGTGTTAAGTTTTATAAGGTCTTTACATATTTTGGTAACTAACTCTTTATCAGATATGTCACTTCCAAACAGCTTCTCCCATTCTGTAGGCTGCCTTTTAGTTTTGTTAATTGTTTCCTTTGCTATTTAGTCTTTTATAATTTATTTTTATGGATAATTTCTATTTGATGAGACATTGTTCTCATTCTTTATTTAGACATGTGTTCTTTTAGTTCTTTCAACAATTTATAAGAACTGATTTCAAGTTTTATTTAGTAAGTCTAACATCTGGGCTTTCTCAGGAAGTTTCTAATGACTGCATTATTTCCTGTGTGTGAGTCATAATTTCCCTTTTTTTGGTGTGTGCCATACAATATTTTGTTGAAACTGGACATTCATAATGTGACAATTGTGGACATCAAATTCCCTACTTTCCCCAGGATGTTATTTGTTGTTTTGTTTGTTTAATAACTGTCTTATAATAATTTTTCAAAGTCTATATATTCTCTGTCATGTGCAGCCATTGGAGTTATAGTTCATGTAGCTTATTGGTCAGAAATGATTGATTCGCCCTAAACTAATACTTCCATGAAGAAGTGCCCACTCTTTTCAGAGGTGTTCTTTGTGTGTTGAAGCATGCTTTCAACATTCAAGCACTTTGAAACTATTCCTTAGTCTTCACTTCCTGCTTGTTCCTGAAGTGTAGCCACAGATGTGAAATTAGGGCCTAATCAGGTCTTCCTGGGCTTGCACACATCCCTGCACATGCACGGGGCTTTCTAGATTCCCAGGAGTACGTTGGAGCTTTTTTTTCTTTTCAAAAAAACCTTAAATGTTTTTATTTATTTGTGTGTGTGTGTGTGTGTGTGTGTGTGTGTGTGTGTGAGAGAGAGAGAGAGAGAGAGAGAGAGAGAGAGAGCGAGCGCGCGCGCGAGCGTGCAAGAGAACCAACATGAGTAGGGGAGGGGCAGAGAGAGAGGGAGACACAGAATCTGAAGCAGGGTCCAAGCTCGAGCTGTCAGCACAGAGCCTGATAGGGGACTTGAACTTGTGAACCATGAGATCGTGATCTGAAGTTAGATGCTTCACAGAGCCACCCAGGTGCCTCTGTTAAAGCTTTTCAAAGCCAACCACGGAATGTCATTCTCCAGATATTCCTTTTACCTTTTAGACTAGACTTTTGTTTGCTTCAGTTGTTATCACTGCCTTAGGCAGTTAAGCAATTATTTTCAACAAACGTCTTGGAAATAAGGCTTTTCCTAGTGAATGTACTCTATCAGGTCAAAAAATGAGAAGCTTTGTTAAACTTTTTCAAGGAGCTACCAGAGAGATCAAATATCTGGGGATGGGCTCTCTGAAGGGCTTCAAACCTGGTTTGTCATCTGTAGGGGCTGCTGGGCTGCTTGTTTTCTCAGTATCCTCAGCCACAAATCTGCTGGTTTTCACAGTTTTGTGGAGAGTGATAGGGACAGAGGGAGTCAGAATGCCACATGGCTCTTGCTGTTCTTACTAGATTTAACTCATTGCCTGAATAAATGCTCCCGAGATTGTTGGAGGTCTTTAGCTCATTTCTAGAGTTTTGAAAAAGTGAATGTTGGCAATCTTTACTAGTGTTTCCATTGTTTTTATGGGATAGCAGATTTGGGAGGTCCCTCCCCTGCCATTCTTAAAAGTGTCCCCTTCTAATTGCACTTTCATAACTTTTTTTTTTCACTTTTCTACTGGGACGTGGCACGAGTGTTGAACTTATAAACTTTTGGAAGCAGGTATTTAGTCACATACTGAAGGTCATCTTCTCTACTCTTGGATAATCTTTCCTTCAAACTCTATCCTCAAATAGTTCAGCTACTATCAGTGTTCTTAAGTCTTTAGAAACTGCTTAGATGCTTTAATTTGAGCTGCTTTTCCCTCTAAGATGCCAGAATAAAGCAGTGGGATCATATTTTCTCTTGAGTAGCCTTTTTACCTTCATCTGGAGTCATTTGATGCTGATACAATAGATCTTTTGAACATGTGGGTCACTGTGCATTAGCTTTTATAACAAAATCATTCTTTCTAAATTCTTTTCTGGTTACAAGGATTAAAAGATAATATGTATTGCATAGACATATACATATTCTTTGTGTTAAGTCTGTTAAGCACATTAAGAAGGCTGATGGGTTTACCCAGGATTTTTCCAACCTAGCAACTTTAAGTTTCAGTGACTACAGTATTATCATCATAGTTCAATAATTAATGGGCAGTAGACTTTTCATGGGAACTGACTCTTCCACAGCAATAATTATCATTGGGATGCAGGCATATGAGAGTCATTTGTATTTGAAAATGGAAAAGTATGATTTACTATTAAGTGATCGTTTAAAAACAGAGTAAGCATCACCATTAAATAGATGAATAATACCAAGTGAATAAAGCATGAACTCTCATTTGATTTCATAATCCGATTTAGCTTATCTTTTCTTGTAAAGTAAACTTATGATGAGAAATACACATTTGTTTTACTATGACATCTTTTTGCACATTCATTTAAAACACAGAAAGAAGCTAGATCAACACATGGGTCAGTGGGCAATTCAGAGTTCCCTTAACCTACAGAAACTCTTCAGATGAAAGTTTCTGCATCGAGGCTGAGTCACTCACTCAATTCTTTCTCAATTACTTTCTTGGCAAGACAAATATGTTTTTGCATGCAAAACCTGGTGTTGTATTTAATTATCTCTGAAGATACAACACATCAATACAATTTTAATTAAGTTCTTCATGTATCTTGGAAGTAATCTGTTCAGATGATTCTTGGAACTTTTAGGTATCAAAGATACCTCCAGGCAATGTTTCAAATTTCTTTTTCCTTCTTTCTGCTTCTCTTCGGTCAAACAGAACACTATGTTTTGATAATACATTATGGTTCTATTTTATACAAAAATTGCATATTTTAATCATATATCCCTAAATATCTATAACAGTGCTGTCTATATTTGAGAACTCCGTTTTGATTTTCATAATAAAGTAATAAATTCCAGTTTAAAAATCAACATTAGAATTATTCTAATTCACGTACACTCTTGATCATATTTGCTTCTGTAATGTACAAATCTACTAGTATTTCCAACCACAGAACATAGTAAAGGCATGATTTGCAACCACAGAACATAGTAAAATGGCTGGAAATAACTCAGAATCATGATTTGCCATTTTAGGATAATATTATAATACACTGAGTTAACTCCTTATATATTCATTATATCAAGATAAATCATATGTTAAAATACTTTAGAAACTATCAAGCACAATTCAAATACAAGGTAAAATGACTAGTTTTAATACTAAACTCAGTATTTTTACTAAAGCCTATAGGTTTCTATGAGGAAAAAATGGTATCCTGTGCAGATAGTAGAGATTTTAGAAAATAAAGATCCAAGTCTTGCTTTTACTTCTGAGATAAACTGAAAGAAGTATTGCATTGTGCTAAGAATAGGTAAAAAGTTCCACAATACATGATTTCATGAAAAATGAATTGCTCAATTACAATCATTAAGGTAATGAGATGTTCATTAAAAAATACATTTTTCAATACCTTTGTTAATAATAATAATTGCATATATTTGTGGCTGCTCACTTTCAAAAAGAAGAATTGTTGCTAATATAACTGCTTTTAGGGAGAAAATGAGAATCTGTTTTGGTCCCTTAAAATATCCTAGGAAAAATAAAACCTTTTATACATATCAGAGCAGCATGAAAGTTAAACTAATGTCCAAGAAATGATCACTTTAGTAACAAACTAAGTGACAATTGAAGCTCATTTATTTTACAAGATGATCAATATCTTTCTTATAAGCTATCCTGTTTTTACTACTAACATTATATCATTATGAGGTCTCAGCTGAATACATATTTCTATTTCTTAGATTTTCTTTGCTTTCCAAAAAGCTACACTTGACCTAATCTTTTTGCCTATCCTGACCTCATTTTTCAAAATTTACATGAAAAATGTTTTTCTCATCACCCATTGGAAAAAGCTCCTGCTGTTACTCCCCTCAAAATATAGAGAATAGAATCCTCTCACTTGGGAGAACTTCCTTGAAAGCTTAAGTACATGTTGTCAGATTGCCATTCCCTTCTTGATCTATCACTGTGATGTTGATGAAATTTACTAAACATGCCTAGAAGGTAAGAAGAACAGAAAAAAAGGTAATTGTCCTATGTGATAGAGTTCTATATTCTGGTCTATATCCCAGTTCACTAAACTCAAAGCAAATATATCACCAACACAGCTTTGCCTTAGCCAGGTATCAAACATAGCCAGAGGCTTCACATTATTATGTAGGAGTGGAGGATTTGCATGCAGACGCGGGTTGGGGGGGGCGGGGATTGCAATAGAAAGCAAAGGTGCTCATAGCTGAATTTAATATAACTTAGTTTTAGAAAGTGTACAAACTTAATGATCATGTGGAAGGATTGCTAGGTCCTCTCCAGGCACCTGAAATAGGCCTGTCCAAGAGAAACTGAAGGGAAGTGCATGGTGAATCTGGCCTTTGTAAACTATAGAATTAAAACAAATAGTTTTAAAAACAAAGCTAATTCATATTGCAATCCCCAGTGCCAAAATGGTAACAGTCATAATTTCTTATAGTACCTGTGTAGGTAGAGTTCAAGATCATTAAACATTCTATTTGTAATTACTCCAATCAACTTGCTATGTTATTAGTAGTCATGCATTAATGCCAATATTATTAGTGCTGTTAACATCATTAGTGTAATACTAAAATGTTAATAATATCAGTGTACTAATAATGCCAGTATTATTAGGGCCATTCTCACATGGGCATTCCTTGCAAAAGAACAGTTCTGGAATAAACTATGCTACCAAACTGCAAGTATTTTCTCCTGTGAAACAAGACTTAAGAGGTATTTTCTTTTATAAGTCTTAAAATTCTGGGTAGAGGAGTTCAGAGAGGTGTTTTCCAAGCCTTCATCGTTAATACTATATGGGCTGCAATTTCATCGCCAAAAAAATCATGGAACAATGTATTTAAATAGGCTGACTATACTGAAGGCTGAATTTCCCTAGAAGAAAAGTGAAATGGTTCTATGGGAACTACTATCGTATAGTAGAAAAATTGCAGACTTTGGAGGTAGGGAAATAAATTTAAATTCCATTGTGGATTACACATTTTCCATAGACTAGCTATAAGTAATTGCTCTTGACAAAATAAAGAAAAATCATGCCACCTTACAGCTTTATTGAGAGGGTTAAAAAGGTAATGCTTGTAAAGCACCTGGCTCAGTGGGACAGAATAGATGGAAAATAAATGTGACTTCCCTTTGCTTTCTTCACATTAGCAGTTAAAACTATTCAACATTATTGTTCTAATCCAGAAACAACTTAAATGTATGGTGCATGAAGATTTTAATCCCCTCAGTCTTTAATAATTTCTTATTCTTTCATTAATTTGAAAAGAGCAATAATACACAACACTATCTTGTTTTAAAGAAAAGCAAACAAAATTGTAGCTATCAAAAGGGAAAACTTCTTCTGATATACTGTGAATTAAGTTGTTACCCAGGCAGCAATGAGTTTACGTTCAGAAAATAACATTTTGAAAAACTCAAAGCTAATCCTTTGGGAGGAAAAATCAGTGATATATTGTAGACATAGCTACTTCAGTTATCATTCAAGGGAGACAGGAAACCATGTGGAAGAAGTGAACACCAGTTCAAGAGCTCAAATCTTAGACATAAAATGCACTGATGGAAATGACACCCATGAGGGTTTATAAAACACTAGAACACCTTTTTTGTGGAAAACTCTAGAAAAGAAATGGAACCGAATATCCCACTTGTAATATCAAAATGTAATTTTCAAAATAGTCAGCAAACCACATACTTGAATTTTGTGCTCAAAGTTTGGCAAGAACACCAATCAGAACACAAGATGCTCAGGAACAATTTCTTACCTACATATAGACTAATGTTCTGAAAATAGAAAACCCAGATAAGCCCAATTGAACGTAGTGGCCCGTTCTTTAACTTCAACAGCTAATACTGATTGAGAACAGTTGTTACGGTGGGCCTTTGAAAGTTGTCCAAGAAGTAGCCTCAAATACCATGTAGTTTCCCCCAAAAAGTACAGATGGGAGCATTTACGGATATCTTACAAACTTTATTGTTTGTTTCTGTACAGATCAGAAAGAATGGCAGGTTCATTTAGGATGTTAACTGGAACCACTGGAGAATTTAAAATTTCATTGTTTTAACCAAAATGTTTCCTGCCTAAGTATTACCACTTGTTTAAAAATTTTTTTATTTTTATTTTTTGAAATTTATTTTTGAAAGAGAGGGAGAGAGAGAGCAAGCAAGCAGTGGAGGGTCAGAGAGAGAGGGAAACACAGTATCTGAAGACAGGCTCCAGGTTCTGAGCTAGATATCAGCGCAGAGCCTGATGTGGGGCTCACACCCACAACCATGAGATCATGACATGGGCTGAAGCTGGACGCTCAACTGACTGAGCCACCCAAGTGCCTCTATTACCACTTGTTTAGACTTCTTAACTTGTCCCTTATTTTGGTCATTAGCAGTTGGAAGGAACTGACATTTTTTAAAAACTCAAGGACATATGTTTTATAAAAAGAGAAAAGGTTTTATTTAAATAATTTTCTCACAAATGTTGGTGCATATGGAGTAAAGATATTATGTATTTACTCTTTAATCTTTGGAGAAATCATAGGAATAAAGCCTCAGAGGGCATATGGTGAAATAATGACAAAGACATAATGATGCTGAAAGAAATCCCGTGGGAGAGTTAAGTAATTCAGGGCATCCAGAACTACTGAACTACAGTGCGTGCTGCGGGAATAAGGGAATCAGCCAAGAAAACATTTTAAGCCAAGGAATAGCCTCATCACATATAAAGCTCTGAGTGACCAGCATTGCTGTGAAGTTGAAGCTGAGCTGGAGGAGAGGCAGGTGTGAAAGGAAAATCTACTAGGGAAACGCTCTAGTACTTAGGAGAAAAGATGATTATTTTTTAATATTTTATTTTTACATAAATTCACATTTTTAAAAGTTTTCTTAAACAGACCTATATTACTTTTGATAAGAAAATAGAATGCTTTATGGGTGTCTAGGTGGCTCAGTTAGTTAAGCATCCAACTCTTGATCTCTGCTCAGGTCATGATCTCATGGGTCATGCATTCAAGTCCCACATTGGGTTCTGTGCTGAGCACAATCTTTGGGATTCTCTCTCTCTCTCCCTCTCTGACCCTTCCCCGATCATGCTCTCTCTTTCTCTCTCTCAAAATAAATAAATTAACATTAAAACAAAGAAAATGCTTTGGATTTAAATAATGCATAGGTTTAAGTTTTTAAAAATGCCTAGAAATAAGGAAAACATGAAAATGGTGCTACAACAGTAAATATCTTGGAGGGATAATACTAAAATAGTAAACCATTTTCTTTGAAATGAGATATTCTCATTAATTACAGATTTAATGACAATCAAGTCTTCTTACAGCATTTCTTGTGGGCTGAGTTTCTGCACTTTATATTTCCTTTCCTTTGCTTGTTTCCTGACTGATGTGTGTGTATAAGACACAAGAGAGACAGAGAAAGGGAGAGTGAGCAAGAGGGGATGCTCTGCTTTAAGTCAAGGTGACTTTTCTCCTGTTCTTATTTCATTGGCTCCTATGCTGCTGGTAACGCTTTGGTGCTTATAAAAATGAACTCACCAATCTGTGCTACCAGAAAGGAGTCCATACAGTGTTAGCCTGAATTCCTGTGGTAACTTAAAGGGAAAATTTTAATGTCCAGAGCCCTTCATGTCCTGCAAATGATGAAGGAGAGTATTTTCAAATTACTTGCAGCAGGAATCCATTTAAATGGTACCTACCTTGACCTCCACATGGCACAGTACATCTACAAAAGGACAATTGATAGTACCTGTATCACAAATCTGGAAGCTTCTGCTGGCAGCTTGCAACATTGTTGCCACTGAAACCCCACCTGATGTCAGGGTCACATGCTTTAGGAATACCGGCTGGTGAGCTGTACTGCATGTTGCTGCTGCCCGTCGCCACTCCTACTGCTGGAATCTTCACTAGCTAGAGCCAGGCAAGTTCACTTCTGGAACCTTCAGTAACCACATGCGGGGAGACTTCAGGGAGCCAAGACTTCTGTAGTTACTGGTCCTAGGGCTGACCATGAGCCTCTCCCAAGCTAATCACTGCCTGCCATTCCTCTGTGATACAAACTCTCCTCCGCACTGAGTGGTCACTGGCACCGCCTGCAACTTGTTAGCAAGGGACGCGCACTCCGTGGCCTTGAGGAAGCAGCCGGCGGCGGGGAGTTTCTGCACCTGTGCGCCCCGGCTCTCCGGGAACACGCGGGAGGTCGCACCTGGTCTCCCTTTCTACCACCATCCTGGAAGGATTGAGAGGGAAGAACCGGCTGCTGCTGCAAAGCTGTGACGGCAGAGGACGTCAGGGTGGACGGACTGCTCCACTTCCCGAAGTTACTGCTCCTCAGCCTGAGGCTGCAGGCTGGCCTGAAGGTAGGCGGTGCCCACCTGTGCCCGGTGGCAGTGCCCTCTCCCCACCGGCCCGTCTGCAGCTGCCCCTGCGCACGCCTCTGGGTGGGTAGGAACGGCCGCTGAGTATCTAAAGCTGTCCTTCCACAGACTCTAAAAACAGAAAATAGAAAGGAGGTTGAAGGAAAGTACACGGTTTCTAAAAACAAAACAACCCAAAAAACAAACAGAAGAACCACAACACAGCAAGACCCACCCACCCACCCAGTAGAGCGCCTCTAGCGGTTTTTGGCAGTCTGTATGAATTGCTACCGAAATCCCTCTTCCCCAAACTCCCTGTGTTACTTCTTAGTGAACTGTTTTTATTTTAGCTGTGGAATCATTCAGATTAGAAAAAAGTGTCGCTCAGCGTTTGGGTTTAGGATTTTAGCATTTGTGAGTACTTGAAATGATTGTGTGTATTTATTTGTTTTATTGCATGGCGGTTAGGTCTTAGCTCGTCTGTTTCCCTTTTCTAGAACAAAAAGTGCTTTCAGTCTTTTGTTTTATCTGTGTCCGTAGAAGAGCACTTAGTACAGAGTGCCTGTTCCCGTGAGTACATTTTGGCCGACTGAATTACCATTTTGATACCGGAAAATCACCTTCGAAAATATACTTTGTTTTGAAACAAAACTATGAGTTTATTATATGGGCCTCAAAGTATAGGAAAGTAATAATAATTGCCAGAAAAGAGATTCCTCAAGGAATAAAGATTAAGGCAGTGCTTTCTCAGGTGTGGAAGCTTAGCATTTTCAGGGTTCAGCCACTCTGTTTGACAAACTCTGAATAATCTCCCCCCTATTAAGCAAACCTGGTAACCAATGTAGCCCCTTGCGCTCATCTACACAATAAAGGGATTGAATTACATCATCTCTCTCTGCTTCTAGGACCAGCTGAACAATAATCTGAGTTTATGATCATGTATTTATGTTCGAGTTCAAATTTTCTTTATAGGTCTCTGACTTTGGGCCCAGTCTTTACATTTGGGGGTCTTTAATTCCCTCATGGAAAAAGTGAGTGGGTTCAAATAAATGATTCAGTTCAAGTATCTGAAATTCTGTAACATTTATACTTCTTGAGTTATAGCCGTGTTTAAAGCTCCGAAGATGAATTGGTTGCATTATCTTGCATTTCAGTTTTTGTGGGATGAAAAAGGGAGTTAAACAATTTTGCAACGCACATGTTCTCAGATTGTTGTAGATGTGGTCCATAATTCAGGAAACATGGTAGTTTATGAGGTAAAAGGAAGGTTTGAGGACGGTGATAATTCAGAAGCCCTCTGAGGTTGGAAACCAAAATTAGTAGTCTTAAACTTTGGGTTCTTGTGTTTCCATTCCAGATATTCTGGCTTTCTCATTTCGAGACAATTAACAAAAGCACTTGTATTGATTTTTACTTGTCATTTAAATTGCAAGAGTCAAGACTTGAGAAGTTTTGCTCTGAAAGTCAGGAATTTAATCCATTGTAAAACCCCAAGGATAAACTATTTAGAAAAGAAGGTGATAGACAACAGGACTACTTTATTATAAGCCACAGATGGTTAATTTGATCCTGATTAACATGATAGTACAACCCAAACCCACAACTCTTTATCAAGAGAAGCTTTGGGATTGTGAGAAGCTGGGAGTCGCAAATGGTTGTGAAAATTCAAAGGCAGGTGTTTACTTCCCAGTTACTACAAATTATTTGCCCCATAGGATTTGAGACAAATTTGTACTTCTATCTTGTCATTTTAAAGTTGAGTTTCTGGTTAAATCTCTCTACCAAAATGGGACAGTGTGCTTTTTCTCTTATATTCAAAGGTTCATTTAGTAATGAGTGTGGAATTATAAACTGGAAGATGTAAACGCTTATCATTAGAAACAGCATTTTAAAATAATGGTTTTTTATAGGAAACTGTTTACATACTTTTGTATATCATACCTGCCATTGAGACTTCTCATAATCACAAAAATTTGAGGTAACTGTCATTTTGCTATCCTACTTCTAATAATCTAGCATTGGACTGTGCAGAGTCCTTAATATTAGGAGCATAAATAAAGGCATCTCTCTTTATAAAAACCTATTATAAAAGTAAGAAAAATAGTTCTTGATTAAATTTGAAATATAGAGCAGATTTTTTTTTTAATGTTTATTTATTTTTAAGGGATGGAGAGACACAGTGTGAGCAGGGGAGGGGCAGAGAGACAGAAGGAGACACAGAATCGGAAGGAGGCTCCAGGCTCTGAGCTGTCAGCACAGAGCCAGACGCAGGACATGAACTCACCAGCCATAACACGAGATCATGACCTAAGCCAAAGTCGGACGCCCAACTGACTCAGCCACCCAGAATTTTGATTATATTTGTAACACCCAGTTTTAAGAACGTATTTTTGCGTTAAAACAACACACTGAATGTAGATACAAAAACTTGAAGGAGAAAGTTGAAAATTTAAAAAGAAAAAAACAAATCTGAATATGGGGTCAAGACAGTTTTTTGCTTGTTATGGCCCCCATAATTCCTTCTTTCTAAGAGATGGAATAGTATTTATTTTTATTTCTTTGGAAATATTTCAAAATTTTTTTGAATTAGAAATTCATATTATTACTTTTCATTTTACCAGTGCTAAACAGTATTTCCTTACCTTGTAACATAATTAATCACTTATTAACGGATGTCTGTATAACCTAATGGCAAAATACTATGGTAATTAAAATATCCAAACACTGCAGATATCTAAGGTTTATATGTTATCAGTAGTTTAACTGAACTGTGTTCTATCATTTAAGTTTATAAATTGTGTATTTGTAATGCATTCCTCAGGTCAACATGTTCTTGGGTCCCAAAAAATCTTCTGTGGTATCTGTGAAGAGTAGAGGTGCTTTATCGGGGCGGGGATAAGAGTCACGTGACGTGTTGTTTCATTGCCCTTACCAAAGGCCATTCGAAAAATTACCAGCCACAGCTATCTTCCTTTGTCAGAGGATTCTTGCAGCCTGTACCTCTCCCCTTCAAATTTACAAATTTATTTCTCATTCTTTACTCCTCCTCTCCAATCCCTCTGTTGACTGATACTCTATTCTCTTTATCTCCTTTAGATTGCCTTGGGTATTGGATTTTCCGCCTGGCTTTGATTTCTTCATAGGATGCTGTTCCTCAAATTAGTCCTTTGGACAAATGCTCTGTGGCTGATGGGTGGCCTCTAAATCTGCCTCAGCCTCTCTGGATACTTCACCCCTCTTGATGACCTTCACTTTTCTGGGAGGGAGCACCATGCATTATTATGAATCATGATTCCTATCTATGATAAATTTAACCCTGAGTAAAGTTCAATAGAAAGAAAGCACTTAAGCAACAAGCATACGTTTTTAAAAAATGGTGAATTTTGTGTATTATTTTCTCCTTAAATATATATATCCGAAAAAGAAGGTAAAGTCAGTGTATTTTTCACCATTGATGAAATATTAAGCCATTACTTGGTACAGCATGGTACTGATCTTTGAAGCATGAAGGACATAACTACTGCTTTACTTCTGCACTCTGGTCTTGCATAAATTAGGTCTTGTGGCCTGCATTAACTTGCAACTGTGTGGGGAGGCGATGTTGTGAAATATAATTCCAGTTTAGCTAAGTTGACAATCCACATCCACCCAACTGTGTACACAGTTTGCTGTATAAATTTACATGGCCACAGGCCGTATGATCGTTTTTAACATGCTCCCCATTCTCACCAATATTTGGTATTGTTCATTGGTTTTATATTTTTTCTATTCCATTTAGTGTAAAATTGTATCTCCTTATTCATTTTGGTTTTAACTTGCATTTCCCCGATTAATGAGAAGTTGAACATACATTCATACACTTTCTGACCACTTGTGTTTCGTCTTCTGTGAAAATGCCCATTCATATCTCCTGGCTCATGTGTTATTAGGTGATCTTCTGTTCACTGATATGGTGAGAAACTCCATGTAATCCTAGTATTAGTTCTTTGTTGCTATTTGATTTGCCAGTATCTTTTCCTAATTTGTGGTTTGTCTTTTCGTTTTTTTAAAGATGTCCTTTAATGTATGTCTGTCTCAATTTTACAGTGGTGAATTTTTTGAGTTCTTAATATATATATTTTCTTTATTTTGTTTTAGGAAATCCTTTCCTACGCCAAGGCTATAAAACATTTTAAAAGTTTCACACATTTATTTCATACTTTCATGTTTAAATACCTGCTGTGAGATAGAATTCAATTACCATTGCCATTGTTTATCCTGTATGGATAATCAGTGGTCCTAACATTAATTATTGACAATTTCTTCCCTTCTTGCTAGTCTACAAATGTTACATATTAAGTTTCCATATAGTTTAGATCTTTGTGGAGCTCTATGTAAATTACTCTTAGCTTTATAGTAAGGCTTGATAATACTTCTTTGGGAGTACTTTGGTTATTAGTGGCTGTGGAGTCTTCCAAATAAATTTTCAAGTTATAATATCAAGTAACTAAAGGACAGTATTGTATTTTTTTTATTGGAATTGCAGTAAATGGAAAGGTCACTTTGGGTTGAACAAATATATTTATTACAGTGTCTGATTTTGATGCATGAAATCTCCTGTTTTAATCTCTTTTAATATCTTATAAAAAATTTTATAATATGTTGGTAGAAAGTTCTTGTCCAGTTTTCTTAGGGTTATTTCTAGGTTGCAAAAAGACCTTTTTTTATTAAAGAAGTCTGCATCAAATAATTAAAGAATTAATTTATTAAGTATTCTTTTAATATTTTATCTCTAGTTTATTTTTGACTTATAACAATCATATATATAAAAAAATGACATATGTATTTTTAATTTCCAGTTATTCTTTTTTTCCCCTGGCCTAATTATACTGTCTACAGCCTTTACTACAATTTTTAAAAGTATTTTTTATTATATTAAAACACATAGAATATATATTTAACCATTTTTAAGTGTAAAGTACACTAATATTAATTATGCACATTGTTGTACAACAGATTCCTATAAATTTGTCATCTTGCAAATCTGAAGTTCTATATGTATTTAAGAACTATCTTTTTTTCTCATTTTTCTACAGTCCCTGGCAAACACCATTCTACTTTCTGTTTCTAAGAGTTTGACTATTTTAGGTAGTTCATACAAGTGGAATCATGTAGTATTAGTCTTATTGGAATTGGTTTCTTTTACTTGGCATAATGTCCTCAAGGTTTATCATTGGAGTATATAAGATTTCCTTCTGTTTCAAGGCTTAATACTATTTCATTGTAGGTACATACTGCATTTTATTATTCCTTTGTCGATGGACATTTGGGTTGCTTCTGCCTCTAGGCTATTGTGAATAAGGCTACAATGAACATGGGTGTGCAAATATCTCAGATCCTATTTTCAATTTTTTGGGAATGGAGTTGCTAGATCGTATGGTAGTTCCATCTTTAATATTTTGAGGAACCTCCATACTATTTTCCATAAGAGTTGCATCCTATTATATCCCCATCGAGTATACCTTGATTCTCCACTAACTTGACAATGGTTGTTAATTTATGTTTTTTGTTTTTTGGTTTTTTGGCTTTGTTTGTTTTGACAGTGACCACCCTAATGGGTGTTAGGTGATATCTGATGATGGTTGTATTTTCCTGATGGTTAGTGATACTGAACATGTTTTCATATGCTTGATGGTCATTTTGATATCTTCTTTGGAAGAATGTTCAAGTCCTTTGCCTATTTTTAAATTGGATAACTTGTGGGGTTTGTTGATAAGTTATACGAGATTTTTGTGTATTCTATATATAAAACACCATATTAAGATGTGATTGCAAATATTTTCTGTAGTTCCACAGGTTATTTTTCTTTCTGCTGATTATTTCTTTTGGTGCACAGAGTTAAGTTTCATCTAGTTCCATTTATGTATTTTTCTTTTGTTGCCTGTGCTTTGGGTGTCATTTGCAAGAAACTGTTGCCAAATTGTGTCATGCAAGTTTTTCTGTTTTCTTCTAGAAATTTTATAGTTTCAGGTCTTAAGTCTATAAACAGTCTTGAGTTAATTTTTGTGTATGGTGTAAGAGGGGTCCAGTTTCATTCTCTTGCATGTGGATATCTAATTTTTCCATCACCACTTGTAGAATGGATCCAGTTTGGCAGCCTTCTCAAAGATCATTTAACCATATACATGAGAACTTATTGGTGGGCTTTCTGTTCTTTTCCATTGATCAGTTTGGTGTTTATGCTAATACCATTCTGTTTTAATTACTGTTGCTGCTTACTACATTTTGAAATCAGGATGTGTGAGGTTTCCAGGTTTTTTTTCTTTACAGCTTTTAAATTTTATTGGCTATTCATGGTCTTCTGGGGTCCCATATGAATTTTAGAATTTTTTTCAATTTTTGCAAAAAAATACCATAAAATTTTGATAGTTGCATTGAATATGTAGATTGTTTTGGGTAGTGTGGATAATCTAACAATATTAAGTCATCTGATGCATAACATGAAGTATTTTTCCACTTATTTGTGTATTTAATTACTTTCAGTAATGTTTTGTAGTTTTTAATATATTGGTCTTTCATCATCTTGGTTAAGTCATTCCTAAGTATTAATATTCCTTTTGGTGCTACGTAAATGGAATTAAAAAAAATTTCCTCTATAAACTGTTGTGTGTAGAAATGCAATTGATTTTTGTATGAGTTTGTTATTTAGTTTTGAGAGAAAGAGAGTGTGTGTGTGTGTATAATCTTTAGGATATTCCACATATACAAGAGCATGTCATCTGTGAACACATAATTTTACTTTTTTGTTTCTGATTTAGATCTTTTTATTCCTCTTATTGCATAATTTTTTGGGCTAGGACTCCCATTACTGTCTTGAATAGAAGTGGTAATTAATGCAAGAAATAAATTCCACTTGTTCATGGTGATTAATATGTTTAATTTGTGGTTGAATTGAGTTTTCCTAGTATTTTATTGAAGATTTTGTGTCAGTATTCATCAGGGATATTGTAGGTATCTTTTTCTTCTAGTATCTTTGTCTCATTTTGGTACCAGAGTAATATGGGCACAGTAAAATGATTTTTGAAGTGTTATATTCTCTTTAATTTTTTTAAAGGATTGATGTTAATTCTATGAATGTTTTGTAGAATTCTGTAGGGAAGCCATCTGCTCCTGGGTTTTTCATTACTTTTTTCTCTCCCCTTTGATTTACATGGACATCCATAACTGGAAAAAAAAGTGACTCTGTGCAGCTTACCAAGACACCTGGGAGATTCATCCATCTATGCACTTGCTAGTGAGGGGGTTGGGCCATGGAGGAGGTGGTGGAGCTAGAAGCAGCAGAGGCAGTGATGACAGAAGAGGCAGAGATCAGTCTCGCACTGAGCCCACACCACTTCTCCGGCAGAGGGGGTGTAGAGTGAAGGCACTGAGTGGGGGTCTGCCTGACAGTTGGTGCTGCAGCTGTACCTGGAGACCATAGTGACTAGGGGGAAGGAATGGAAAGGGAAGTAGGCAAAAAAAAACTGCAGAAAAGTGTCACCTGCTGTCTGTTCTGGGAGGCAAAAGGATGAGCCATGGATCTTTGGGACCCCTTTTCCCACCTGAGGATACGGCTAATGGGCCTCAGGAACAGCCTGGGCCTCAGCCGTTAGTACACATATCTCCCCCACTCTGCCATAATGTCCCCATTTTTTAAAAACATGTGTGTACTGTCAGCTCAGGTAAGACGAAGCAGAGACATGTTATAGATCACCTCTGGAAAACAAAAGAAAGGCTCTCAACTACCAACCTGCTGAACTGTTTAGAACCCAAGGAAACAAAACCTGGCCTAAGTAAGGAAGATGTTAGCTCCTTGAAATGCAGTGGCAGAGGCACTTCTCATCAAATACCCTGAAAAATCATAACAATACGGTATCAATAGAAAAATGTCAACAATTGAACCCAAAGACATAGAACATTGTGCTCTAACTGATAATTTAACAAGATGCAAGGAAAGTCATAAAGGCAGTACAGTGATCTCAGGAGTAAAATTGATGAACAGAAGGAGTACTTCACCAAAGAGATTAAAATTCTAAGAAAGAACTGAACAAACTCAACAGCTGAAGAACTCGATAAATGAGATACAGAATGTGTTAGAATGCATTGGAATTGGAAATAGAGCAAATCATATGGAAGAAAGATTAGCAAGCTCAAGGATAGAAACAGGAAAATAGTTCAAGTGAAAAGGGAGAGGACTAAGATTTTTAAAAACTGCAGGAACAGTAGGAGAACTGACTGGCTCCATTAGAAAAGCTGATAGAGGAATCATGGGTATCCCAGAAGGAGATGAGAGGGTGAAGGGAGCAAAGATCCCATTTAAGGAAATAATGTTTGAGAACTTCCCAAACCTGAAGAAGATACATAAGTCCATGAAGCTAATGGAACACCTTATTATCTCAATGCAGAAAGACTTTTATACTAAATCTGTCAAAATTCAAAGATAAATAATTTTAAAGTCAGCCTAGGGATAAAAGACTGTAAACTACAAAGGTATGCCTATGAGGCTATTAGCAGATTTCTCGGCCAAAACTCTAGAGGCCAGGAGAGAATGGAATGGCATCTTAAAAATGTTAAAAGTATTAAAAGATCAGAAATGCCAGCCAAAAAGTCCATTTGGCAAAGTTATTCTTCAGATATGAAAGAGAAATAAAGATTTTACCAGACAGAAAAACAAGCTGAGGAGTTCACCAATAGTAGGCCTGCTTTTCAGCAAATACTGACAGGAGCTCTGTAAGCTAAAATAAGACAAAAGTACACAAAACTTTTAGGTGATTAGTCAGAATTACAATATTTTAACACTTTAACTCTTTTTTAAAAAATAGTATTTTAGGGTTGCCTTGGAGTGGCTCAGTCAGTTAAGCGTGTCCAACTTATACTCAGGTCATGATCTTGTGGTCTGCGGGTTTGAGCCCCACATTGGGCTTTATGCCGACAGCTTAGAGCCTGGAGCCTGCTTCAGATTCTGTGTCTCCCTCTCTCTCTCTCAGCCCCTTCCCTGCTCACACTCTCTCTTTCTCTCAAAAACAACATTAAAAAAATTTTTTTTTAATATAATAAAGGAGGGGTAGTTGGGTGGCTCAGTTGATTGAGTATCTGACTCTTGATTTTGACTAAGATCGTGATCTCACAGTGATCAAGATCTACGGTGCTAGAGCCTGCTTGGGCTTCTCTCTGTCTCTGTCTCTCTCTCCCTCTGACCCTTGCCTCCCTTTGTCTCTCTCAAAGTAAATCAGTAAGCATAAATATATAAATAACAAAAAATAAAAACATAAAATATAACTACAACTTCATTACAAATTCACAGCATAAAATAGATACCTTGTGACATCAGAAATATGAAAAGAGAAAAGGATAGGCTCTTTATAGGTGAGTGAAGATTAAATTTCTATCAGAATAAAAGACTGTTTTATCTATGTTTTATGTAAAATTCAGGGTAACCATAAAACAAAAATCTAGATCAGAGACAGGAGACTTTTTTTGCTGTAAAAAGGTGATATTATTAAAGCACAGGGACAGGACCTATGGGCAGAAAGACCTGTACCGGAGTTGTGAAGAGTGACTGTTTATGTACTATGGAGTTGGGGGAGGTAAAGGCAAAAGGGAGGCCTCTGAAAGGACTTTCATATGCTAAGGAGGACTCATAAAATACTGGAGGCCTTGTTGTCAAGGTAAGGTTGTTTTCTCTCCAGACAGGCATTAACATTAAGACCCGTAAGAGAAAAAAAAAAAGCCTGAGCCCATCACCTCAGAAAGCCTCCAGTATACACAGCTGGACAGAAATACAGGGAACATGACAATAGAGGACAAAATAGCCAAAAAGAAAAAGATTAAATGGCAGTAGTAAATCTTTACATATCAATAATCACTGTAAATGTAAATAGATTGAACTCCCCAATCACAAGGCACAGAGTGTCTGAATGGATTAAAAAACAACAACCAAACAACCCCAAACAACCAAAAAACAAACAAATAAAAAACCAAGACCCAGTTATATGCTGCCTATAGGAGACTCATTTCATTTCTAAAGACTCATATACACTGAAAGTAAAAGGGTGGAAGATGAATTTCCAAGCAAACAGGCATAAAAAGAATGTGGGCAGAGCTATACTAACATTGTTATGCCCAGATTACGGGGTCCCCAGTAACCAAGACCACCAGGGAGTCCGAGGCACATATGTAAAAGCAAAGGGCATTTATTCGGGCTTAAGCTCGGACTCTCAGACCTCACCAGCGCAGTGGATCCGTGCTGAGAGCCCTGAACAAAGGCTGGGTAGGGTTTTTATGGGGTTTGGAAAAGGGGGGGTTACAGAAATTATGTCCTAGGCACAGCAATCCAATCACCATTGTATAACAGCCTTAGCAACCATTCTAACCATACACATTGTCCAGTGTGTTCATTACTTTTGGTGGGACCCAATCATGACCTTTAGTGCTTTTTCAAAAATAACCAGTTACAGGGTGGGCCAAGGACCCCCATGTGGGGTAAGTAACTAGCCTTAAGCAATTAGTGATTATCTATAGTTTCTATCTCTAGCCCTGCCCTTAGGAATGTTAAGCATTTTAGCTGGTCGCTTCTGATTGGGTGTTACTAGGGTGGTCCCTGGTTGACAATCTATGCCCTTTTTATTGTCTAATGATTCTGGGAAACCAACACTTAGGCCTTCAAGGTCAGAGGGGAAACTTAAAGCCTGTCATGGAGTCAGTTTGGTTCAGACCTGTGTCCTTTCAACATTAGACAAAATAGACTTCAAGCCAAGAAGTATAAAAGGAGACAAAGAAGGTCATCATAAAAGGATGAAAGGAGTCAATATATATATATAACAGTTACAAACATGTATACTCCCAACACCCTAGCACCAAGATATATTAAGCAGTTAATAATAGGTCTTACAGGAGAAATAGATGACAATACAAAAATTTTAAGAGATTTCAGTAATGGTTAGATTGTCCGTACAGAAAATAAAATAGTAAAGTTTGGACTTGAACTGCACTGTAGAAAATGGACACACACTTCTAAACCACCACTGGGTCAAAGAATAATTCAAAAGGGAAATACAAACAAAAGCAGTTCTGAGGGGAAGGTTTAAGATAAACACATATATTAAGAAATTAGATCTCAAACAGTCTAACTTTACACATCAAGGAACTAGAAAAAGCAGAGTAAGTTAAGTCCAAATTTAGCAAAAGGAAAGGAATAATAAGGATCAGAGCAGAAACAAATAAGATAGAGACCAGAAAACCAATAGAAAGGATCAATGAAACTAAGCTCTGGTTCTTTGAACAAATAAGGAAACATTGATAAACCTTTATTTTATTTATTTTATTTTTTAAATGTTTTTATTTATTTTGGAGACAGAGAGAGACAAAGCATGAGCAGGGAGGGGTAGAGAGAGAGGGAGACCAGAATCAGAAGCAGGCTCCAGGCTCTGAGCTGTCAGCACAGAGCGTGACGCGGGGCTCAAATCCATGAACGTGAGCCAAAGTCGAAGGCTTAACCAAGTGAGCCATCCAGGCTCCCCGATAAACCTTTAATTTGACAGAAAATAAGACTCAGAATTAGAAATGAAAAAGGAGACAACTGATACTGTAGAAATACATAAACCATAAGAGACTACTATGAACAATTATATGCCAACAAATTATGTAATTTGGAAGAAATAGTTATATTCTAGAAACCTACAACCTACCCAGACTGACTCAGGAAGAAATAGAAAATCTGAATAGACCAGTAATGATTGAACCAGTGGTCAGTAAGTAGAAGATGGAATCAGTGTTTAAAAAACCTCCCAACACAGGCACTCCAGGACCAGTTTCATTGAAGAACTCTACCAAATGTATTTAAAGAATTGACACCAGTTTCCTCAAACTCTTCCAAAATCCTGAGGAGGAAGGAACACTGTCAAATTCATTGTGAGGTCAGCATTGCCTTGTTGCCAAAACCAGGTTAGAGCACCACAAGAAAAGAAAACTATAGACCGATATCCCTGGTGAATATAGATGCAAACTGAATTTAGGAACACATTAAAAGGATTATATACCATACCAAATGAGTTTTATCCCTGGGATGTGAAGATTGTTCACCATATGCAAATCAATACATTTAATACGCCACATCAATTAAATGAAAGGTCAAAATCACATGATCATTTCAATAGTTACAGAAATGGCATTTCACAAAATACACCTTTTTGTGATAAAAACCCATAAATAGACTGGTCTATTATGCAATAAGTTCAGTAAAGTGTCAGGATACAAAATCAACATCGAGGGAACAGCCCTCCACCTAATAAAGTACATACGTGACAAAGCTGTGGGTAACATTATACCTAATGGGGAGAAATGTAAGTATTTTCTCTCAGATCAGTAACAAGGCAAGAATGCCACTCTCAGTGTTCCTATTTAATATAGCGCCAAAAGTCCTAGCTAGACCAATTTAGCAAGGAGGTATATAAGGTATCCAAACCAGAAAGAAGCAAAACTGCCATTATTTGCTGATGATATGACCCAGTATATAGAAAATTCCAAAAGAATAAAAAAACCTGTTGTAATTAAGCAATAAGTTCAGTAAAGTGTCAGAATACAAAATCAACATACAGAAATTGATTTCATTCCTTTACACCAGTAATGAAGCATCTGTAAAAGAAGGAAAACCACCCCATTCATGATAGCATCAAAAACAATAAGATACATAGGAATGAATTTAACAAAAGTTAAAGAGTAATACAATGAAAACTATAAAACTTTGCTGAAAGAAATTGAAGACATAAATGGAAAAACATCCCATATTTATGTATCATAAGAATTAATATTGTTAAAGTGACCATAGTACTCAAAGCTATCTACAGATTTAGTACACTCCCCGTCAAAATACCAAAGGCATTCTTCACAAAACTAGAAGGAATCCCAAGATTTGTTTGGAACCACAAAAGGCCCCAAATAGTCCAAGCAATTCTGAGAAAAAAAGACAAAGCTAGGGGTATTACAATTCCAGATTTCAAAGGATACTATAAAGCCATAGTACTAAACACAGTGTGGTGCTAGCATCATCACAGTGTGTGAAAATAGACACGCTGACCAGTGGAACAGAAGAGGGAGCCTCGAATTAAACCACAGCATATACAGTCAACTATTTGACAAGAAAGCCAAGAGCATCCAGTGGGGAAAGCATAGTCTCTTCAACAAATGGTGTTGAGAAAACTGGAGAGAAACACACAGAACATGAAATTGGACCCTTATCTCATACCACTCACAAAACTTAAATTGAAATGGGTCAAAGACTTCAGCTTAAGATCTGATACCATAAAACTAGAAAATATAAGGAATAAGTTCATGGATACTGATTTTGGCAATAATTTTGGGGGGATGATGCTGAAAGCACAAACAACAAAAGAAAAAAATAAATGGGGCTATGGTAAACTTAAAACTTTTGCACAGCCACCTAAACACCACGAAAAGACAATCTATAGGAGAAAATATTTGCAAAGTATATATTAGATAATAGGCTAATAACCAAAATATATATAAAGGAGTCATGTAACTCAATAATAAAAAAGCAATAACCCAAATAAAAATTGGTCAGAACAAAATAGACATTTCTCCAAAGAGGACATCAAAATGGCCAATTTAAGGGGTGACCTGGTGCTTACTGGTGAGCATAAGATTGAATGTGTGGAACTTAACAAATAACTTTTAAGAGTTTCTTTGTAACAGACTGTGCTACAGAGTGTTGTAGATAGGGTCGTAGCTGCAGTTGACAAAAACCTGCCTGGATCAGCACTGGGTTTGGGGATTGTCAAGGATTAGCTTTCTAATCAGAAAGAAAACAGCACACTTTGACATTGCATTTCCTTTTAAAAATCATCTTGGTAATTTTTTGGTCATCATATAGAACATAATCTGAAATTTTATTCTGATTGTAAAAACAACACATACTGGCCAAAGAAATACAGGCAAAGGAAATAACTGTGACCAAATAACGTAATTATCTAATATTAACTTTTACAGGCTCACATTTTGCCCCCCAAGTTAACATAATTTTGAACATGTGTTTTGCTGTCTGCTTTTTCCATTTTGTGTTTTATTTGAATAAATATAAAATTATTAAAATACTGTGGAAATCATTGAAATATCTACAAGTACAAAGTTGAAATGACCCATTAATTACAATGTTATCATCCCAAGTTTAGCACTATTAGTATCTTATATATTTTTCAGTAACATGTATATGCATAGTTTTTAAAAATTTGCCCTATATAAAATTTAATGTCTATATTTCTCATTTACGTTTCCACCCTTTGTTCATTTATGCATTTCCCTAATTGATATTAGTAAAATTTATAAAGTTGCTCGTATAGATCTTGCTCTATAGTTCTGTGTTTAATGATAGGTTTGTTAAACTGGGATATGTTCAGGTAAATGAACCTGACTTTTCAGTGCATGGTTACACAGTGTCTAATGGCTGTTCAGAATATTCTTAAATTCCCAAAAGTAGTGTCTTGAGAGATTTTTACCTCCATATTCTGCTAATAGTGGGTTGAAAAGTCTTTTAGAAATAATATTTTAGGCAAAATGGTATCTTTTTCTTATACTGAATGTCATGTTTCTATTCATAGTCTATTTACGTCTTTCCCGGTATCTTAACTAGTTTTAGAATCTTTCACTGGGATGAGACTTTAATGGAACATTCTTTCTCAGTATAAATGTCTAGCTTTGGGGTTGGCCAGTGACGAAAGGAAACCTGACAATCAGTGGACTGTTGTGTACAGTCAGGTTGACGGGACAGGTAGACGATGAGCCCTACCCACGTTCTGACTCTGTCCTATCAGATGTGTATGTAACCTTGTTTCTCTGTGCATCAGTTTCCTCAAAGGACATTCCACTTATTGTTCAGCTCTAAGATTTCTGTTTGATTATTTTTTATATTCTTTTTTCAGATTCTATTTTTTGAGACATTGTTCTGGTTTCCTTTAGTTATTTTTCCTTGGTGTCCTTTGTCTCTTTGAGGATCTTCATAGGTCATGAGGAGATATTTTAAAGATGATGTTAAGAGAAAAACATAATACATGTACAGCATTTTCATGGCTCATTTATAGTAAGCTCTCAATAAATACCAGCTTATTGTTAGGGAAGAAGCTCTGACCTGGTCTTGGCTTTGGTAATGCAAGAGCTTTCAAGTAATACCCGAGGAATGTTCTTCCAAAATTCCTGTCAGTTAGGTTACCCTTGTTATATTTAGTTTTATGTTTATCTTTCACTGATGCATATAAAATGAATCAATAGTGTATAAAACTCCTTATAGAAACCAGTAAAAAACTCTTCTCATATTGGTGGGGCAAGGCTAGCCTTTTTACAAGGTAAAGGAGGCTGCTGTTGGTGCAAGATGAGAGATGGAACAACAAAAACAAGCCTAGAATCGTTCAAAGAATCATAAATCAGCGGAGAAGAAAGCCCTTATTTCATTACTCTCTGGGATGCTTGTTAACCTAATGACAAAGCATCCTACTCAGTCAAAACAATTCAAATTCTTACCTTGAGCAGAAAGAATCGAGATGGCAGAGAAGTGGTGGGATTCTGGGCTCCCCTCATCCCTCAAACACAGCTGTATTGAGGCCAGGTCAGTTGGAACACCCAGGAAACTGACCGAGGACTGTCAGGATACCGCATACAGGTGCGAGGTGTTGGGAATTGAATTGAGAGAAAAATGGTGGTTCCTCAGAGGGAGGGGAACCCTTTTGGTAAGGAGAGAAAAGGGAGATAGAGAGGGGTTGAGAGAGTGCAGCACCGGGTTCTCACAAGATGAAAACCTCCCTGGACCACGGAATAGGGAGTGAGGGGTTCTGAATGTCACTGGTTTATTGCCCACAGCGTTTAGGGCTCTGAGGTTCTGGAAGTGCGTGAATTTCTCCAGAGCAGAGCTATGCTCCTAGGGAGGAGGGTGTTGGCCGGCAATGGCATCGCATGGTGTAGCTGTCTCCTGGGCTGCACTGGAGGGGACATCCTCAGCCTGGAGTACATTTGGAAGACAGTATGTTGCCTCCCCAAGGACAAAAGACCCTGCAGGTGACAGCAAGAGGCCTTCATCAGCAGAGGACAGAGGCACACAGAGGGCAGATGACCTAGCTGCTGCTTTCACAGTTCTACACCATAGGTTCACGTGCCCTGCAGATATGGAAGTGTTTTTCTGGAACATAGGCCATCAGACAAAGTGAAGAGAGGTTCTACTCTGAAGGGGTAGAGCAGGTTAAGTGGTGCTAGCTCATTAAAATTTTGAGTTTCAAATCCCAGCATGTGCCAGAGATAAAATGCAGAAGAGCTGTGGCACAGGGCATGCTGACTGCTCTCACGCTTCTCTGAGGGCTTTCTGAACAGCAGTGGGTGAGAGATGCCCTGTCTGGGGACCAGAGAGTGGGGCGGTGCCTTTCCCTCCCCCGACACCAACACAGTGGGACTTCAGAGAGCAGCATAGCGGCCCCTGGCGGAGGCAGGACTGTTTGCACCAAACCCCACCCCACTGTGCCTGGCAACTGCATGTTGACTGGGTCCGGTCTGACTCTGAGTCAGTGCAGGAGGCCCCTCCTCCAGAAGGCCTCACACGGGGCCCCCCCGCACGCACCAAGCGTGCTGGTCATCGGGCTCTGCCAAACAGCACCTGCAGGTCGGCTGGCAACGGCGCCAGGCCGGCTTTTTGTCGTCTCTTCTTCCCCCTCTGGAATCAAGCTTGTAGTGGTTTGTTTGGTAATTTGCTTTTTCATTTCCGCTTCTCTTGTTTTTTGGATCAGACTTCTTATTTTCCTTTTTGGATTTTATTCTTTCTTTTTCTTTGGATTCAGGCTTGTAGTTTTTTTTTTTTAATTTTTTTTTGTTGTTGTTGTTCCTTTTCCTTCTCTCTCTCTCTTTCTCTCTCTCTCGCTCTCTTTTTTCGAGCAGGCTTTTTCCCCCTCTTTTTTTTTTTTTTTTCCCTTTCCCCACTTTTATTTCCAGGCCGATTTTAACAAACAAATCAAAGCACACCTAGTTAGAGATCCAAACACTCCCCACTGCAAGCAAGGAGGAGCTCAGCGGAGGACTGACCAGTGGAAAAGAGTAACCAAAATACAACAGCAGAGTGCGCACAGCATATGCCAGAATCACGTGCTGAAACGCCAGGCCCTGGACAGTGTATGACGCCTATTTATAGAGCAGTACTCTCAGGTGCAGGAAACATAAGCTTTCAGAACATGCAAAAGACAGAAACTTAGCCAAAATGACAAGAGGAAGGATTTCTCCACCAAAAGAAAGGTCAGAAAGGCATCACAATCAGGTACTAGATCAAAACAGATATAAGCAATATATCTGAACAAGAATTTGGAACAGCCAGTCAGACTACTAGCTCGGCTTAAAAAGAGCACAGAAGATATCAGAGAAACCATTTCTGCAAAGATCAAAGATCTAAAAATTAGGCTGAAATAAAAAATGCTGTAACTGAGATGTAAAACCAACTGGATATAGTTACAACAAGGATTGAAAAGCAGAGAAAATAAGTGATATATAAAATAAAATTCTAGAAAATAAACTGAAAACGAGTGAGAAGGAAAACTAGCAGATCATGAAGGTAGACTTGGGGAACTCAGTGATTCTATAAAACAAAACAATATCCATATATAGGAGTCCCAGGAGAAGAAGAATGGGGGAAAGGAGCAGAAGGTTTATATGCACAAATTATAACCGAGAACTTTCCTAATCTAGGGAAGGGAACAGGCATTCAAGTCCAAAAGGCATAGAGAACTCCATTCAAAATCAACAAAAATAGGTCAACACCACAACGTATCACAGTGAAACTTGCAAACTACAAAGAATTCTGAAAGCAGCTAGGGACAAATAGGACTTACCCTACAAGGGTAGACACACAAAGTTAGCAGCAGACCTGTCCACTGATACTTGGCAGGCCAGAAGGGAGTGGGTATGCAGCCAAGAATTCTTTATCCAGAAATGCTATCATTCAAAATAGAAGGAGAGATCCAAGAGTTTCCCAGACAAAAATTAAAGGAATTCATAACCACTAAACCAGCTCTGCAAGAAATTTTAATGGGGACTCTTTGAGTGGAGGAAACAAAGACCAAAGCAACAAAGACTAGAAAGGACATCATCAGAAATACCAATTCTACAATGCTATGATACTTGAAATCAACCACAAAAAAAATTTGGAAAGATCTCAAATGTTAAAGAACATCCTACTAAAGAATGAATGGGCTAACGAGGAAATTAAAGCAAAAAATTAAAAAATACATGGAAGGAAATGAAAATGAAAACACAACAGTCCAAAAACTTTGGGATGCAACAAAGGCAGTCCTAAGAGGGAAGTATATTGTAATTCAGGCCTATCTCAAGAAGCAGGAAAGCTCCCAAATATACAACCTAACCTTACACCTAAAGGAGCTAGAAAACAAGCTTTCTTGGAATTCAAGAAACAGAACAGATCAGGGTGTCTGGGTGACTCTGTTGGTTAAGTATCTGACTTTTACTCAGGCCATGGTCTCATGGTTTATAAGTTTGAGCCCCATTTAGTTCTCCATGCTGACAGCTCAGAGCCTGGAGCCTGCTTTGGTTTCTGTGTCTCCTTTTCTCTCTACCCCTCCCCTCCTTGCTGTCTGTCTCTGTCTCTCTCAAAAATAAATTGAAAAAGAACAGATGAGCATATGGGAGGGGTGGGTGTCAAAAAAGAGGAGAGAGGGAAACAGAACACAAGAGATTCTTCACAATAGAAAACAACTTGAGGGGTGATGGAGGGAGGTGTGTGGGAGATGGGGTAGGTGGCTGATGGGTATTAAGGAGGCACTTGGGATCAGCATTGGGTATTGAATGTCAGTGATAAATCACTGATTTCTATGCCTAAAACCAATATTGAACTGTAACTTACTAAAATTTAAATTAAAATTCTTACTTGAATTTATAAATTTAAATTTATCAATCAAATTATTTAAATAAATACAAATTTATTTAAATTTCAAATGATCAAAATTTATTATATAAGAAATTTAGAATAAACTTAAAGGAAACTTTATCAAAATTTTCAAATGAATATTTCCTCAAGTTATAAAACATCTGTATTTTAAACCATCTACATTTAACATAAACATAAAAGTTTAACATTGAAAAACAATTGCTACCAATGTGATATATAATTAATGTCATTATTATATGCAAAACTCATAGAAGTACATAAGTAAAGTATTTCTCTATGATCAGCCAGTTCTCAAAGAGAACACACTAAATGGAAATAGTTAAAAAGGAGATGAATTAGTCTCTTCTAGTAAAGAGACTGAAACTAAGAGAGGTTCCCTATTTTGCCCACATCTACACTTTGGTAATACTAGTGAAGCCACAGCCCTTCCCTATGAACATATGGCAAGTTCAATCTCATTAATAATCTTATTCATACAAAATAAAATAATTTTATGATACTTCTGTTATAGAGTGTCAGCTTAAAAATATCAAAGCGTGGGGCACCTGGGTGGCTCAGTCGGTTAAGCGTCCAGCTTCAGCTCAGGTCATGATCTCATGGTTCGTGGGTTCCCTGACCGCTAGCTCAGGAGCCTGGAGACTGCTTCAGATTCTGTGTCTCCCTCTCTATCTGACCCTCCCCTGATTGTGCTGTCTCTCTGTCTCTTAGAAATAAATAAAAAACAACAACAACAAAACAAACAACAACAACTCATTTATGAGTTAAAAAAGGAATACAAATATAAATAAACATGAGATATACTTTTGTTGAATTCTTTTGCTGTATTAAATTGATGATTGTGGACCTGGCAACACGAAAAATTCTTTGACATAAATGTTAAGTTCAAACTAAGATACTAGGTATGCCTGGGTAGCTCAGGTGGTTAAATGCCTCACTCTTGATTTCAGCTCAGGTCATGATCTTATGGTTCACGGGCTCAAGCCTCGTGCCAGGCTCTGCTTGGGATTCTCTCTCACTCTCTTTCTCTCTGCTCTTACCCCACTTGTTTGCTCTCTCAAAACTAAATAAACATTAAAAAAAATAAGATACATAGAATTTATCCTCTAATCCCATGTAGCTTAAAAAAGTAATAAAAATTTTTGTAAAGTAAATCATGCAGATCATTATTCTTCATTCTTCTATTAAGCATTTGCTTTTTGCAAAGTTAAACTGTGTCAGTTTAAAAGAAAGAATATAAAAGCAAGGGATGTATTTCTTAGATGAAAAAATGAATCTGTTAATATTAATTTATTTCCATCCCTTCCTTACCAAGGCAACATGCTCTTTTTTCCAACTTGAAATGTAATAAAGGCCACCTGCCTTATCTTCATACTCTCTGCCAGCTGGCACAACCAGAACATAGATTCCTATTTTCACTGGGGAGTTGGGGTCACGCGGTGACAAATCCTGCTTGACACCAGAGACAGTTTGCTGCTGCAGCTCATGATTGCTTAAATTACTTCAACAGTGCAAATGTTCAAGGTGTAAATTTTGACAACTCAGAGTCATTTGATGTATATACATAGTTTGAATGTCATCAAGACTTACCAGCCAGTGAGTATAAATGATATATTAATAATAAGATCCTCAGTTTTACTGATTTACTCACCTGTATTAAGTGGAAAACTTAGTCTTCAAATGATTATGAGCGTATCCAAGGGGTGCTAGGTAATGTGTGACCCAATTAAAGTGCTCTTGGAAAATAAAATGGGAATTAGAAATTTGTAGATTAATATAGAATAGTAATATGTTACTCTTTATTGGTCCTTAATATGACAGACTCATCCCTTTCATCCCTCATTTGTTAAAACAGTGAATATGAGAATACAAATTCTTCCTAGACAATTCTGTAATTTATAATTATCTTCTCTATTTTTGCTAGCTATTTTTTCTGGAAGGAATTTGTCACTTTTAAAGGGTGTTTTCATCTATGGTGTTATGTAGTCATATAGTCAGTTGTCACCTTTTGTGAATGCTATTCCATGACAACATATTTTCAAAAATAAATATGTCTTTCTGGACACATACTTTGCCATCTAAGTATAGAACACAAAGGTGAAATTTGCAGCTGTGAGATACCCAAAGATTTACATAAAGAAAAACATGGAACTCATTTTATCGCAAAAAAGATTTAGGTTGTAATCAACTCTACATACTGAAAATGTGAAAATAGTGCCAATCTAAAGAAAAAATATAATTATTTTAAAAGGACAGACAAAAGTAGTGCCTTAATATATTAAAAAAATTGACACTCTAATTACACTCTACTCACCAAAAATGTGACTACTTATAGGTGGATTTTTATGCTATTAACATTTTTACTGAAAAAGAAATTCAATCATATAGGAATGGAGACCGTTTTAGAGTCTGTTTATCATGGATTTTATTGTAAGAACTATGATAGGGATAATAAACAGCTATATTTATGTAATTAGACAAGTGAAAAAGAGGAGTAATTATCTATTTTTAAAATTGTTTTTTGGTTACCTGCTATTTATTCAATGGGAAATGTGGGCATTTTAATAAATAATGATAAAGTAATAACTATGTATTGAAGGCATATCATAGGACAAACTTTTAAAATAGAATATTTCTAATTTCACAAAAATTCTATGAGTTAGAAAATTGAAGCTTAGCAGGATTTAAAAAAAATTGACCAAGGTAAAAGAGCACATACTGTATTTCATCTAATTTAAGATGCCTTGATTAGAAGACATACTATTTCTTGCATATCACTAACCATGATGCTATTAATTATATTGTGATACAATAGCTTTTCCTGACTTGAAATTGTATACATAGTGAGGGATCTCTTTTAGGCTTAATCTGACATATGTATGTTCATACGTTTTGCATATTTTAAAGGAAAAAATAGGTGAATAAATTGGGTAAGATATTCTTAATATTTCTTTATATTCAGAGCCTGATTTTTCTGAATCAACATTTTGATGTGAATAAACCATGTTTGTGTTTTTTGCACATTCTATAGTCTTCCGTAGCTCTGTAATACCAGAAAGTTAGTGGAATGGCATTTTTTAAGGAATCCATAAAAGAATTCAAAGATTTTTATATCATACTTAAAGCTGGCTTTGCAAGTAGGTAAAACTGTTCTGCATTATCACCACTAACTCACAAACACTTGCTTCTAGAATTAAAATGTGTTTTACTGTTGTGTCCAAGTTTGCTTTCCCAGCCAGACATCCATTCTGCTACTTTGACCCAAACCTCTGACGTTTACTCATGCACAAGCAGTGACAACTACATCATGACTGGCTGAATGTTTCTTGTCTTCAAAATTGTAAAATGTGGGGGAAAAATGTGCATCACAGATACATAAAGTGCAGTAAGGTTAGACCCAAAATTTAGACTCCGATCGATATTAATTCCAAGCATATATTTCCTCCATCTTACTGACCCTTTAAAAATGGCAGTCTACACAATTAATGATTGCTAGATTATAGTGTGGGGCTCTTTTAGCTATGTTTAAGGGGTTTTTTTCCTTGTGACAGCAAAAGCAACTGAAAATGTATTTTCTTGTAAACAGTCCAAGGGACATGTTCTTTCTCAAAACAAAGTTATTTTTGTAGGTTATATTTAGGAGACAGTAAAGGTATTCTGAACTCAATGTTATCTTATCTCCAAAGTGGCTTTGAGTGCAGATTTCTTTCAAGATATAGAATTTAATAAAAAAAATACAAAACTATTTATAAGAAAATCAGTTTAGAGTATTAAAGATACTTGTTTTTAGGATATTTCCTAAATTTGAGTTTCCAACTTAAAAAAAAAAGGTCTTATTCTTGTTACTTTGTATTTTATTCGTAGATTATAAATGATGGTTTGGTATTATTAAACGTTCTGGACTTCATATAATAAATTTAATATATTGCAATAAATTAACAGTACTTTATTTTTTTAAATAGTTTGAAGACTTGTTTATTTAAGGGGTGCCTGAGTGGTTCAGTTGGTTAAGCATCCGACTTCGGCTCAGGTCATGATCTCCCAGTTGGTGGGTTCAGGCCCTGCATCAGGCTCTGTGCTGAGCTTGCTCAGAACCTGGAAACTGCTTCAGATTCTGTGTCTCCTTCTCTCTCTGCCCTTCCTTGCTCATGCTTTGTTACACTCTATATCTCAAAAATATATATATATAAAAAGTTAGAAAAAGACTAGTTTATTTAACAATAGCAATAATTACAAATTTTAGACCATATACCATGATGCCACATAGTTGAATATAAAAAGTCCAATGTTGCTAATAGTTGAGGGTTTTTTTTAAATATAGTTTATTGTTAAGTTGGTTTCCATATAACACCCAGTTTTCGTCCCAACAAGTGCCCTCCTCCATGCCAATCACCCATTTTCCCCTCTCCTCCACCCCCATCAATCCTGTTTGTTCTCAGTATATAAGAGTCTCTTATGGTTTGCCTCTATCCCTCTCCTTAATTATTTTTTCCCCTTCCATTTCCACATGGTCTTCTGTTTCTCCTGTTCCACATATGAGTGAAAACATATGGTATATGTCTTTCTCTGCCTAACTTATTTCACTTAGCATAATACCCTTGAGGTCCGTCCACTTTGCTACAAATGGCCAGACTTCATTCTTTCTCATTGCCATGTAGTATTCCATTGTATAGATAAACCACATCTTCTTGACCCGTTCATCAGGTGATGGACATTTAGGCTCTTTCCATGATTTGACTATTGTTGACAGTGCTGTTATGAACATTGGGGTACATGGGCCCCTATACATCAGCACTTCTGTATCCCTTGGGTAAATCCCTAGCAGTGCTATTGCTGGGTCATAGGGGAATTCTATTTTTAATTTTTTGAGGAACATCCACACTGTTTTCCAGAGTGGCTGTACCGGTTTACATTCCGACCAACAGTGTAGGAGGGTGCCCATCTCTCCACACCCTCGCCAACATCTATAGTCTCTTGATTTGTTCATTTTAGCCACTCTGACTGGTGTGAGGTGGCATCTCAGTGTGGTTTTGATTTGAATTTCCCTGATGATGAGTGATGTTGAGCATCACTTCATGTGTTGGCCATCTGGATGTCCTCTTTGGAGAAGTGTCTGTTCATGTCTTCTGTCCATTTCTTCACTGGATTATTTTTCAGGTGTGGAGTTTGGTGAGTTCTTTTATAGATTTTGGATACTAGTCCTTTATCTGATATGTCAATTGCAAATATCTTTTCCTATTTGTCAGTACACTTGCAGTACTTTAATATTTATGTGGTTATCTGCTATAAGAAATAAGCTGAAGTACCTGTGTTACTTAAAATGGATTTAGGTAATGGAAGAAAAATGTGGATTTTTCCAAAGGAAAAGTGGTTACAACTGTTACTAAATTGCCTCTGTAGTACTATTATTTAAAGAATAAAAATGTGACTGTTTTTATCAGTTAAGGATGGCAACTAAAAATGACTCTGGTTATCTTAAGTGGAAATATTTTCCACCTGCAGCAGTGGGGGAAAGGCAAAGGAAAATGGAAGTGTGGTAGGAAGCCATACCCTGGTCATATGCTGGTATGGAATATACAAGTTGGTTTTCATGACTCTGTGGCATGAAATTACTTTTCCTTCTCCTTCTGTATATTTCCTATTCCTGAAGTTTGTGACTAGTAATCACATTTCTCTGTGTCCATTAGTAGCTAGCCTTTCAGTCCTACTTGCTAACTTGACCCTACCTTAGCTCCCAATGGCTATAGATACTGAAACTGTGTGTTTTCGGTCCTGTGGTAGTCTGGTGGCTCAAGTCCAGGTGTCTGCCAGGGGACTATCTCATGTTGCTCAGAGCCCATGGGTGGCCTACTGGCTCATCAAATAGTTCATTGCATCACAAGGCACTAACAGCCAGCCTCCTGTGCTCACTGCGCATGACCTCACTGTGTTACCGAGTTTATTTGATGTAGACACGCTCCATAGTGGTAACGCAGTAAAATCTGTTCTTGTTGTTGTCCTGAGTTTATTTAATGTAGTCCCCTCCTGTGTGAGCTCAGTCGTGAAAAAGAGAAATAGGGAGATACATGTATAGATAGCTCTTTTACTTTGCTGTCATGTTTCTATGATCACATTTATCTGAAAAGATAAAAACTTCCTTACCTTATATTAAAATTTTCTCCTTCTTCCCAATTCTAATATCTCTTTAAGCCTTATTGAAAAATAGAGATACTTTAATTAAACAATGAATGAATATGAGATGGGTCCTCCAAACTCCATTATGATAGAATTTGGAAGTATTTTTTTATAGAATAACTTGGCTTCTAAAGCTATATAATCCTATTTTCATGAATGATTGAATCTGAATTTACAGTTTTATCTTGGTCTACCGAATTCCTTTCTCCTGTGCCTATGGTTGTCTAGGATTTTGTAACCATACTACTAGATACAAAGAAACCATGTTACAAAAGTTTATATTTCCTTGTATGAATGTATGATTAAACGCTGACAGCATTCACATTACCCATGTACTCTGGCAGAGCATTAAGCTGGATGTAGGTCTTTTCTCAATGAAGTTTTAAGCTCTTGATAATCCTGCCTTTAGAGACATATAAAGTAGGAGCAACAGTGAAATATCTGGGATGCTTATACTGCAACCAGAACCTACCAGGAATCTTTATTGTTTTAGGTCCCACTAATGCTTTTTCCTGGCCATCCTGGTATGTGAGTAGAAGCATAAAAAACAAATTGGTATAGGTTGCCTTAACAATGGAAACAGTTCCCTAAATATGGTACTTCTTTCTTGAGAGTACAAGGTGCTGAAATTTTCTTCACACTTTCTCAGCTTAAACTTGATTGATGAGGCAGTCTTCTATTTTCAGATGATGTATATATGTATTTGTATATATGTAGCCTGTTTATTCATCAGTGGGCACTTAGGAGGTTTCTGTGTCTGGGAGGTTGTCATCAATGCTGCAGTGAAAATAGAGGTCCAGATATCTCTGAGGTAGTGACTTCATTTCCTTGGGTGTGTACCTAGTAGTAGATCTGCTGAATCATATGGTATTGCCATATTTAATGTTTTGAGAAATTTCTGTACTGTTTTCCATAGTGGCGACAGCGATTTGCATTCCCACCAACAGTACATAAGGACTTCTTTTCTCCACATTCATGGCAGAAGTTGTAATCTTTTTTCCGAGTACGACCATTCTCACAGATGTGAAGTGAAGTCTCATTATGATTTTTGATTTGTTTCCCTGATGATCAGTAATTTTGAATCTTCTCATACACCACGTGACCATTTGCATATCTTCCTATTAAAAAATGTCTGTTCAGGTCTTCAATCAACTTTTAAATCAGGTGTTTGGTTTTTTGTTGTTGAGTTGCATGAGTTCTTATGTGTTTTGGAAATTAAACTCTTATCAGATATACAAGTCGCAATATTTTTCCTATTCTGTAGGTTTTCCCTTTCATTTTATTATTTCTTTTGCCAGGCAGTTGGTTTGGTATGGTCCCACTTGTTTATTTTGTTCTTGTTGCTTGTGCTTTTGGTGTCATATGCGGGAAATATTGCCAAGACCAATGTCTAGGAGCTTCTTTCATACATTTTTTCCCTAGGAGTTTTATTGTTTCAGGTCTTACATCTAAGTCTTTAATTAATTTGTGTTAATTTTTTGATTACTGTAATATAGGTGTCCAATTTCTTTCTTTTACATATGAACATCCATTTTCCCAGCAACATTTATTAAAGACTATCCTTTCCCCTTGAGCATTCTTAGCATCCTTCTTGAAAATTAGTTGACCATACATGTGTAGGTTTATTTTTGGGTTCTCAATTCTATTTCATTTGCCTATGTGTTTATTTTTATGCCAGTACTTTTCAATTTAGATTAATACAGTTTTGTAATCTAGTTTGAGATTCAGAAGTATGGTGCTTTCAGTATGGTTTTCTTAAGATTGCTTTGCCTATTCAGGGTTGGTTTAAGTGTCATATGAAATTTAGGATTGTTTATTCTATTTCTGTGAGAAATGTCATAGGAATTTTGATTGGAATCCCATTAAATCTATAGATGACTTAGAGTAGTATGGACATTTTAACAATACTAATTGTTTGATCCAGGAACACAGGATATCTTTCAATTTATTTGTTTCTTCAGTTTCTTTCATCAGTGTCTTACAGTTTTCAGTGTATAAGCCTTTCACCAACTGGTTAAATTTAATCCTAAGTATTCCATTGTTTTATGGGATTGTTTTCTTTATTTTGTTTTTAGATAGTTGATTGTTAGTTTATAGAAATGAAACTGAAGTTTGTATGTTGATTTTGTATTTTGCAAATTTATTGATTTTTTTTATTCTAACAATTTTTGGTGGTGTATATTTGAGGTTCTAAATGAGATCTATAGATGATTTATAAGATCATATCATCTGCAAACATACTTCTACTTTTTCCTTTCTAATTTGGATGCCTTTTGTTTCTTTCTCTTGCCTAATTGCTTGCGAAGACTTAAATTTTCAAGTTGAGCAGTAGTGAACAGTAGGCATGGTTGCCTTGTTCTGGGTCTTAGAAGAAAACTTTTCATCCCTTTACCGTGGAGTACGATGGCAACTATGGGCCTGTCACACATGGTCTCTATTCTGTTGATGTACGTTCCTTACATCATTAATTTTTTGAGAGTTAACATGAAAGGATGTTGAATTTTGTTGAATGCTTTTTTGTTAGTGTTTATTTATTTTCAGAGACAGAGCCAGCAAACACGAGTGGAGGAGGGGCAGAGAGATGGAGAGAGAGAATCCCAGGAGGCTCTGCTGTCAGAGCTAACAGCACAGTGCCTGACGTGGGGCTTGATCTCACGAATCATGAGATCATGAACTGAGCAGAAATCAAGGGTTATATACTCAAATGACTGGGCCACTCAAATGCCCCTATCAGATACCTTATCTGCATATATTAAGATGATCATATGATTTAAATCCTTGCTTCTAATGTGTATTACATTTATTCATTTGTGTAGGTTGAACCATTCAGAATCCCAGGGATAAATGCCACTTAGCCATGCTGTATGATTTTTTAAAAATAATCTGTTGAGTTCACTTTGCTAATACTTTGTTGGGAATGTTTTAATCTATATTCATCAGGGATATTAGCCAATAGTATCAGGCAAACACTGATATCATAAAATGATTTTGAAAGTGCTTCTTAGTAATTTTTTGGAAGTGTTTTAAGAAGTATTGGTGTTCATTCTTTAACTATATAGTAAAATTCACCTATAAAACTGGTCCTGGGCTTTTCTTTGTTGGCAGATTTTTGATTAATGCTTTAATTTCATCCTTTATTGATCTATTCACATTTCCTATTTTGACATGCTTCACTCTTTAGTACCTTGTATATATGTAAAAATTTATCCATTTATTCTGTTATCTGTTTTTTTTGCATATAACTGTTCATAATAGTCTCTTAGCATCCTTTGAATTTTTGATTTAATTAAGTTTTCTTTTCCAGAATGACACTTGATGGGATCTGTCCATTCATCTTTGCCAGCAGCTGGGACATCTTCACCTTTGGTGTTTCTGGGGTAAATTACTTGAGTTCTCAGCTTTGAAACCAGTTAATAAGTCTTTACTGAGGTGCCCCTCACTGAGGGGCTGCCCTGGCCAGGGACCCTCAAATCTTCAGTTTCTCAGAGATCTTAGCTGTAGTTATAAGCTCACAGTTCGGAATTTCCTTACAGGGTTTGTCACATGTTACTTTGTCAAACAAGACCAAGTTATTGAGCCTGTCCTAAAATTTGCTTTCGGATCGCTTCATTTTGGCCTTGTTCCCACGTTTGTTCACTGGGTCTTTATCATCTTTGGCCGAGAGCTTCCTGTGTCTTCTTGTAGTCCCGGGGTTGCATGCAGAGCCTGGAGATGAGTGGCCACCTCTACAGCCTCCCTAAAATACAGCTGTCCTTTGAATCTTTGTGGTAGCAGTTGTAATACCTTCTCGTTTAGGTCTCATTTTATTTATTTGCATCTTCTTTCTCTTTTTCTAAGTCTTAACTAAAGGTTTGTCAGTATTGTTTATTTAAAAAATCAATTCTTAGTTTCATTGACATTTTCTTTTGGTTTTCTGGTCTCTCATTTATTTCTGCTCTAATAACTGTTATTTCATTCCTTCTGCTAAATTTAGCTTAGTTACTGTTTCTCTATTCCTTGTTGTATAAAGTTAGGTTATCTATCTTTCTTTTTTCTTAATTCCCTCTTAAACAATTTTTGCTGCATTCATAGGTTTTGGCAAGCTATGTTACACTTTGTTTCAAGATGTTTTTCCCTTTTCATTTCTTCTTTGACCTCTTGGTCAAAATGTATTGTTTAATTTCCACATATTAGTGCGTTGTTAATTTTTCCTATTGTTACTGATTTCTAGTCATACTTTGTGGTCAGTAAAGATACTTGTTCTTAAAGTTGCTGTGACTTGTTTTGTGACATAATACATTATCTATTCTGGAGAATGTCTCATGTTCACTTGAGAGGATTGTATATTTTGTGCTACTAGATGGAATTTCTTTATATGTCTGTTAGGTCTGTTTGACTTAATTATAATTTAAATCCAGTGTTTTCTTATTGATTTTCTGTCTGGATTACTTATCTTTTGTTCAAAGTGCTGTATTGACATTGTCTGCTCTTATTGTGTTGTTGTCTGTTTCTCCTGTTAGGTCTTTTTAGTATTTGCTTTTAAAGTATTTAGGTGCCTCACTGTTGTATGCATGTGTATTTGTGATTGTAATATCTCTTGATGAATTGCCTCCTTTATCTTGTGCAATGACCTCCTTTGCCTCATTACAGCTTTGTATTGAAATCTGTTTTGTGTAATATAAATGTAGTTACCTCTGCTCTCTTTTGGTTTTTCCTTGCATGGAATATCTTTTCCTATTCCTTTCCATTTAGTGTTTATGTGTCCTTAAAGCTGAAGTGAGTCTTTTGTAGGCAGCATATAGTAGGGTCTTGTTTATTCATCCACTAACCCACTGCATGATGTTCAATAGAGAATTTAGTCTGTTTACATTTAAAGTAATTATTTATAGGCAAGGGCTTAGTAATTATGTGTTATTGTTTTCTGGGTGTTTTAAAATTCCATTGTTCCTGTCTTCCTCTCTTAGTGTCTTCCTTTGTGAATTGATAATTTCCCACAATAGTATTGATTCTCTTCTTTTTATCTTTTGCATATCTACTGCTGGTTTTGAACAAATTTTTTATGTTTATTTATTATTGAGACAGAGAGAAACAGAGTATGAGTGGGGGGATAGGCAGAAAGAGAGGGAGACATAGAATCTAAAGCAAGCTCTAGGCTCTGAGCTGTCAGCACAGAGCCCAACACAGGGCTCAAACCCACAGACTGGGAGACCATGACCTGAGCCAAAGTCTGACACTTAACTGACGGAGCCACCAGGTGCCCCTGCAGGTTTTTTCTTTGTGGTTACCGTGAGTCTTACATAAAACATCCTATAGATATAACAGTCTATTTTACACTACTTTCAATTGCATACAAAAACTGTACTCCTTTTCTCTTCCTCCACATTTTAGATTTTTGATGTCACAATTTACTACTTCTTATATGTACTTTAACAAATTATTATAGCTATTTTTAATACTTTTGCCTTTTAACTTTTATACTAAAGTGATTAACACACCACCTTATTACAATATTAGAGATCTTTTGAATATGTCTATATACTTACCTTTACCAATATATTGTATATCTTAATGTGCTTTAATGTTACTGATTAACATCCTTTGGTTTCCTCTTGAAGAAGTCCTTGTGGCTTTTATTGTGAGGCAGGTTAGCGATGCCAGTCTCTCTGCTTTAAATTTTGGAGGAACATCTTTATCTCACCTTCATGTCCTACAGTCTTCACCAGGTAAAGTATCGTTAGGCAATTTTTCTTTCCAGAACTTTGATTATATTATCCAAATCCATTGATAGTTTTCTAGGGATTCTTTTGTATGTGAGAATTTCTTTTTTCTTTAGTTACTTTTAAAATTATGCCCTTGATTTTGTACAGTTTTATTGTAAGTTTAAAAAGATAATTTTCTGTTTTAGTTTTTGTGTGACCTGTTTTATGAACTTAAGTGTCCAAATCTCTCCACGAATGTAGGAAATTCTCAGCCATTTTTTTCTCTTTAAATTAGCTTTCTTCTCTTTTCTCTCCCTCTCCTGCTTCTGAGACTACAGTAATACATAGATGGCTTCTCTAAATGATATAGTTCATGTAGGCTTTCCTCACTCTTTTTTCTTTGTTTTCCTGACTGGATGATTTTACAAGTCCTGCCTTCCGTTTCATCTTCTTTCTTATGTTTGGCGCATCTATTGTTGATGCTCTCTTAAATTTTTCATTTCCTTCATTGTATAAATCAACTCTAGAATTTCTGTTTGGGTCTTTGATAGGATTTCTGTCTCTCTGTTAATTTCTAATTTTGTGATGTATTTTTCTAATTTAATTAAATTGTGTATTTTCCTATAGCTCACTGAGCTTTAAACAGTTACTTTGAATTCTTTATTAGGCAAATTATAGATTTCCGTATCTTTGAATTCAGTTAGTGGAAAATTATTGCGGTCCTGTGAATACTGTCACAGTTCACTCTCACTGCCATGGAGAGGTCACAGAGGAAGCTTGCCACAGGGTGGGGTGCGTGTATAAGGTCCCTGGAGCACTAGAGGTGGCTGTGGCCATTTGGGGGCTCTGTAAGTGGGGCATTCCTAGAGGCCTGTGAGCGGCCTTCTGATGGAGTCTGCAGTATAGTTCATAGGATCCGCGTCTTTTTAATGCCACTCTCCCAGATGTTCCACATTCCTCAATCTTGGAGCCTACGTCAGTATTCTGGATGAGACCAGAAAGAAGTGGGTCTCTTTGGCAGAATCCCACAGAGCTGGGAAGGCCTGCGTCTCCTTCACATGCTCTCAGTATCCCCTGTGGAAGAAATAACTGGCCAGAAACGTCTCTTTAGGCACTGAGCTGTGCCACACTGGGGAGGGATGATGTGAGTAACATGAAACTGTCCCACTTACCCTCTTTAATACATCTAATTTCAAATTTTCTTTGCTTCAGCAGCATGCTAGAACTTCTCCACTGGATTCCTGGACTCCCACAAAGGATCTCTTTTCCATGGGTAACTGTTTAAACTGGAGTTCTTTTAGGGGAGGAGAGTAGAAAATTCTTATTCTCTTCTGATGATGCCATCTGCATTCATTCATTCATTTCATTCATTCATATTGTGTATCTGTATGTGTAGGTGTATGTGTTTGTGTTTTTTTTTCTTATTGCATAAAATACTTTTTGCAAATGAGAACCTGGAAATTGTCTTTGAGATGATCTTCCTCACAGTCCAAACACAAATCTCCACCAAGTCCTATAAATTTTACCTCTCAAATATTGCTTCACTCTATCACTGCCCTGGTCAAATTCTGTGTTACCTCCTGCCTATAGTAGAGCATCATTTCTCTCCTGCACTATAGCAGGTATCTTTGCAATGTCCAGGATTACTGAATTTGTCATTTCCTGCTATCTCTAGACAGATTAACCATTTCAAAATAAAAATCATATGCCACTTTCTCTGCCTCACGCTCTCTAGTTGACCTTAAACAAAGATCTTTACATAACTTATAAGGGGCCACAAGGATTGATGTCTACCTCCTTTTTTAACTTTATATCAGATAATATTTTTCTTTGTTCTTTCCACTTGCCTGGTAAGAACTTGCATTCCCTCTCATCCCAGGGAATCAACTCTTTGCTTTGCATAGGAAAAGGATCATGTCTCTGTTTTCAGTGTTCTGACACATACTCACTTGATTTTCTCTCATTCATTCTTCAATTCTGAGCTCAAACATCCTTTTCTCTCTCACTGGATCATAGATTATTGCACAAGTATTGTTTTCTTTATAGCACTTATAGCATTAGTTGTAATTTTACAACCGCAAAATTATAATTTGTTTGCAAGGTTGTTGTATGTTTATGCAGTTCACTAAACAATATGCTCCACGTGGACTGGAATTGTATCTGACTTATTCATAATTATATCCACTGCACTCAATGCTGTGCTAAGTAGCATCTCTAATTTCAAAATTTTTCTTATCTTGGAACCAGTTAAATACTCTCTTTGCCAGATATCTGAGTTCAAAATTTAGTCAGTAGCTCCCTTTGAGATGGTATAGTAGATTCTTTTTTAATTGGATGATATACATAAACTACGAGTTGATTTTTCCAGGGGCTCCTGGGTGGCTCAGTAGGTTAAGTGTCCAACTTTGGCCCTGGTCATAATCTCACAGTTTGTGAGTTGAACTCCACTCAGAGCCTGGTTGGGATTCTATGTCTGTCTGTCTGTCTGTCTGTCTCTCTGTCCCTCCCTGCTCATTCTCATTCTCTCTCTTTCAAAACTAAATAAACTTTAAAAAAAAAAGATGACATGCAAAGAATGTTCTACTGAGCATCAGTTCATCAGTCCATGTACCTCAGACTAAGTGGTTAAATAATTTTGAAAAACATCACAGAATAGAGCACATTCTAATGAATTTTGCAGTGTTCATCCATAAGGACTTTTCCTCCATACTTCATTGAAAAAGACTATTTAACTTCATTTATTTAACTGCAGAATTTTATCTGCCAAACTCACATATGAGTATTATAGGTAATATTTGATACACATTTGGGAAAGGTGCCACTAAGAATTAAATCAAAATTGGGACTCTTGGGTGGCTCAGTCAGTTGAGTGTCTTGACTATTGCTCTTGGCTCAGGTCATGATCTCATGGTTTATGACATCGAGCCCTACATTGGGCTCTAGCTCACTGTGCATAAATTTTCTCATGGGATTCTCTTTCTTCCTCTCTCTATGCCCCTCCTTCTTTCTCTCTATCGCAATACATAAACTTAAAATAATTAAATCAAAGTGTGTATGGAGAAAGTGAACACCAAAAGATCAGTTAGGAATATTTTTGAATCTGGGGAGGCTGTCTGGATTTAAGACTTATCTACCTACTTTCCCTGTGAACACAGGCAAATTGTCACCTCCCTGGGCCACCTCTGTCCATATTTATATGACCCTTCAAGATCCCTTTATGAATCTAGGAGCTGTGAAAACTGCTGAAAGCACTTCAGACTTTCCTTTCATTATGGACAAAGATATCCTACATTAGTCTTAAATATAGGGGGTGGGAGTTTGTTGAAGAAAAACATTGTCTTGTTGCAGAACGATAATAGGGTCAATAAGCATGTAGGAATTGAATTTTTCCCTAGCTCAGTTTCAATTAAAAAACTCTATTTTGGTCTTCTTGTATAAATCTATTTCAGTGAACTATATTAAACCTACACAAATTAATCATAAAATCAAGACTATTATCATCTGTCTCTACCTGTTCTTTTATCCTTTCTGCTAAATTTACAGATTATAAATGGTGTTACTGTAAGATCTTTCTAAAATAGTCACTTGAATCCTCTGCATGTCTTCTTCCCTTCCCGTTCACTATATTCTTTCCTTTTTTCTCCCTAAAAATTAATGAGCTTATTTTTACATTCTTGTAGAATTTTCTCTTGATCTAAAGTACTCTTCTGATTTTTAATCTCTCTTTATTTCAGTGTCATACTGAAAAGTCTCCATTTTAACATTTCCATGTAATGTGAGAGAAAAGAGGTAGAAGAAATGCATTTTACATGACATTTCTCAATTACTATAGAAATAGCCATAGGAATTTAAACATCAGGATAATCTTCTGACATGTGTATCAGCTCAGAGGCTTTCCAAAGACAACACTGAAAAAAATTTCTGTTAGGTGTAATGCTGTGATCTGAATGTTTGTGTCCCCCCCATTGGTAAATTGAAGTCCTAAATCACAAAGGTCATTATAGGAGGTGGCGCCTTCAGGAACTACTAGGTGTTGAAGGTGGAGCCCGCTTGAATGGGATTAGTGCTCCAGAGATCCCTTACCCCTCCTGCCATGCGAGGCTGCAGCTCGAAGTCTGATACCTGAAACGTGGTTCTCAGCTGATCATGCTGGCAGCCTTTCTTAAACCTGCAGCCACCGGAACTGAGGCCCCTGTACATCTGTTGTTGATGAACTACCCAGTGTTTATATGTACTCAGAAGGTGAATTTCTTTCCAGTAGTAGAGGCGCTAGATTCCAAGGGGAAAATAGGAATTTCAACTTAAAAGGTATGGTAGAAACCCTTTAATTCTTCAAAATCTGGAAGAATCTATAGATTCTGTTTGTCATCATGGAAGAATATTTAAGAGCAGCAGCACTGACGGCCCGAAAGAGGTGCAGCAGCTTCACGTAGGGGTCTGGTGATGGAGTGACACACGCTTTAACATGAAACAGCAGATTTTGGAGAGGGACAGAGTTACACTTAGAATGGAGGTTACACTTTGATGGAATAAAAACAAATGAAACATTCCTCCTTCCCCCCAGCACACCTAATAACTACAAGTGAACATACAGATAACTATGTATTTACATTTTAGCAAACTGGGAAGATTTTTTTAAAAGTTACCAACATGAGAAATCATAATTAAAATTATATATGCATTTAACTATGCAAAATTAAATATTTAAGTACCTCACACATATAAATAAATATGCTTTTAGATGGAAGATAAATGGAAAGCAAACATTTACAACCTATATAAAAATATAATATTCCTCAAATATTAAAGATTAAAAACAGATTAATAAATGAAAATGGGTAAAGGGTATGAGAAGATCATTCACAAAATAAATACAGATAACAACATGAAACTGCTTTAGCAATCAAAGAACTTTCTCATTTCAATAGTTTTCTCTGATATATACATACATGAATCCTGTGATGTCATAAGGATAGACTATAGCAGTAGTAATAAGGAGAGATTAAAATAGATGTTCTAACAGAACTTTTATTTTTGGGGGAGAAAATATATGGGGAGGAAAAAGTCTGGAAGTACATGCAGCAACATGTTTCTTGAGGAATTTAGAGGAAGTAACTCCAGACGGGATGGTTATGGCTTGTTTCTATTTTTTTATTTTTACTTAATATTTAAGTTTTCAAAATACAATGTATGTGAACCAATGTACTATACATATTTATAAATTTGAATACAACTAATGTATACGTTTAGATGGATTTAGTAAGAAATATAAACCAGAGTAGACATATGAGTATCATTGCCTTAACAAAAGTCATCTGAGATTATATCATAAAAAATGACAGAGACTAGATAGCTTTCCAAATTTATCTTCTTCAGATATTAAAAATAAACCACCCAAATGGCAATTGGCAAGCACACTTAATCAATGTATTTCAATGTGCTCACACAGCAGTCAAATTGAATGAGTATGGCTATAGTAAAGAATACAGATAAATCTTTTCACTGATTGAAGAAAGTAAATTACAGAGAGTCAAATAAAATGAAGCTTTTTGTAAGGAGAAAACTGAAGCTAAGCACTCAAGTTTTAGAAATACAATGACATGATTTAAAAAACCATACTATAGAAGCAAATCATGAACAGTGAATGCGGAAGAGTGGGTATCTTGTGTGTTGGGGGGGTGTGTGTCTAGGGTGAGAGAGGAACAAAGAAATGGATATAGTTTCTTGCTAACTCGTATCTCGGGTGATGAATGCGTGGAAGTTTGTCAATTGTTGGTCATCAAATAAAAAGGAGACCTGTGTTTTATCAATGTGAGATTGTGTCATGAAACAGTTACCTGGTAAGTTTAAATTTATACATAAGAAGTCTACTTAAATTTTTAAATAAAGAATAATCCCCAGAATGAATATTTATTCATTAGTGTATATATTGCTGGATATTTGTTGGAGATAAGAAAAATTAGCATTTTTACTTCATTTTACAAAGGCATCACCAATCTATCACTATATGTTAAAATAGAAAAGGAAAAACACAATAGATCACTGTCACTGAATCTAGCTCTATATGGAATGATTCTGGCAACTTTACCAAAATTTAAACATAATGATTTGAGGATAGTCAAGTTTTAGGAAGTCTAAAATACATTAAAAGACAAAGGAAGGAACTAAATCATTATCTTGTTGACTACTAAAGAGACATTTGATACACCTTAATATACATTTTAGGACACCAAATTTATGAAGCCAAAAAAAAAAAAAAAAGAAATATTTGTACTTAAGGACAAATATCAGTGTAATCACTGATTTAATAATTGGAAATATTTACTTTTATTATAGATATAAAAAGTATTCTACAATATATAAAAATACAAAAGAGAAAGACTGGTATAACTTTGACATGGTGTATAATTCAAGAAGTAACATATTACCAGCATTCTGCAGGCCCAGGTATCACCGCCCCCAAGATTGCATTGCTCCCTCTATCATGAATTTGATGTTCAGTATTTCCCTGTATTTACTCTTTTATTACATAGATATATCCTTGAATCATAAATGTCTTTTTGAACCTTTTAGTCAACCTTATGTAAATGATAGATTATGATACTAAAAGTATCTTAAATGATTAGAAAAACAATACATGTGTATTTCTATAAATATTTCTGTGTCTGTCTCTATTTCAGCAACTTGTTTTTTTCTACTCAACATTATTTTTCTGACAATAACTCATGCTGATAACTAAACGTTCATTATTTTTTTACTGTCCAGTGGGACTTCATTATATACTCAGTTTATTTTCCTTTTGTTGAACTATTATAAATAAAGCTTCCATTCTTGAAAACGTTTTTTAGTATAGTATATGTGTCAAACATACAGTTCTCTAACATACATACCTCAGTACAAGTCCTAGATTATAAGACAAATATAACTTTATATATGTTTTTTTTTCTCCCAAGTATTTATTATAATTTACATGTAAATCATTACTTTGCAAGAGTTCTTGGTTTTTGGTCAGTACTTAACTACTGTGAGAATTTTTATCTTTTAACAGTTTAATAAGGTTAAATTGTATCTCAATATGGTTTGAAGGACATTGAGTGATTAAACAAAATGTTATGTATTTAAACACTGAAAATGTTAAATTTCCCTCTAAACTCTGTTTCAGCTGCATTCCACAAGTTATGTGTTATGTATTCATTCAGCTTAAAATATATCCAATTTCTATTTAACACATGACTTATTTAGAAATACATGGCTTACTTTCTTGAAGATCTAGTTATCTTTCTATTTATGACTTCTTGTTTAATTCCACTGTGGTCACGCTAAACCTGTATGATTTTAGTTCCTTTGAAATTTGTTGGAACTTTCTTTATGGCATGGCATTTAATGTGTACTGATGCATGGTTAATTTAGTAAATGGTCTGTTTTGTCAAATGTTCCATGTGCCCTTATAAAGAATGTGCATTGTGTAAAAGTTGGGCAGAGGGTTCTACAGGCTTATATTTGGCCAAGTTGGTTAATTGTATTTTTAAGTCTCTTATACTCTTACTTATCATTACTTGTTTTATTAGTTACTGACAGTGAGGTAGTAAAATATGCAGGTAGGGCCCTGAATTTACCTATTTTTCCTTTCGTTCTGTACACTTTATCTAATTTGAATTTATGTTAGGTACATACAGTGTAGGCACGGACACTCTTCAGCTTAGGATGGTTTGACTTACAGTTTTTCAGCCTTAACATTGGTGTGAAAGGGATGCACATTCACTCTAAACTGTACTTCACACTGTGTATTTTGATCTTTCCCTGAGGGTAGTGATGTGTGGCACAGTACTCTGTCTTGATGCTGGACAGTGGCACACACTTCAGCTCCTGGTGGAACTGTTCTGTACTCATACACCCAGTCCGCTTTATACTTTCAGTCTGGTATTTAGTAAATTACAGGAGATATTCAATACTATAAAATAGGCTTTGTGTTAGATGATTTGCTCAACTGTAGGCTAACATAAGTGTTCTGAGGACATTTAAGGTAGGCTCGGTTAAGCTGTGGTGTTTGGTAGGTTATTTGTATTAAATGCATTTTCTTTTATTTTAAGATTTTTAATTTTTAAGTACTCTCTACATTCATCATGGGAGTTGAACTCATGACGCTCTACTGACTGAGCCAGCCAGGCACCCCTTAAATCCATATCAGGTCACAATATTTCAATTTAAGATGGGTTTATAGGGATGTAACCCCATTGAAAGTAGAGGAACATGTGTATTATTATATCTTGCTGTGGCATTAAGTCTTTTATTATGATAAAAAAGACTCTCTTTGCTTTCAATAGTACTTGTTGCCTTAAATTCTTGTGTGCATGAAAAAATTGCTATGTGATTTTTTTTTGCACGATATAATCATTTCCGTCTTTTTCCTTTCAACTACTCTGTGGCCATATTTATAAAGTGCGTCTTTTGTAAGTATAGGTGTTGGTTTCATTTTTTAAGTCCAGTCTGACAGTCTTTTTTATTTGTGGCATTTGTTTGTTACTTTTAATAAAGTTGCTGTTAGTGTGTTGAAGCCTAAAAATTAGCTGTTTTATTTTCTTGATGTTATATCTGCTCTTTTATCCTTTATTTAGTCTTTTTTTTAAAAAAAGATTTTATTTAAATTCCAGTTAGTTAACATACAGTATACAGTTAACATACAGATGTACAATTTAGTTATTCAGCACTTTTGTTATATCACCAAGTGCTCATCACAAGTGCACTCCTTAATCTCCATCAACTGTCCCCCCTCCCCCCCTCACCACTCTTCTTTCTGGTCACCATCAGTTTGTTCTTCACAGTTAAGAGTTTGTTTCTCGGTTTGCCTCTCTCTTTCTGTCTCTCTTTTTTCCCCTCTGCTCTTTGTTTTGTTTTTAAATTCCACATGAGGGAAATCATATGGTATCTGTCTTTCTCTGACTTACTTTGATTAGCATAATACTCTCCTCTCTTCTTTCTTGCTGTCTTTCCAATTAATCAAATATGTTCTTATTATTTTAACTCTTCTGTAATCTTTTAAGTTATACATATTTATATAATGTTTTTAGTGGCCGCCCTACGAATTTCAGTGCAGATACTCCATTTCTGTACAGGTTGCTTCAATTAGTACTTTCACTGCTGACTGAAATACACAAACATCCTGTAACAAAGTCAATGTATCCCTTTTCACCCTTAATGATGTTGCTTTTTTGGATGGTTAATTTTCATTTGCATATATTTGAAAGGGCAGGGACATTATTGTTGTTTTTTTCTGTCAATAATTGTTTATATTTACTCATTGAAAAAAATATTTACTAGTGCTCTTCCTGGCTGTACTTGGATCTGGGGGTCATTTGCTTTCAGTCTGAAGGGCTTCCTTCAGACTTTCCCTGCGGCAGGACTGCTAGCAACATATTGGCACATGTTGTTTTAAAAAATTTCTGAGTAGATGATTCACATATTGAAGATTATCCTTCTTTCATCACCTAAAAATATTGTTCTCTCTTTTTTTTCTGGTGAAAAGTCAGCCATCAGCTTTATTATTCCTTCTTTGAAGAGAACATGTCTATTATCACGGATTGTTTTTATGATTTTTTTGCGTCTTTATTTCATCTGTTTGATGATGATGCATATAGATGTAATTGTTTATATTTTGGTTTAAAAATTTCTTTCTAGAGGTGTGATAAGCTTTTAGAATCTGTAAATTGATGTATTTGATCAGATTTGGGAAATTTTGATCCATTATTTTTTTAAATAGTGCTTCTGTTCCATTTGATTCTCTCCTCAGACTCGGTTATACTTTTGACAAAACTTTTGACAGCACTCTATATCTCTTACTCTGTTTTGTTTGTTTGATTCTCCCATTGTTTCTTAGCCCTGGGCCTCAATTTGATTATTTCTACTGATCTTAGTTTACTGCTTTTCTACTGTGCTCTTAACACTTCCAGTGAGTACTTATTTCAGACCTTCTATATTTTTGCTTGTAGAATGCCATTTTGACTTTTTGTGTAGATTCCAATTCTCTATTGATAGTCTTTATTTCTTCATCTATGTTGTATCTTTTTTATCTATTCTCTTGAATATATTAAACAATTTACTTAAACTTTCCCATCTGTTAATTCCAGCATATTAAAACCTGTATGTTTTTTTAAAAAAAGTATGTCTGCTTTTTCTCCTTGCTTTTCAGTCATTTTGAATTTTAGCATGACTCATCCATTTTTTATTCACTTATGCATTTTATATTATTTATACATTTTTATTTTATTCATATACATTGCCAATTAGAAATTTTAAAGTCTCCACCCAGCGTTATATCCCCATTTGAGAATGTGAAAAAAAATTTTTTAAGGCAGACCCACCAATATGTCACCAAGATCCTGCCAAAGCTTGGTTTCAAGTGTCGTGAGAGTTTCATTATAATTTTGGCCTTACTTTTTAATGTTTATTTTTGAGACAGAGAGACTGCACCAGGAGGGGCAGAGAGAGAGGGAGACAGAAGATCTGCAGCAGGCTCTGCACTGACAGCGGAGAGCCCAATGTGAGGCTCAAAATCATGAACCATGAGATCATGACCTGAGTCAGAGTCTGACGTTTAACCGACTGGGCCACCCAGGAGCCCCATGTGGCTCTTACTCTTAAGTTGTGGGTCATAATGTTAGGGCATTGCCCTGTCTCCAGGATCATGGTCCTTCTCATAACTCACACAAAAGCTCCATATTTTTACAAGTTACTTGCATTTACATAAGGCTTGACTTCCCACTTCTTTTCAGGTTGTGGGGCTTTTGTAAACAATGCTCACCTCTCTAGTCTCCAGGTATTATTTTCCACTTGGTTTCTTAAGAGTTTCAGCCTTTGTATATGCAGCTTACAGATGAGTCACCAATTTGAAGAGGTTTCTGTCCATTAAGTCTAGCGGTCGGGTCTCCCAGTCTTTTGACCCTTGTCTCTGCCGTCCAGTAAGGCTGTCACTTTAGGGAATGGTTCCCTTAAGCAGCAAATTGGAAAATGCTCCCTGGGAAATAGCAGAGGTGAATGTGTCATTCTCTTCTCCCCCTTTTTTTCTCCCAGGGATGATACCCTCAAGTCCAACCTGATTTGGTTGCTCTCCAGTGGGTTCAATCTTTGTCGTTGCTGCTGCTGTTGTTTGAAAAATATTTTCCCCAGCTTTTATACTTCTGTGCATGGGTTAGTCCAATGTATGCTATTCCCTCCTGGTCCAATTGGACTTCTCCAAATTTAAGTTTTTCCAATTATACTAAAAATGTTTGGGGGTTTTCCTGTTTAGAATCCATATTTCTGCACTGAACCTTGTTGTTTTATGTCTTACATATCTTTTAATTTACAAGAGTTTCTCCACTTTTTCCCTCCCCTCCCAAAACAGTGATCTTTCGGAAATTCCAGGACATTAATCATGCAGAATGTCTCACCGTCTCAAAGTGTCTGGCTTGTTTGTCATGAAGTCTTTCAGCATTCCATTATCCCCAGTATTTCCTATAAATTGTCAGCTTTTTCTAGCTCCTTGGCTATGTATATATTTAATTGTTTTGGCAAGAGGAATTCATAGCTTATATTGTGTGTTCCTTTTGTCCCATGCCTGGTGATATTTGAATGGTTGATTACGGCAGCACTATCTCCCTCCATTGCAATACTACATTCTTCTCTTTGCTATTTGCAGAATTTGATTTGATGCTTTGGTACCTCTGCTTTGAAATTTTTCAAAGTAAACTTCAAAAAAAAAGACACTTAAATGTGTCATATGTCCAGGGAAGTGCAGAATCTATGATTGTACAGAAAGGATTTTTTAAAATCTGTGAATGCCTAATTAATCACCATCAAAAACCAAGTCAGAATATTACCAGCACTTCAGAAACATTCTTGACATCTCCCAGTTATCAATCCTAAACATAACTGTATTTAAATTTTTGTCACTATTGATTATGTATTTGTCACTATTTGAGATTTTTACAAATGGAATGAAACTTTGTCTTCTTTCACTCAATGTTGTGTTTGTGAAATTCATCTATATTGTTGCTGTGAGCAATAGTTGTATTTTTTTTCATTTTCATAAGAGTATTTCATAGTATGAATAATGCAACTTATTCTGTTCTTTAAAGACTTTTGGGTAGTTTCCTTCTTTTGCCAATAATAGATAGCACTGCTATGAAATTGTTGTATATATTTTGGTCACTTCTGTTTGCACTTTATTCAGTTATATACTTGGGAAGGTGCTAGTTCATTGGCTATGTATGTGTTTAGAATAGAAGATAGTGGAATATAATTTTCCAAAGTGGTTTAACTAATAAATATTTACTCTTATTAGCAAGGACAAAAGTTCCAGCTCTTCCCCCCCCCTTTTTTTAAAGTCTGCATACTGCAATGAAATTTTATTCCTGGAATTTCATACCAAATGTAAAACTAGGTAAGTCCTAGTCACTGTGACAACCAAAAGTTGTCCCACACATTTCTAAACTCACTTTAGAGAAAGTAATATGTCTGACTGTGTTCATGTTGGAAGGTCACGTGGGTGCTAAGTGGGTGCCCAGGAAATTGGCCAGTTTAAGGCAGCTCTGTAGGGGCTCCTTATACATGGCAGCGTTTTTTGCTATTTGATTGTACTCATCATATTGTTTTGTTATTATTTGTGTAGGTCTGTCTCCACATTTGACTCTAAGCTTCTTGAGTTGGCTTTATTTGCTTCTGTGGCTTGAATAAAGTGACAGTCAATAAATATTTGTGGGTTGAAAGAATTTCTGAATGTTCAATGCTGTAAATAATCAGAACCCTAGCATGATTGAGAAAGGGAAAGATTAACAGTAGGTATCCTGATGGGAAAATGAGGAGGTTAAAATTTTTGGTATCAGAAACACATATGAAAGTTTGCAAGGAAAGAGAAACCAAGCTCAGAAATAGAAGTTTAGTTCAGAGGCCTTGAGTAACCAAATTTTCTGTCTTGAGTAGAATGTTCTGTACTGATTGGAAATGTCTGTTTTATTTGCTGAGAGCCAATCTTGTGATGATTTTACCAAGATTAACGTGTTTTCAATAAGAATTCATAATGGTTTCCACATTACCTATTTTGAACAGCAACAACACAACAATGAAACAGACTTATAGATTCTGATAGTTCATTATTCTTCTCAGCACCCCTATGTGAGAAGCTTTATAATTCCCATTTTATGGCTGATGAAAATCACTTCTTGAGCTAGCACATTTTTGTGGATGTTTCGAAGATCTATTTATTTTTTTTAATTTATATTCTTTGTTTATTTCAAGGTTTTATTTAAATTCTAACTAGTTAACATATAGTGTTATATTAGTTTCAGTACTAGAATTCAGTGATTCGTCACTTACATATAAAGCCCAGCGCTTTATATGTGTTAAATTCCACATGAGTGAAATCATATGGTTTTTGTCTTTCTCTGACTTATTTTGCTTAGAGTTTAATGCGCTCTAGCTTTGTCCACTCAGTCATGTGACAACATATTCCCATGACACTATAGCCCCATGGAATTTACGTTTCATTTTTCCACCTTTTACCTGTGAGTTAAGCAGTCACTGAGGTTACTTGATCCAGACACGGCCCTAAATCGGTTTCACTAAATTGTTTGACCTTTTTCCTAGTGGGGAGGAAAATAGCAGTTTATCTGCCACTGCTGCTGGAAGCATCTTGGTACTTCAGTGTTTTGTGATAGTGAATTGTAGAAAAACAAAATGCCAAGTCATGTGGAAATAACCAGATGCTAAAATATAGCAGTCTTTATTTATTACTATATAGGTAGCTGAAGTATTAAGTCTGTTTTGATCTATTATGCTGCGCTTCTCTCCAAAATCAAGAAATTTGTACTATAGATTAAGACTTCAAGCTTCACTCTTTAATTTTGATACCTGACAAATGGTGTTAATCTCATGTGTTATACTTGATGGTCCTTTTGCACAGTTCTTACTTGGAGTATTTTAGTTGTGTTTAGCATACCAAATTTTCTTCTATATTGTCTTTTTAAGAAACATTTCTAATATTAATAGCTATATGGCCTTAGGACATACATGATTTTGAGATTTATATATCATTGTTATCTTGTTTTACTGGTGGATGGATTTCGTTTAATTACTTTACTATAAGAGAACAGACTGAATTTTGAGATCATTATATTTAGAACACAATATTTTACTTTAATTTATTAAATTTTTATAATGTTTATTTTTGAGAGAGAGAGAGAGAGAGAGAGAGAGAGAGTCAATCAGTGAGGACCAGAGAGAGAGAGGGAGACACAGAATCTGATGCAGGCTCCAGGCTCTGAGCTGTCAGCATAGAGCCCAAGTGGAGACTCAAATTCACGAACCATGAGATCATGACCTGAGCCAGAGTTGGATGCTTAACCAAGTGAGCCTCCCCGATACCCTGATATTTTATATTAAAAATAAGATAATTTGTATTTTAAAGCTCTACTCAAACAGGAAAAGTCAAATTTAGGATCTCATTGGTAGGGGCTATGGCACAATTGTTTCCCACAATTGTTTCTCCTACCTTAGAGACCATTTTGAAATCAGGAAAAAAACAAAAAATAAAAGAAAATAGTCCTAGCCCTGTGACATGTGAGGACCCGAGAATGCCAGGGAAGTAGAATATCATCTGCATATAATTTTTTAGAGTGAATGTGGATTTTGAAATTGTTATGTCTAGGTATAATGCTGTGTGGAGGTAGGCTTTATTGGACTCCTCTGGACACTTATTTAATAAACTGTGTAAATGGACTGTGTAACTGTGACATAAAGACATATGAACAGTCAAGAAAAAGTCAACAAATAGTGACTCATTTGCTTTCAATTTTATATTACAAATCTTTTTAAAATACATATAAGTTTTTATAGTTTTAGTCATAGTGTAGAATTTAGCATAATGGCCTTTTCAATTAACATGTAATTAGCATCCTAATACTGTATATATTTTAAGGGAAACTTATAATGTTGTCAACCCTTTCTCCTATATTTCTTCTCCAAATAAGACAGTATATAAATATTTCAAGTAGGAGCTTTTGTTTTAATTTTCTTCTGTATTACTCAAAGTCATTTATACAGTTTCTATTATCCTCATAACTGTGGATGGAAAAAGAAAGATAGTAATGAGAATCCAGTAGACCATCATTTTATAAGCTACGTGAAACACAGCATGATAAATGTAGAAGACAGAAAAATGTTGGCCCTGATGTATTGAAATATGCAATTAAATGGCAACGAGATATAAACTATATTACAAAGAATAAAACCAATATGCTAAAAAAGAAGCCCAATTAAATAAAATGTAAATGTGTAGTGGGTGGAACCTCTCGAATCTGGGAAAATGGGAGAAGAAATAGAGAAGTGGTGTGTGAGTTGAATTTTGAAAAAAACGTAATAGAATTTCCAACAGGAGAGATGAGTAAATGGGCCATCCAGTTGGCCAAAGAAAACATTCTTTTTTTTCATTTTCTTTGATAACTTTTATTATAATATGTAAATAAAATTATTAAGCAGTCAGATTCCCCACATTCATTGCCTAGTCTTAGGTAGACAGTCATTTCTCTTGATAGGAATATATTTGAATACTCAAACCAAAAAAGGAACTCTGATTTTGAAGCCCACTATACATAAAAAACAGGAAAATACATTATAATTATGTAATTAATAATATTTATTTCCCATAATTTAAAATCATCTATGACTTAGAATCCTAGAAAAGTAATTAAGCATGAAAAATTTGCCTTTTATTGACACACTAAAAACTAAATGGAAAACTTTTCTTTATATTCCATCTAGGTATAGTTTTTATTACTTTTAAAATACATTAATTTTGCATTTAATCTGCATTTTACTTTGTCCTTTAGAGAGTTTCATAAGTTTTAAGTTTTCCTTCAAATATTATTTCCACATTTACTGTTTAGAAGTAATTTATGCATGATGAACTACATAATGCATAATTCTGTTATATATATTTATAAATATACTTAGACTTATATGTAAAATTAAAAGTTTCATATTTTCTTTATGACATTATAATGAGTCTCATTAATAATTACTCTAGGAACAAATTACTGGAATAAAAAATTATGCCTTGAGCAAAGAAATGCAGTAGGGAAAGAAGGAGAAAATACTGTTTGTTCACACCAATAAGGAAATGCCATATCATAAAAAAGATACTGAATTATGAAAGTATATGTTTGAATAATTCATACACCGTGCATCTTAAACACTGACAAATGACTCGGTTTAAAATTCCTCGATAATTAATAACACTTTTCCTGAAACTTTAAAAATATTTCCACATGCCTATAAATTTGAGATTGCTTATACCTGCAGCTTACTTTTATTTAATCTTCTTTGGATTTCTTTATTTATTTTTTGGTCTGAAAATAGTATCCTCAAACTGATCAGGTTTAGATCAACCCTACTTTTGGTAGTAGATGATTTTCAGTAGCAGACTTTGAGTAGATAGTAGTAGACTTTTTAACTCTGTGTGTTATCAGTGATTGGATGGCATAGAATTGCAGTTAAATGTGCAAAAACTTTATTATTACTGTCACGTTTATGTAATCTCAATGTGGAAATATTTAATAGTTACAGGATCTCTCTCCTCCAGTTATATATTTTTGCATTGATTATATTGGATCTAAATCACCCATTTAAAACCTTTTTGAAAATAAACATTAGCAAATATAAGAATATTATCAATTATGGAAAGGACAATATGTATAAAGAGTATAAATTTACAAACACATATTTCTCTATAGATGTGTTTGTGCCTGTATTCTAAGGCATTATTTGTACATTCATTTAACAGAAATGTTGGGTCTCTACCTGTCAGCAGTAGAAGAATAAAGGAGATGGAGTCTCTACCTGAGCGTTTGCAGTCTCTCACCTGAGATAAACATGGAGCCAGTATTATTATACAGGTGTGACTAAAATGCTAAGCATACAGAGAAGGAACTTTCAAAATGTGAGCTATTATAACAATATTACTGGAGGAGCGGTTTGTGGGGGTGAAATGCAAGTTGTTTCTCTGGTGTGGCATCAGCTGTCTAGACCCTGAGTGGAATCCTAGGGTTTCTTTAATCCAGTAAAGGCAGACAAATGGGTTGTTTTCCTTGCCGCATGGTCTCTGTCAGAGTTTTATAGTCTTACTGCTGAGAATCTGCAGGCTGGGCCGCTGTCTCCTGTAGAAACTAAGCCTACTTTATCTTAGAATCATAACGGACTCTCTGGTCCCAAGCAAAGCCAACTAAGCCTGCATTTGACTCACCAGGAAATCAGGGGTTTCCTTTGGAGATGGAGATCCAAGCAGAGCATTCATCCTTTCCCACATTCCATCTGTTGCTCATCCTTACGCTTTACAGGAAAGCTCTGCCCGCCCTGGAAGTTGGAGAGGTTTCACCTGCAGGGATGTTGTTCAGGAACAAACCTCGAGTCCAGCAGCCTTTACTCTAGACATATGCAGCTTAATAAATTCATTTTCAAGCCGCTTTGGGGGATGGGGACAAATGCTTATCTTTCCTACCTGAACCACGCACATATACATACACATATATTTTTGTGAGTGTGTGTGTGGGAGTTCATAATCCGTTTTCTCAAATAATTTATTCCAGAATATAAGGCCCTCACTTTATACACCTTGGTAAATGATATTTCAAATAACATTAGAGGAATATGCAGTGCAGGTGCTTATTAATAAATTGTTTCATTGCTGCCCCATGTACTCTTTCCTATTTGCCTTAATGTCAATTTCAACCTTCCCTATTGAGAATGAAATTGATGTAAATTGTAAGATTCATGATTTAATTTTTGTAACCTAATTGCTGAATTGGAAGGCATTTGGCATTTATGATGTGCCAGTTTTAAAAATAGCCAGAACATGTTTTTTTGTCATATCAATTATTCCTAATAAAAATGTATATGCTTATAGTAGTTAACCCTTCATTTGTGAAGAACATGTTACTGCTCTGAAAGATAATGCAGGGAGGGGGGGGCACACACTCCTGTGCAAGGTAATTTTTGGAAAATGTGCAGGTTCAGAGCCTGTGGGGAGCCAGGAATCACAATCACTGCATAGCAGTGAGGACGGTCAGCTGGTCTTGAGTGGCTAAGCAGATAAAGGCAATGTTTCTCAGGACCGCCTTGGGCCAGTAATAACCAGATTGGGTACAGTGATTAGGCAATTTTTGCAGCTGATAGAAAAGGTACAGAGTTATCTGTGGCTAATCTATAGGCCCAGACATTTGGGACAGTGAAGGATCACAGATGGCACAGAACGTGTGTACGAAATGGCTTCCAATTATGTGCAGAGAAAACACGAGTTGATGTCTCTAAAACAAAGCTCAGTGAGAGGGTAAATGTTTTTACAAAGAATCACATCGTTGTTTAAAAAGAAAACAGAAATAGCAAAAGAAGCCAGAAGAAGTAAATGCAGTGTCAGAGTAAAGGGAGAAATATAATTAAAAATAATAATAGAAGGAACTCTGAAAATGGACTGATATGTACATTAAAATGATTCAGAAATTGTCTCTGTTGTCAGGAATTTATAAGCTAATGATATACATACATACATACGGGTAGAAGTATCTTAGTCTCTTTGGGCTCTTATAACAAAAATACTATAGACTAAATGGCTTCAACTGCAGAAATTTATTTCCCACAGTTCTAGAGGCTGGGAAGTTCAAGGTCAGGGTGCTAACAGATGTGTTATCTGGTGAGGGCTTGCTTCCTGGTCTGCAGACATCTGTCTTCTCCTCGCATCCTCATATAGTGTAGAGAGAGGCGAGGAAGCAAGATCTCTCATGTGTTTTTTTTTTTTTTTATAAGGGCACCGATTCCATTATGAGTGTTCCACCCTCATGACCTAATTACCCCACAGAGGGCCCTTCACACACACATCACCCTAGAGACTAAATTTTCACCATAGGAATTTTGGGGGAAAACAAACATTGAGCCCATAGCAATAAGTATCTACGAAACAAGAGAAATGTTAGGAATGCTACAAAAGAGTTTAGACGTGTGTGAGTACTAAGCAATGAGTGCTTTTTGTGTGTGTGCAGGGGTGGGGAGGTTAAAAACAGGAGTTATATACAGCATGTAACGTTTGTGCTTCATCTTGAAAATTGAGAAGGAGTTGGAGAGGCATAGAGTTGAAACCATGAAGCTGGCTACCCGGAACTGGTCAGAGGGGACAAGATGCGAGAGTGACTCCGTGTGGAGCTTGCAGGCAAGGAACGGGATTCAAAACAGCTTGCTTTCCTGGGGTCTGGAAAATCTTAGGTGGAATGTAGAGTCTTAGGTGGGAATACGTGGGCATGTTGGTCATTTAAAGCCTTATTGCTAAAAATAACGAGGGAATGGTGGTAAGAGCCAGGTAGACATTACAGTTATGGTGATTTACAGAGCATCACACTTCACAGCAGGTAGACACCCGCGGGGGGCAGGACCTACGCCTCTCTGAGTTATTTTTTTATAGACTAGACTATCCAGCCACCCAGTATGGCAGTTAATATTTATCTTTATTTTTTCTACCAGTTTTGATCAAGTGGTTAGGAAAAGAAGTCCAGGATAGGAATTCTTACTTTCCAGGGATGTATTTAATTTACCCAGTTATGAGAAACCACACCAATTAAAAAATTAGTCTCTCTCTGCATATTAACAATAAATTAGCCCAAGAAATTATTGATAGAATACAAAAATAAGATTGCTCTAAAATTGTTGATTAGCTAAACTCTCATCTAAAGCAAATGAACCAAGACTTAAAAAGAGTCTCTTTCAGTCTCTTTAGTACAAAATTAGACATTGGCATTTGATGTCATCACCTAGAAACTCTCTGATGCAAGTGATTTGTCTAATTATGAGAACAAAGGTTTTTTTGGCAACTTAAAAAAAATAAACGTTTTTGTCACACTTTCCGTGGGTAGAGAATCTGTGAATTACCTTGTTGTGGGCCTCCAGCTCTGGTGCTCTCACAGGCTGGATATGTCTCTTATTCCCCATAAGACTCTGATCTTTGTATTTGTTGTGGAGGTTTTGTGATGTGCTCTGTTAGTTTAAACTGCAATTTCGAACACACGTTTGTCACATTCCTAATTTTCTTCTATCATATGATTTCATATAAGTGCATTCTCTTGCATATGTATTTGAATTTCTTATGAGTAAACAAACTTGAAAAATTACATCACTAGTAAATTATTGAAAGTGCTGAGAACAAAGTTATTCTGTATTCAGTAAATTTTTTAAAAAGCATCATTACAACTTATCCAAAATCCATTTCTGGAGATAATTCTGATTATTATGCTCATAAGTACTGATTCTGTCATTTAAAATGAAACACTATTAAAGGTTTAAATAGTATATTAAAGCAGTATGTCATCTACTATGGTTCTATAATTCTTAATAAATGCTACAGGATTAAAATGCAGTTATAGTCTAGTTTGTATTTAGGATGGCATTATATCTAACATTTCAATAACACAGTGTTTTCTTTATAGCATCAAAGCTATATAGGCAGTTTATCTACAATATTTTCTGTAATATGAATATAGTTAGAGCATTTTGACAGTTTATTTAGATGACATATTTTTACAGGAAGCTATTATACGCAGTAGTTTATCCTAAACAGGAAAGCACAAGGAGTTAAGATTAAAGACGTTATGTTCAGAATGGAGATCCAGGACCTTTTCTCCTTCCCTACATAAGCAGTTTCTCATTCTATCATTTCTTTAAATATATACATATATGCTTATTTCTGTATTCTGTTATGATTTCTTTTAAGTGATATTATCCCTCACATGAAGAAAAGAGAAAATGGGGTGAAAATCCTGAAAGCTGTTCATATAGGTTCATTTTGCATTTCTTAATTAAAGATTATGTAGTTCGACTTCCCGAAATGCAAGGGGTGAAAAACAGGAGACATGCGTAAGGACAGTTCTTTAGATAAGTTTGAGCCTGATGGGGTAGTGGGTTGCAGAAACAACTTTTTAAATTTTTTATGAAGGAAGAATAGATATGAATAAAAATGAGAAATAGCCACTAAAGACAAATAGGTTGATGAGAGAAGGCAAAAAGGAATCATCTATAGTGAGTGCTTTTTCTGAAAAGTCAGGGGCAGATGGGCCCCAAAGGCAGTCAGACTGAGGATATGTGGGATGCAGGTACATTAATAGGAAGTTAAGAGAATTACCGTCTGGTGAAAGATCTTCTTTTAATATAAAGAAAAAATAAGGCCATCAACCAAGTTAGCCAGTGGATAGGAAAGTCGGAGCTTCAGAGTTGAGGAAAGCCTTTACTGAAGGCATTTAGAAGAGATGCCGGCTGAATCCAGGCTGTTGAATCAGCCTTCATTGAGACCTTGGCGGGTACTGCTCGGTAACCTGGAAAATACTGAAATGGTACTTCATCTACCATGTGTCTGTAATTCTTGGAGGAAATTAAATGATGTAAAGGTAAAATGCAGCTAGAAACTGACATGTAATCTTTTATAAAGTTTTCCATAAGTTCACGTTCTATGTTTAACCAGTAGATTTGGCCAATTTGTAAAATAATCAAAAGAAGCTAGCCTTTTTGAAATTTAATTTTTATGTATATGAAAGGAGTTGGGCAGAATTTCTCGTTCAGATTCCTAGCCGGCACATAGTAAAAATGGAACTTAGAAATTTTTATTTTCCAGCCCACTGATTCAGTTACACTGATGAGGAGAAAACAATTCTGTCTGGTAAAACTACTTCAAACAGGGCAATAAATCAATCCAAAAACAACTTAAAGATTCCTTTATTTCTTTTTCTGACAGATTCAGCTATTGGCATGATCATATTTCTGAGTAACAAGAAACTACTTCGTACACTCTATCATGTCAACTGTGCTCACAAATTTTAAATTGTTCCAAAGTCCAATTCTTAAGTATAGCTTTAAATGAAGGAAGAACATATTGAAGTAAACTAGATCCTTCAAAGTGATTTGTTTTAATTTCCCATTTCAGTTTGTTTCCTGTTACCCTACATCAAAAATGCAACTCCCTCCTCCCCCAAATTTCTACCACTAGTCATTTAACAAACTTCCTTCCATGAAAACTTAGCAAATTCATATGTTCCAGCTGTATACATTTTTCCAAAACCTTGTGTCTATAAAACTTCCAACTATTCTAAGTCCAACTCAAGAACTGGCTCTGCCAAGAAACATTTCTAATTATTTTTAGGAACTATTCTTTTTCTAATGGGTATACATTTTTGCACATATATATGTATATAGTATGATACAATATAATAATGTAATACAATATAATATATAGTATAAAATAAGCATTCCATCTACTTCTGAGGACTCTATCTCCTATCTGCTTTGGTGATTTGAAAGTGATTTTCTATATTGTATAAAACTTTGTCAATGGTGATTAGGTCAGTAGTTGGCATTTTATGGAAATTGAGCCAAATCAGTAACCTCTGCCTTCCGCTGCAGTTGACTATTTGGGTTATTAGCATCGGATTGAAAATAGACTAAGCATGTAACCTCTCCCTGTAATGACCACCTGGATGTCTTTCGTCCAGGTGTTGAAACAGATCTTTGAAGCATCACTGATACCGTGGCTCATTGCATTTCAGGTGATGATTGTCTCCAACTTTGGGTTGCCTTGTATTGCCTTGTTTTTTTTATGATAAAGGATATTTAAAAAGTAAAACTAAATTTTCAGAACAAAGAACACTCAGAATTGTGTGTGTGTGTGTGTGTGTGTGTGTGTGTGTTAAAGAATGTATAGCAACAATAAACCCTCATAGGCTAAATTCCTGTGAAGTCTGCCTCAGATTAATCTTGTAGCCTCTGGAGCAAGACAGACTTTTTTTTTAAGTTTATTTATTTATTTTGAGAGAGACAGAGATAGTGTCAGTGGGGGAGAAACAGAGAGGGGCAAGGGATAATCCTAAACAGACTCTAAGCTGCCAGCATAGAGCCCAAAGCAGAACTCCATTGCACAAAAAGTGAGATCAAGACCTGAGCTGCAGCCATGAGTTGGACACTTAACTGACTGAGCCACACCGACACCCCAAGACCAACTCACTTTCCATTCAACTCCAGGTTTACGTTGGGTAAGTTCCTTAACATCTCTCTACCCCTACATCCTCATCTGTATAATGAGGATTATAACGGTAGCTCCTCCTGACAAGATTACTTTGAAGATTAAAAGAGAGCATATGTGAAACGTTCAGTAAAGAGACAATAAAACCTCCACAGATTTTAACTATCATTTCTATAGGAGAACCTTTCTGAACCTATCTTTTTAATGTTTTATTTTATTTTTGATACAGAGAGAGACAGAGCATGAGAGGGGGAGGGGCAGAGGGAGAAGGAGACACAGACCCGGAAGCAGGCTCCAGGCTCTGAGCTAGCTGTCAGCAGAGCCTGACGCGGGGCTCGAACCCACGAACGTGAGATCTGACCTGAGCCGAAGTCGGAGGCTTAACCAACTGAGCCACCCAGGCACCCCCGAACCTATCTTTTTAATAACTCACTGTGAATGTGCTTTATTTTCTCTGTTAAAACATGCTAATATCTGATTCACTCTAAAAACTTAACATGAGTTGATATTCTTTAGTACACCTCTATGATTCTGCTCTCAAAAAATGAGCCTTTTCTTCCCAAGCCAGTTATGCTTGTTCTCCATCATGTTCTTCTAAGTACACTTTTAGTATAATTTTGCAATTTAATAAAATTTAATAAAATACCTTAAAATATGACTATGAAAAGAAATGCTAATCACTGGAAAATATTTTAGAAATCGGATTTAGGCAAAATAACTCTGAAACTTTAGAGAAAGGGAAAAATTGAGAAGGTTTTACATTCAGTGTAGCGCTGTGAATGACTATAATTACTTCTGAACCAGAATTGGAGACCACAGCTTATAATTTCTATGGTGAATGGGAAAAAGACAACATAGCGCTAAAAAGGTAAGGCCTTGCCTCTTCATGTAAAATGTTAGGGAAGTTCAAAGTTACATGTTTATGGTTCAAATGAAATATTTGTAGTATATATGCATTATGTGTATATATTCATGTATATAATATACATATATGTTACCTTTCATGACTTTATATTTAGCAAAATTTTCTTATTAACCCATCAATTAAAGGTCTTGATAGAACCAGAAAGATAAGTTTCTACTATATTTGCTTGTTGTTGGAATCGTTTTTATTTAGAGTGGTTGTATTTTTTAAAAGATTAATTATTTTTAAATTTTATTTAAATCCAAGTTAGTTAATATATATTATAATACAGGTTTCAGGAGTAGAATTTAGTGATTACGTGTGATAGCTAGTGCTCATCACAAGTGCCCTCCTTAATGCCCATCCTCCATTTAGCTCTTCCCCCTCACTCAACACCTATTCAGCAACCCTCAGTTTGTGCTCTGTATTTATGACTGTCTTCTGGTTTGCCCTCCTTTCTGTTTTTATTTTTCCTTCTTTTCCCCTATGTTCATCTATTGTGTTTATTAAATTCCACATTTGAGTGAAATCATATAATATTTGCCTTTCTGACTCATTTCACTTAGCATAATATACTGTAGCTTAATCCCTGTTGTTGGAAATGGCATTTCATTCTTTGCCAAGTAGTATCCCATTGTGTGTGTGTGTGTGTGTGTGTGTGTGTGTGTATACGTATATATACACACACACACACACCACATCTTTATCCTTTCATCAGTCAGTGGACATTTGGGCTCTTTCTATAATTTGGTTATTGTTGATAGTGCTGCTTTAAACATTGGGGTGCATGTGCCCCTTCAAATCAGCATTTTTGTATCTTCTGGATAAATACCTAGTAGTACAATTGCTGGGTCATAGGATAGCTCTATTTTTAATATTTTGAAGAATCTCCATACTGTTCTATAGAGTGGATATGCTAATTTGCATTCCTGCCAAGAGTGCAAAAGTGTTCCCCTTTCTCCACATCCTTGCCAACATCTGTTATTTCCTGAGTTGTTAATGTTAGCCATTTTGACAGGTGTGAGATTGTATCATTGTGGTTTTGATTTGTATTTCCATGATGATGAGTAATGTTAAGCATCTTTTCATGTGCCTCTTGGCCATCTGGATGTCTTTGGAAAAGTGTCTGTTCATGTCTTTTGCCCATTTCTTCACTGGGTTATTTGATTTTTGGGTGTTAAGTCTGATAAGTTCCTTATAGATTTTGGATACTAACTCTTTATCACATATGGCATTTTCAAGTACCTTGTTCCATTCCATAAATTGCCTTTTAGTTCTGTTGATTCTTTCCTTTGCTGTGCAGAAGATTCTTATCTTTATGAATCCAAATAGTTCACATTTGCTTTTGTTTCCCTTGCTTCCAGACACATGTCTAGTAAGAAGTTGCTGTGGCTGAGGTCAAAGAGATTGTTGCTTGTTTTCTTCTCTAGGAATTTTATGGTTTTTTGTCTTATATTTAGGTCTTTCATCCCTTTTGAGTTTATTTTTGTGTGTGGGGAAACAAAGTGGTCCAGTTTCATTCTTCTGCACGTTGCTGTCCAGTTTTTCCTGTACTATTTGCTGAGAGACCTTTTTCCATTGGCTACTCTTTTCTGCTTTGTTCAAGATCAGTTGGTCATAACATTTGTGGTCCATTTCTAGGTTCTTTTTTCTGTTCCATTGATTTATATGTCTATTTTTGTGCCAATAGCATACTGTTTTGCTAACAGCTTTGTGATACAGCTTGAAGGCCAGAATTGTGATACCTCCAGCTTTGGTTTTCTTTTTCAATACTACTTTGGCTTTTCTTATTCCATACAAATTTTAGAATTGTTTGTTCTAGCTTTGTGAATACTGGCGTTATTTTGATAGGGAGTGCATAGAGTGGCAGTACTTTTCATTTCTCTCTAATATCTTCAGATTGACCACCTGGTATAATATCTGATGAATTTTAAGTCAAAAAAAATTATTACCTGATAACTTTGTTTGTTCAATAGATAATAGTCAAGCACCAGAGAAATGACTTTTGAGAAATTAAATCAGGATCCTTGGTGGAGTAAATGTGGGCCTGATTATTTATAGGCACATTCTACTTAAAGACTTTGTAGATTCTCTGGGTTCAGACAGCCTTGCTTTAATTACTTTATCCTGCCACTGTCTCCATCATTATGCTTTCTCAAGCTCCAGTTACAATATAGGTGTCCCCTGAGTGGCTCAGTCAGTTAAGTGTCTGACTTTGGCTCAGGTCATGATCTCATGGTTTGTGAGTTCGAGCCCCATGTCTGGCTCTGTGGTGATAGCTCTCTCTCTGCCCCTTCCCTGCTCGCACTCTGTCTCCCATTTCTCACTCTCAAAATCAATAAACATTAAAAAATTAAAAAAATTTATAGGTGTCCTAACTGAACAATCAACCCTCATCCTGGCATATATTCATAGCTCCACAGCTCTTCAGGGTGTGCTAATTATCTGGACTCTCAGGCTCTGTATCAGTTGTTCCTACACTTTAGAGAACCTTGAAATAGCATGTGCAGCTTGTTAGAAATGGAGATTCATCAGTACTTTTTCTAAAATTCTCTGTATCAGAACCTCCAGTTTGCTTTCTAGTTGATTCAGGTACACACCAAATTTTTAGCAGAATTGTAACATGTACTATGTAATACTACATAGATATAAATGAAGACTTCAGTTCCTTATTTTCTTTATTCTTTCCCCCTTAGCTTGGTAAGAGGCCTATTTTACTAATTAGTAGGTGTTACAGTTTTTTCATAAATCTGTTACTTTAATAATTGGGAAGGAGGAAAGAATAGAACTCTAGCATTTGGAACATGCACATGAAGCATATCTTTTCCATATGTGCTGCAGTTCATAGGGACACTGCATACTGTTTGGATGGAAAGGTTTTGAAACAGCAATTATCTACAGATAATTAATACACATAATTGCCTTTCTTTGTAGTTTTTAGAGGATGGTTTATAGTCTTCATGTCATTGCCATTCAGTTGCACTGTCTCTTTAAGAGAGAACCCCTGTTTTAAATACATACTCAGCTGTCATTGGGGGAAAACAAGTGGCAGGAAAGGAAACATTAATGCACAAATCTATACTTGTAGACACTGGGGTCTCTGACTACCTTTTTAATTTATTATTATTTTTTAAATGTTTTTTTATTTTTGAGAGAGACACCGAGTCCGAGTGCAAGTGGGATAAAGAAGGAGGGGGACACAGAATCTGAAGCAGGCTCCAAGCTCCAAGCTGTCAGCCCAGAGCCCAACATGGGGCTCAAACTGCAAAGTCATGACTGGAGCATCAGTCAGATGTGTACCTGACTGAGCCACCCACGTTCCTCTCTGACTAGCTTTTTGAGACCTTTCCTGACACAGGTGATTACAGGAGGCATTTATGAAAACAGAAGGTCACAGAGGTCTTGAATAGTTCAGAACTTGAGTTTTCATATAGTTGTTTTATTGGGTTTAAAGAACTGCTGTAGAAGTTCATACAGGCTAAGGGCTTAGGATTCACTTGATTAAATGGTCAAGTATGAATAGATTGGTGAAAAGTCATTAAGCATAGACAGGACTCTTTGGGAAAGAACCTGTGCAGACATGACACCTGGTCCATCATTAGATTTAGCACATGGCATAAGAAAAAGACAAAGGGTCAGGGATCACTAATGATAAGGAAGTTTAACACCCCTTTTAGGTTTTTAATACTGCTGATAACAGTGTTAATATAAATATTCACATTTTTGATAACTTTCTTAGGATACATTGTACGAAAATTTTCTTTTAGCATTATTTATTTTTGAAAGACAGATCATGAGCAGGAGAGGGGTGGAGAGAGTGGAAGACAGAGAATCTGAAGCAAGCCCTAGGCTCTAAACTGTCAGCACAGAGCCGATTGTGGGGCTCAAACTCAAGAACTGTGAGACCATGAACTGAGCTGAAGTTGGACACTTAATAACTGACTGAGCCACCCAGGTGCCCCTGGATACATTGTATTTTAAATGGTTCCTGTCATTTAATGGTAGACTGTAAATAGTATATCACATTACCCCAATTTGCAAAATTTTTGTTATAGTTTTTATCAGTGGTATTCCAATGATTCTTCCACCAACACTGGTATCATATTCTTAATTATTAGAGCATTATTTTTTAATTTATAAGGCAGGTTTATTTTTATTATTCTCTATTAAATTTTGTCTCCATTTTCCTCATTTTTTAATTTTAAATCAGGACTTCTCAAACTTGGTGCTATTGACATTTGGGACTGGTGAACTGCATGTTGTTGGCACTGCTCTGTGCATTATAGGATGTTAGCAGCATCTCTGGCCTCCACCAACTAGACCCCAGTAGCAGTCCCCATGGTTGTGACTAAAAATACCTGTGTCCAGACAGTATGAGTTGTTCTCTGCTGCAGCTGGGAGTGGTGGCGGTAAAGTAGTCCCTGGTTGAGAAGTATTGCTGTAAAACTGTGACCTAATTTTTCTAATTAAAAATAATTCTATGGGTAAGTATAATTAGCATTGAATCCATCATATAAATATAAAGGGTAATTCTGATAATATTCATTATCCTTAACTTTTCTTGGTACCAATTCATTTTTCACTCTACTTTCTTAGATCTTCATAGATTAGCTCTCTTCTGCCAAATATTATTTCCACTTTTCATAATATGAAAAACTTTTTCTGGGGCCTGGTGAAAGGAAAGTTAGGTTAGCAGTCTTAATTTGTGAAGTATTTTGTGAAAGAGTGTGTGTGTGTGTGTGTGTGTGTGTGTGAGCACAAGACTGTCATTCTCTTTTAGGAAAGACTAAATTAGACTTGTGAATCGTGAGATCATGACCTGGGCCAAAGTCAGACGCTTAGCTGACTGAGCCATCCAGGCACCCAAAGAAAGTATATCTTAAGAAAAAGAAAGTAGGATTGAGATAAAATAAAATTTCCATGTGCATTCCCATGCAAAAATATGTTTTGCATATTGTAGACCTATTGTTAATTCTGTAGCATATATGAATTTAAGTGTGCTATTGTTGGGGATCTATCCTTGACTACTAAAACTGCCTGTGTGAGTTTGGAATGAATTTAGAATGTCATTCATACTCAATAAAGGATTATTTTTCACTTTTCCCCAAAACCAGGCAGAAACATTGGCCTACAGGATGAACCAATATAAATATGTACTCTCTTTCAGAGTCATAAGAATCTTTATTCTTACATATTATCCAAATATAAACACCAGGGTTTTTTAAAAGTTTGACCTGAGTTAAAACACTTAGCAAGATTCACAGAGACCATGAATTTTAGAAAATGAATACAATGTCTGCATCATAAAAAATCATAAACCTTATAAATTTTTGAAAGTGCACTTCTTTGTAAGTGATTTAACTGAGATACAGATGAATCCTAAATAACAGAAAGGAAAATGTCTTTAGAGAGGAAATCCACAGTGCTAGATAAGGAGCAAAAACCACACAGACATATCTTTGCAGAAAAGTAATTTTGTTAGCAACAATTTTTCATATTGATAAAAGAATGTTCTTCTGGAAGCACAAGTCTGTTCCTGAGTATGGAAAATTGGTCCTGATGTAGAGCGGTAAGAGTTATAGGTAGTTGGATCCTGTGAACTAGAGTGACCTTCAAGTGCGGGATTTCTAGTTGCATCTTTGCTACATTTAGTCAGGTTGCTGTCATATATAAAGCAGTGCATGAATCCATAAAACTTAGTTTCTCTGCTCTTGAGAGTGAACAGAAGACTTCAGTAGCAAAAGCAAATTGGTTTTGAGAGCAAAGCAAAGAAAGAAATCTCTCTGGGCTCCCGTTTCAACTCTTGCAAAAGGAATACATTTGATTTTAGTGATAATAAATAACAGACACATACATTTAAAGATCAGTTAGGACTTAAGCAACTTCAAAGAAATACGACAAATTTTAAACATCTCTTAAAAATGCCATTGAGACTTCAATAAATTATTATTACTATTTTTGGTTTGTTTTAGAAGAGATGATTATACTTTATGGAACTATTTAAATGGGAAGGGAAATGTGATTTAGGTTTTTTATGTGACCTAAGACAAACTAGGGCAACCATATACCCAAGTTGCATCCACGTCCTAAATAGGCATCCCCTGGAATAATCTACCCCAAGGAGTCATGGCAAAGTGCATCATCTTTACTGTACAAGTGTTCCCACTCCTTGGAAAGCCCCTTGTGTGTCCTTGACCTGGGTATGAGACGGTGCGTGTACAGTGGCTGGGGAAGCTTGTGTATGTTGAATAGTAAGCCTGCTCGTCAGGTTCTTTGATTATATACAATTTCCAGAATTCATGAATGTTGCCAAAATATTTTGGGGGGGTGTTTCTTCATTAATTGTTTTTTTTAATGTCTTTTTATTTATTTTTGAGAGACAGAGACAGCACGAGCAGGGGAAGGTCAGAAAGAGAGGGAGATACAGAATATGAAGCAGGCTCCAGGCTCTGAGCTGTCAGCACAGAGCCCGATGCAGGGCTTGAACCCACAGACCATGAGATCATGACCTGAGCTGAAGCCAGAAGCCTGATGCTTAACTGACTGAGCCACCCAAGCACCCCTCTTCATTAATATTTTTTACAAAAGTACTAACAGCCTTCAGAATGCAACTAAACCTTGCCCTGGCTGATAAAAATGGTTTGAGCTGTATTTATCTGCTGGTTTGGATCATGTCTGGAGTACACTATTTCACTTAGGGCTTTCTCTCCTCTAGTTTTAAATACAACTTTTGGTGCTAGAATCTGCCTCTGTAGGGTTTTTCCATAAGCATTGGTGGACATGATGTTAGATCACTGATTTCACGATGACTGCTTTATAGAGGAAATACTAATTGTTGTAAATGTATATATGCAGTATATCTATATACTGTAAATCCCTACATCCCAATAAAGCAGAACTGGGAAATCTCTCACTTTTAGTTTACTTTAGTCACTTATTTTGAAACTCAAAGTCACATAAGTCAGAGTACATCTTATGTCATTCTTTTTTTAAGTGTTTATTTATTTTGGAAAGAGAGCGAGCGTGCACATAGGCAGAGGAAGGGCAGAGAGAGAGAGAGTGAGACAGATGATCCCAGGTGGGCTCTGTGCTGACAGCAAAGAGCCCAATGTGGGACTTGAACTCATGAACTGTGAGATCATGACCTGAGCCAAAGTTGGACCCTTAGCCAATTGAGCCACCCCGGCACCTTACATCATTCTTAGTCTGATAAGGAACTATTTGACATTTTGGAAAATGACCTCCATGTAATCATGATCAGAATATATAAGGATTTTATTAATGAGAGAAAAGGAAAAACACTAAATAGCTTTATACTTAACTTTTTTTTTTTCTAATAAGCCATTAAATGAGCTACAGATTTCAGCAGATAAAGTTTAACTCAGGTTGCTGACTGCATTTGTCTTCAGATATTGCTTGGAATCCCTTGAATAGGGCAATCAGCCACTCAGAGCTCTTGCCTACTATCTAATATAATATGAAAAACTTAGATATTGCATTATACATTGAAAATGATTTCAAGGGTAGATTCCATTTTATTTTTCTTAGAAGCTAGTGTTTTAAAGAAGCATAATATCAGAGATGAAATACAATATTGCAACGTAAATTGAAGTATGAAAAATGATCAAAAGCAAAAAACAAATCTAGACAGAAGAAAGATGGATGTTTAGTGAAAAGGTAGTAATAACATTTGTATATGATCATCTTTCTCCTGCAACATGCATAGTCATTAGTATACAGGATTAATCATTTACCTACTTGCAAATTCATATTCATGATCTACCAATGAGAAAATATTTAGTTATATATTAAAGTAAAATTAAGATTACATTTATTATAAAAGGTTTTTCAGGGTAATCTGTTAGCAGCAGTGTTTCACAAATGCATATCTGAACAATAATGAAATGCCTTGGTTTCTAATCCTACTTACCAAGTTGGCACATGTTTTAGAAAGTGCTCTAAAGGAGGCAGTGTTTGCTTTAAATGTTGTATGGAGTTACAGGTGGCGGGGGTCAAGTGACCTGGGAGTGGGAAAGTGATGATTTAGCTGCAGGGTTACTTGCTTGAGGGCAGAAGTAGTAATTATTCAGTAACTAGTTAAGTAAATAGAAAGGAAAGGACACTTTTCCCCTCTCTTTAGTAGCTCTCATGTTCAAGACACCCTTTTAGGAGCTGGGGAATAAAACAAGGATCAAAAAAGCCCAAAATACCCATTTCTAGTGCCCTCAGGGAACTTGGATTCTCCTAAAAGCATAGCAAAAAATGATATAAATGAGCCACATATAAAGTATATTAGCAAAAAACTAATGTAATGAAGAATGAAGTGGAGGAAAGAGATCAGGGATATTGGGAATGGGGTAAAACTTGACACAGTTGTATTAGTTTTCATTGCTGTTATAACAAATGGCTACAAATTTAGTAACTTCATAGCTGATATTAGAAATTTATTACCTTGCAGTTCTGTAGGGTCATTCAGGGCCATGCAGACCCCATGTGGAATGGGTCTCACTGGACTAAAATCAAGGCATTGGCTGGGAGGCATTCCTATCTGGGTGCTCTAGGGGAAAACTCATTTCTTGCCTCATTTGGCTTCTACAGGTCATTCGTATGACTTGACTGATGGTCCTCTTTCTATGCCTCAAAATTAGCTATGTTGCATTTCTCTGTGTCTGTCTTCTATAGTCCTAGCTCCCTCTGACTCTCTTCTTCTGCCTTACTCTTGTACTTTTAAGTACTTTTGTGATTGTTATGTCCCCACCAGGACAGCCCAGTAGAATCTCCTTATTTTAAAGTCAACTAATTGGCAACCTTAGTTCCCCTTTGATATATAACCTAGCGTATTCACAAATTATTGGCATAAAGATAGGGACATACTGGGAGGGCCATCTTTCTGCCTTCCACAAAGGAGATCCAAGTAAAGCCTCACTTGCATTTGAGTAAGGATCTAAATGAAATGAAAAAGCAACCCCTGGAGGAATAAAATGCTAATAAAAGAGAAAGTGTGAGACTTGTGGGTAGGAACATACTTCGTATGTTTTAGAGAAAGTTCCAGGTTAAAGTGCTGCCTTATAGGTCAAAGCCAAAATAAAAACAAACTTTTATACTGAGATAAGAAAAAACTATAGAAATGTAAGCAAAAAAGTAACATTCTGACATATGTTGAAGAGATTACTTTAGTGATTTGTAGAAAGAATCAGAAGGAGACCAATCAGTAGGTCACAGCAAGAATTTCTGTAGAAGAAGATGGCGGCCTAGTACAAAGCGGTAGTCGAATGAGAAGTAGTTGGAGCTTTGCAGCTAGAATGTCAGAAAAGTGGATAAGAAATTCTCCAAGGTATTTTTGCCTTTATCATTTAGAAAACGTTAGTTACCCTTTATAGACATGAGTAATAATGAGGGTAGTTTTTGTTTGGTTGGTTTTTGTTCATTCTGATTTTTGCAGGAAGTAATTAAAAAATTTTTTTAATGTTTTTATTTATTTTTTTGAGAGTGAGAGAGACGGGGTGAGCAGGGAAGGGTCAGAGAGAGAAGGAGTCACAGGATCTGAAGGCAGACTCCAGGCTCTGAGCTAGCTGTCAGCACAGAGCCCAATACAGGGTTCGAACCCACGAACTATCTGTGAGATCATGACCTGAGCTGAAGTCGAACGCTTAACCAACTGAGCCATCCAGGCACCCCTGCAGGAAGTAATTTTAACTGTTATTCTGGGATTTGTAAAGCTTAAAATGGCTGTTAGATATCCAATTTAAGATGACTGGCAGAGAGTTGAATGCATGAGTTTAGAGTATTTATACACAGTAATCAATGACAGACTGTGGTTTTCAAAACACTGGGATACTTCAAATAGAGAGTTCAGGGGAGGGAATAAGAACCAATTAATGACACTGATACAGAAAAAGATCAAAAGGTTCTCTCTTTGGGAGAAGAGCCAAATGAGCAAGAGCCTAGCACAGAAGACGGCTTCAGAAGAGTGACAACCACTGTGTCATACGGCTTTCCATTCTGAAAGCAGAAGGCGGAGAGAGACCATTCTATTTAGTGATGTCCAGGGGTTTTCTTGAGAAGAGCAGTTGCAGCGGGAGGTGGAATTATGATTGAAATGAATAGAAAATTGAGGGATAAAATCAGTCACAACAAAATAAACTAATGTTTTGTACACATTTTTCTAGAAAAGAGAGATTGAACAGTAACTGGAAGAGGAATCAAATAAAGTGCAGTATTTCCAAGATAAGATACATTTCCTATTTATTTTGGGGGTGAATCCCTAGAGATGAAAGTTAAGAATCTTCCTGGTGTAGGTGTGAGGAGGATGGGATCTTGTGCTTAAGAATACAACTTCATCTTGGATAGAACCTCTAATTTACAAGAAAGAAGGCAAAATGTAAGTGGACAGATGGAGAAACTGTAAGTGGTGGTGCTATCTTTTGGGGTTTTACTTCTTGTTTCTTAATGTCATCAGTGAAATAAGGAATAACACCAGTTCATATAGAAAATGGATTTAGTATTACATGTTTGAAAATAAAAGAGAGTGGAGGAATAAGTGAATTAAAGAAATACAATATGACATTGTGTCACCATTATGGGCCTCCCTGAAGTTAGTAACTGGGGATTTAATGAATGACTAGTTAATGAATGACTGTGATTTTTTCCCTCAGTCACATTCACCTACATGAGAGCAGACAGACAGTATTTGGGAAACAATTTAACTGGGGTTGTGGAGGGGCACCTGGGTGGCTCAGTCGGCTAAGCGTTCAACTTCAGCTCAGGTCATGATCCCACGGTCTGTGGGTTTGAGCCCCACATCAGGCTCTGTGCTGACAGCTCACAGCCTTGGAGCCTGCTTCGGATTCTGTGTCTCCTTCTTTCTCTACCCCTCCCCTGTGTTCTCTCTGTCTCTGTCTCTCAAAATAAAATAAAGACATAAAAAAAATTAAAAACTAGGGTTGTGGATTAACCAATGATGTCTGACAGTGTGATAGGGGCAAGGTAACTGGGATAATGGCTAAGGAATTCTATTTTATTTAACCATAAGGAGAGGATCAGGGCATTGTGGGAATGAAGGACTAAAATCAATGGAATAAATACCTTGGTAGGGTTTGAAAATAGTTGGTATAAGGTTACTAAAGGAAGAGAGGTAAAAAGATGATGGTGGTTTCAAATGGGGGAATATTTGAAATTGTGATCATAGAAAGTTCTGTTATTGGTAATGGTTCTGTCTGGAGTGTGGCCACAGACGTGGTGAATGAGGTCACTCCAGGCCAAGATCATTGGATAAGAGATGGTTTATTGATTAGGATATGCTAGACCGATGGCAATAAGTAGGGGCAAAAAAATAAAAAAGCATCATAGTTTTCAAAAGCTTAGTTTTCAGAAGTTTGCTTCTAGTTTGTTGATAACTGACTTTGAAGAAATGATCCAACACTCAGACTCCCTCAGTCTTTTCAGTTCACCAGCCCTGTATTTTCATCATATCCAGGAGGTAGAAGAGTAAAGATGGTGATAGAGGAAGCCATGTTACTTCTTAAAAGCCTTAGTCCTAAGGTGGCTCACGTTGATTTTGATCACATTCCATTAGTTTATTATTGGGAATGAGAGAGAGACAAAGACAGAGTGGGAGTTTTTTTTTTTTTTTAATGCTTATTTATTTTTGAGAGAGAGAGAGAGAGAGAGAGAGATCACAAAACAACTCTTAATGCCTCCAGTGGCTGCCAAATTGTTAAATCCAATAGGCAGAGCTTAGTCCTCATATTAATTTACCAATCTCTAGCATTTGAAAAACTGATTTTCCCTTCTTTCTTGAAGCATTTTCTTCTCCTGGATTCATGAACATCATATATGATGTGGTGTTTTTTTCCCCCCTTATATCTCTGACTTTTCCTTCTAAGTTTACTTTCCTGTATGTTGTTCATCTTCCTAACCTCTAAATATTGGGAGGAGTTAGATGTCAGTCCTTGGGCCTCTTTTTGTTTCTCATTAAATTCACTAAGTGATTTCTTGTAGGTTCATAGCTTCAAATACCAGCCACAGTCTCTAGTCCAAATCTTGCAGGTTCATAGCTTCAAATACCAGCCACAGTCTCTAGTCCAAATCTTTACCCCATCACTGCAGATGCCTTTAACTCCTGGTCTACTGGACGTCTCTATTTGATAGTAAATTGAGAATCTTGCACATAATGTTTCTAAAATGAACATAATTTTCTCTAAAATATGCTTTCCTGTGGCAATTCCTATCTTACCCTGGCCAAAAGCTTTAGAGTCAAAAGCTTAAATATGTAAAATCTTTCATTGGAAAATCTGTTCCTTGGGGCTGGTTCCTAATGTCTTCTGCTCTTTGAACACCTTTTCAAATTTTTGAGGGCCATGAAATCTTGACCTTCCCTGCATTTCCTCTCAGAAAGTGGGCACGTGTTCTCGAGTGATGGCCTGTAAATTATATAAACATCTGTGAAAGAAAAATGCAGCTGGGAAAAAGGTGTGCCAATTTATACTATAGTCATAGTAACAACACCACGGTCCCATTTAGGGTTATTCTGAAAAATATATAGCAACATCACTATGTACTCAGCATGTCAACAGTCCAGCAATAATTGAAGTTTGTAAAAAAAATAAGAATAGAAATGTGGGAAGATACAGTAGGGCATGCAGAGTGTGTCAGTTGTGGGGG